>NC_088364.1:23794662-23887162 GCF_034508935.2 Berghia stephanieae | reverse complement strand
TGGACAGAAATTGAAATTTGACAATACAAAAGAGTGAAATATTGTTAACTTGTTCAATTTTGAAAGGTATTTTCCAAGCCTTTTTAAGACATTTAATTGCTGAGAAGCTTTACGGCAGATGGTTGTAATGTGTAAATCAAATTTTAGTTGGTAGTCTATGTCGATCCCTAGTAATTTTACAACTTCTTCACATGTAGTACTTAGTTCCAATTTTGAACGTGGGTTTCTTTGAGTGTGTTTTTGTACCTACTGCAATTGCCTGGAATTTGTCTGGGTTTGCTTGCATACAATATATTTCGAACCACTTGATATAAATTTCGCTTTCATATTCAATAGTTTTTAAAAACATATCGAAATTTGAATGAGCATATGACAGGGTAATTAATATTATCGTCAGCATAATTATATAATTTTCCCTCTCTGATAAAGTAAAGGCTGTAATTATCCCCAGACACCTGTCTGGGGATAATGAAAATTTGTTATCCCCAGACACCTGTCTGGGGATAACAAAATTTCGTTATCCCCATACACATATTTGAAACTTCGCTCTTTTAAACAATTATCCACATTCCAGAATATGGAATGTTTCCGAATGCACATAGAAATAAGGAAAGTTAATAAAATATCTATAAACACATAAAATTAACCAACATTGAATCAGTTGTTACTACAATATACACAATATGCGTCGACTTCAAAGTGGGTGTCATGGCCGAATGGTTTAGTCATCTGCCCTGATAGTTTTACCAGAATCGACGTTGTGGGTTCGAATCCTGGTTCCGCCCCTTTTTTTTTTTTTTTTTAAATTCCGTCTTCTTTTTACAGAAAGTTGCAAGGGATAAATGTCCCATCCATCCTTCCCCCCCCCCCCCTCCACTCTTTTTTTTTTTTTAAACTCTCTCTCTCTCTCTTGGTTCCTTTCTAGTTTCTATCAAATTGTCATATTCATCCCCACCCCGATCTCAAAAAGTGTCTAAAAAGAATAAATAATTAAAAAGCAAGCAAACAAATATTCAGAGAGCGACCGAATGGTCAGATAGAGGAGAAAATAAATAAACAATAATTTAAAAAAAAATAAAAACAATTTTGAGAAATTCATGCTCAGAAACAGAAAAGGCCAAACAAAAAGGAGAAAAGAATAGACTCGCACAAAAACAAAAAAAAGAGGTGGGGGGGGGGGGAGGATGGACGGGACATTTATCCCTTGCAACGTTCCGTAAATAGAAGACGGGAATTTTTTTTTTTTTTTTTTAAGTGGCGGAACCAGGATTCGAACCCACAACGTCGATTCTGGTAAAACTTCCAGGGCAGATGACTAAACCATTCGGCCATGACACCCACTTCGAAGTCGACGCAAATTGTGTATATATGTAGTAACAACTGATTTAATGTTGGTTAATTTTATGTTTTTATAGATATTTTATTTACTTTCCTTATTTCTATGTGCATTCAGAAACATTCCATATTCTGGAATGTGGATAATTGTTTAAAAGAGAGGAGTTTCAAATGTGTCTGGGCCTGGGGATAATCACAGCGTAAAGTAAAATATAGATAGATCTAGATAATAGATCATTTAAAAAGTAATGCTTTAATATTAGGGTTAGTCATAAGTCTAAGTAAAGGTGATAGGGTGTTTGTTTTCCTATTAGGGTTAGTTAAAGGTACTATCTTTTTTTTTCTTTTAGGGTTAGTTGAAGGAATATTTGAGTTGTTTCTCTTCTTAGTTAAAAAATGAAAATTCAGTTTTCAAATGACAGTATAAAATCTGGTTTACTATGATGCAGTTTACCATCCCAATGATAAAACCGTTTGAATTTTGTCTCTAGGTTATATAGAAGCAGAGTTATTCAAAGTAATACTATAGGAATCAGCCTGAAATTGGGCACCAGCTGACTGAAAAAACGAAAGGGGATTCCCCTGAAACACTGTGACGTCACAAGGCTAAGAGCCAATGACCGACGCTGACCACGGCAGTCCAAGCTGAAATGGCGTTACTTTGGTAGATCTTGAAATGAGTGTGATTTTATGGAATGCTCAAAGGGTATCCTGGAAGCAGTTTTGAAAGTTGAAAATGGTATCATTGGAAAGGAAAATGATTGAATTTTATGATTATTTCTGTTTTAAGGGAATTTTTTCATGAATGATGATAAACGGCTTGATTTTCTTGCCCACTAAAATTAAGCTATCTTTCCATTACAATATCTTCCAAATGAATTTAAGGAGGGAAACGGCAATTGTACCAAATGATAGGGCGTTCAATGCCCTTTATTTTGGTATTTAATTTCGGACTGACTATTTTCACCGTACAGTGAAAATAGTGTTTTAGGCTATTTTCACCGTACGGTGATAATAGCCTGACAGACTATTTTCACCGTATGTATCAGCCAATCAGAAGCCAGGATACTAACTGTGACGTATGTGCCTCTGCATCCAGACCATTAGAGAATTCGACCCGACATCATTTTCTTCCTGCGTGCAGACCAGTTTTAAAAAAAAGAAAAAGTTTCTCAAGAACAAGGGAGGCCTCTCGAAAGCTCATCGTTATAGCATTTCCGTGTGAGCTATCCACGAACACAAAAAATTTTTTATTCTCTATTGTCTTCTGGCACTTTTCTACTCACTTCATATCTTGTTGTTACCAACATAAGTGCCTGCTCCACTCACTTTTCTGAATTAAAAATTCACCCCATACACCGGAGCATACTCAATGTCTCAATCGTTTCTATGTTATATGTTTGTGTTGAGAATATTGGCTATTAAGCTTAACTGCTGGTCAAAATAACTTCGCGATGGTGGTGCGCGAACGAATCGGCGGTCTCCAGAAGTGGGTGAGAGAGGGATCTAGCAATGACTTGGGTTTGATACGAATATTTTTGTGTTCGTGGATAGCTCACACGGTAGAGCCACGCTCTCACCTGCCAGGCGGAGTTGTCGTACCAATAAGGTCACAGGTTCAAACCCCACCACCGCCGCGAAAATTTTTTATTCTCTATTGTCTTCTGGCACTTTTCTACTCACTTCATGTCTTGTTGTTACCAACATAAGTGCCTGCTCCACTCACTTTTCTGAATTAAAAATTCACCCCATACACCGGAGCATACTCAATGTCTCAATCGTTTCTATGTTATATGTTTGTGTTGAGAATATTGGCTATTAAGCTTAACTGCTGGTCAAAATAACTTCGCGATGGTGGTGTGCGAACGAATCGGCGGTCTCCAGAAGTGGGTGAGAGAGGGATCTAGAAATGACTTGGGTTTGATACGAATATTTTTGTGTTCGTGGATAGCTCACACGGTAGAGCCACGCGGAGTTGTCGTACCAATAAGGTCGCAGGTTCAAACCCCACCACCGCCGCGAAAATTTTTTATTCTCTATTGTCTTCTGGCACTTTTCTACTCACTTCATATCTTGTTGTTACCAACATAAGTGTTGAATTAAAAATTACACCCATACACCGGAGCATACTCAATGTCTCAATCGTTTCTATGTTATATGTTTGTGTTGAGAATATGGCTATTAAGCTTAACTGCTGGTCAAAATAACTTTGCGATGGTGGTGTGCGAACGAATCGGCGGTCTCCAGAAGTGGGTGAGAGAGGGATCTAGAAATGACTTGGGTTTGATACGAATATTTTTGTGTTCATGGATAGCTCACACGGTAGAGCCACGCTCTCACCTGCCAGACGGAGTTGTCGTACCAATAAGGTCACAGGTTCAAACCCCACCACCGCCGCGAAAATTTTTTATTCTCTATTGTCTTCTGGCACTTTTCTACTCACTTCATATCTTGTTGTTACCAACATAAGTGCCTGCTCCACTCACTTTTCTGAATTAAAAATTCACCCCATACACCGGAGCATACTCAATGTCTCAATCGTTTCTATGTTATATGTTTGTGTTGAGAATATTGGCTATTAAGCTTAACTGCTGGTCAAAATAACTTCGCGATGGTGGTGTGCGAACGAATCGGCGGTCTCCAGAAGTGGGTGAGAGAGGGATCTAGAAATGACTAGAGGATCTAGAAATGACTTGGGTTTGATACGAATATTTTTGTGTTCGTGGATAGCTCACACGGTAGAGCCACGCGGAGTTGTCGTACCAATAAGGTCGCAGGTTCAAACCCCACCACCGCCGCGAAAATTTTTTATTCTCTATTGTCTTCTGGCACTTTTCTACTCACTTCATATCTTGTTGTTACCAACATAAGTGTTGAATTAAAAATTCACCCCATACACCGGAGCATACTCAATGTCTCAATCGTTTCTATGTTATATGTTTGTGTTGAGAATATTGGCTATTAAGCTTAACTGCTGGTCAAAATAACTTTGCGATGGTGGTGTGCGAACGAATCGGCGGTCTCCAGAAGTGGGTGAGAGAGGGATCTAGAAATGACTTGGGTTTTGATACGAATATTTTTGTGTTCGTGGATAGCTCACACGGTAGAGCCACGCTCTCACCTGCCAGACGGAGTTGTCGTACCAATAAGGTCACAGGTTCAAACCCCACCACCGCCGCGAAAATTTTTTATTCTCTATTGTCTTCTGGCACTTTTCTACTCACTTCATATCTTGTTGTTACCAACATAAGTGCCTGCTCCACTCACTTTTCTGAATTAAAAATTCACCCCATACACCGGAGCATACTCAATGTCTCAATCGTTTCTATGTTATATGTTTGTGTTGAGAATATTGGCTATTAAGCTTAACTGCTGGTCAAAATAATACTTCGCGATGGTGGTTGCGAACGAATCGGCGGTCTCCAGAAGTGGGTGAGAGAGGGATCTAGAAATGACTTGGGTTTGATACGAATATTTTTGTGTTCGTGGATAGCTCACACGGTAGAGCCACGCGGAGTTGTCGTACCAATAAGGTCGCAGGTTCAAACCCCACCACCGCCGCGAAAAATTTTTATTCTCTATTGTCTTCTGGCACTTTTCTACTCACTTCATATCTTGTTGTTACCAACATAAGTGTTGAATTAAAAATTCCCCCCCATACACCGGAGCATACTCAATGTCTCAATCGTTTCTATGTTATATGTTTGTGTTGAGAATATTGGCTATTAAGCTTAACTGCTGGTCAAAATAACTTTGCGATGGTGGTGTGCGAACGAATCGGCGGTCTCCAGAAGTGGGTGAGAGAGGGATCTAGAAATGACTTGGGTTTGATACGAATATTTTTGTGTTCGTGGATAGCTCACACGGTAGAGCCACGCTCTCACCTGCCAGGCGGAGTTGTCGTACCAATAAGGTCGCAGGTTCAAACCCCACCACCGCCGCGAAAAATTTTTTAATTCTCTATTGTCTTCTGGCACTTTTCTACTCACTTCATATCTTGTTGTTACCAACATAAGTGCCTGCTCCACTCACTTTTCTGAATTCAAGATATTACCGTACGGTGAAAATAGTCTCCCACACTATTATCAGTGTACACTGAATATAGCCTTCCACACCATTATCACCGTACGGTGAAAATAGTGTTTCAGGCTATTTTCACCATACAGTGAAAATCGTCCACCAAGATATTACCATACGGTGAGAAAAGCCCCCTACACAATTATCACCGTACGGTAAAAATCGTCCACCAAAATATTATCGTACGGTGATAAAAGTCTCCCATACAATTATCACCGTACGCTGAAAATCGTCCACCAAATTATTACGGGATGGTGAAAAAAGTCAGCCACACTATTATCACCGTACGCTGAAAATCGTCCACCAAAATATTACGGGATGGTGAAAAAAGTCTCCCACACTATTATCACCGTCTGTACGGTGAAATTGTCCACCAAAATATTACCGGACGGTGAAAATAGTCTCCCACACTATTAACACCGTACAGTGAATATAGCCTGCCACACCGTTGTAGTGAATATAGTCTCCCACACTATTATCACCGTACGGTGAAAATCGTCCACCTCACCAAGATATTACCGTACGGTGAAAATAGTCTCCCACACTATTATCACCAAGATATTACCATACAGTGAAAATAGTCTGCCCCACCATTATCACCGTACAGTGAATAATATAGCCTTCCACACCATTATTACCGTACGGTGAAAATATTGTGTCAGGCTATTTTCACCGCAAGATGAGAATCGTCTCCCGCACTATTAAATTATCACCGTACACTGAATATAGCCTTCCACACCATTATAATGAATTTATGTAGTCTCTCGCACTATTATCACCGTACACTGAATATAGCCTTCCACACCATTATCACCGTACGGTGAAAACCGTCCACCAAGATATTACCGTACGGTGATAAAAGTCTCCCACACTATTATCACCGTACGCTGAAAATCGTCCACCAAAATATTACAGGACAGTGAAAAAAAAGTCTCCCTCACTATTATCACCGTCCGTACGGTGAAAATCGTCCACCACCACGATATTACGGTACGATGAACAACGTCTCCCACACTATTATCACCGTACACTGAAAATCGTCCGCCATAATATTACGGGACGATGAAAAAAGTCTCCCACACTATCATCATCGTATGGTGAACATCGTTCACCAAGATATTACCGTACGGTGAAAATAGCCTCCTACACACGGTCAGGCTATTATCACCGTACGGTGAAAATAGCGGCTTCCATTTAATTTATCCAATTCTGTAAATAAATACCAGAGATATCTCAATTTAACCAAGTCATGGTTTTAGCCTGCAGCTCATAAACGATAACTAGCGGTCACGCAGGTGAATGAGAGAACTGCGACACAGATTTAGCCCTTCATTTAAGTGCCTATAAGATTCTTAGCTTAGCTCACTAGTTAGGAGCTTTCGGAAGGCCTCCCCTTTTTTTAAGAATTAGCTCTACTTCTATCTAAACGTCTACAACAACTCTAACCTTTAACTTTAATCAAAACCGGTTTGGTCAAGAAAAAGGAACAAAGCTGATGAATTTACATCAATTTCTAGATCCGAAATAATGTCGCAGAATCAGGCTAAGGGAGCTTAGTCATAGTCCAGCTATTTTTTAGTTTCAGTTTTCGTAAGCAGTAAACAGTTGATTGGCATCGAAATAGGAAGGAGGAGAATTTGTACTTCCACAGTAAAGAGTTCCGAAAAAGTGGCTCTCGATGAAGAGGTTTGAAAGCAGCGGGCGTGCCTTGTGATTACCTGCGCGTACAGTAGAGTGCAATAAGAATTTAAGTAATTATGCCCGTGTTTGGCTTTATTTTTCGGTCATTCTCAGTGTAATTGCCAGAGCAGATGGATTCTCTATATAAAACCCAATGTGGAATCTTTACAATTTAGAATTAATAAATTAAAATTACTATAATCCTTCAATTATAAGTGTCCGTTTGGAATTACTGAAAACTTTGCACTTTACACACATTAGCCAATTCGAATGGGGTTTTTTCTTCTGAATTTTCAGAATTTTAATCAACCAAATTCGACTCAGCTGTAAATGTGTACTTAGCAAAGCATATTGACGAATATTCTAAGAGTGCTACATGTGTTACAAAAAGGTGTTGGACGAGAAACGTGAACTATCTATACGTCTATCGGCATATCTGTCTTATCTATTCATCCATTTATCCACCCATCTATCTATCTATCTATCTATCTATCTAGCTATTTAAAAAAAAATCTATCCATCCATCACTCCATCTATCTATCCATCCATCCATCTATCTATCTGTCTGTCTATCTATCTATCTATCTAATCTATCTATCTAATCTATCAAATTTAATCTATCGAATCGATCTATCTAATCTCTCTCTCTCTCTCTCTCTCTCTCTCTCTCTCTCTCTCTCTCTATCTATCTATCTATCTATCTATCTATCTATCTATCTACCTTATCTATCTCTCTCCCTCTCTCTCTGTATCTATCCATCCATCCATTTCATATATATATATATATATATATATATATATATATATATATATATATATATATATATATATATACATATATATATATATATATATATTTATTTAAATGTATATAAACAGTGATGGCTGGTAATAATGGGCAGGGTGGGCAAATACCAGCCTGTTTTTTCAAGTTATATGCTGTATTACCAGGTCCGAAATAATCTAATGGCTACGCTTATTTGTACTACCACTGCAAATAACGCCAGAGCTTATTTGTACTCTTACTAAAAATAGAATTTGCGTAATTACTAAAAATATAACATTTTATACGGATAGAACTGCAATATACAATGAATTATCTGGAAGTCTGGAAGTCAAAAAGTGACCACTTCATCTCATCACAATCACATTATAACTATTATTACAAGTTGATTTTGACGGACTTTGGTAATTCTTCACTCTTTTCAAGTCACAGAATACTCAGTTTACAAGGTAAGCATACGAAATGCACATTTTAATTCATTTCTTATTTTTATAACTAAACATGCTTTGGGGTTGTGTGTTTGTTGATTGTGCATCAGCTGACGACACATTTGTCGCTACCGCGAATTACTTAACTTTATTACTTTATTTTGTGAAAAATAACAATAACAGGGCTTTAAAAAAATTGAAATACTAATTCCCCCCCCCCCCCCAAATAATTTAAATCATCCTTCCATGTCAGGCGATTAAAACCAGGTGTTTCAATGTTCGATCCCCAGAGAAGGCCCTGATCCCCAGTCAAAAGGTTGCTAATTTTATCACGATCAAGGGGTTTCGAGTACTCACGACATTCCAGGCTCAGGGTCCTTTCGCGGGGTTTTAACTTTTAAGCCCAGCAGAGAACTCGCGCAATTCGGTTGGACAGGCCCGATACTATTTTTAGAAGGCCCTGATCCCCAGTCAAAAGGTTGCTAATTTTATCACGATCAAGAGGTTTCGAGTACTCACGACATTCCAGGCTCAGGGTCCTTTAAAAAAATACTTTTCATTCAGTTATTGTTATTATCTTTATTATGGCCGACACATCGTCCATACTTTTTCAAAACTTTTTTTTTTTTTTTTTGGGGGGGGGGGGGGGGGGGGGCTTTTTTTTTATATCGGAAAATTGGGTTTTGTATGTTATGTTCATGGAGAGAGAGAGAGAGAGAGAGAGAGAGAGAGAGAGAGAGAGAGAGAGAGAGAGAGAGAGAGAGAGAGAGGAGAGAGAGAAATATTTTATAATGATAAGATATCTGTAGTGGTAGTATTATTAGTAGTTTTGAAATGCCTATGATGATGACAATGTGAGAT
Organism: Berghia stephanieae; assembly: GCF_034508935.2. NCBI lineage: Eukaryota > Metazoa > Mollusca > Gastropoda > Nudibranchia > Aeolidiidae > Berghia > Berghia stephanieae. The sequence goes on along the minus strand of NC_088364.1, from coordinate 23,877,997 downwards.
AATTATATTAGTGTGATTATTTTTATTATATTTTTAAAAATTACGTACGGCTATGTCGTAGTGGTATGACACTCGCTTTTGGACCGGAAGGTCCTGGGCTCGAGCCTCGCTCGGCGCATAGTTGAGCCCTTGGAAAAGGCACTTTGCTCACTTTCTCTCACCGGACTCAGTTGTAAAATGTGTACTTGGCCGTTAACTGCGTTGTCTCTGTCCGAAGTAATTGTAATATCGCCTAACAGACGTTATGTCCCGTTCAACATGCGAAGTGTTGCTGTTATAAACTTTAGCATTGGCATGTATGTGCCTATTTTGCTGTAGTGAATTTAATTTAATTTTTTGTTTTCATCGACGGCTAACATGAAAGAACACTGTTGACGTTACTGGTGTCCTGACAATCCATAAAGATGCTGGCTCAAGGGCTATTCTGGCAAGGTGTGTTGAGGCAAACCTTTGCCTGTGGCAAAACTCATCAATCAGCAAACCATCATCTGGGCCAGCAGACCAGAGTGTCTGCATGCACTTTTTGACAATGGTTAGTAATGTTTTCAAATCTCCATTGCGCCTTTACATTTTTTATTGGTGATCAATAAAATAAATGCTCATTTTTCTAAATGAAAATGGCAAAGCATCATTTGAATTGAATTACTACTGAATGTATTAACTTAACGACAGACTATAGTTTGTTGCCAAGAGTTTTGTTCTATGGATGTAAAACCAATGAAATTTCAAGTGTGTTGGTGTGAATAATGATCATTTTTTAAAAATTGCTATGTCTTTGACAAATGCATTTTATGACAATAATGCCATTTCCAAAAATTGCTAATGAAATGTGTCTCTTTTTTATTTCAATTTTTCCATCCAGAGCAGGATCAACCCTCTTTGTGGAACTACAAAAAAAGTGGTGGCAAACAAGTAGTGTTGACTTTTTCTGTAAGATTTTCAAGGGTTTGGGAAAGCAAATTGCTTTTTATTCAGAGCTAGTGCACTATTTAACTGTTTTATTGTCTAAAATAGAATTGATTTTGCAGTTCAACTTGACTAGATATCTAATTTTATACGACTTGTCTCTCAAGTAGAATAAAAAAATGAAAAATGAGGATAGCGTGCCATATCATATTTTGAAAAATCATTTAATATATCTAGAAATCATCTGTATAACCTATTGTATACAGTAAATAATTAGGTTTTGTGATTATAATGATGAATTCATAAGGTATGACATCATATTTGACCACAAAATTATTTTATCTCTGGGCGTAAAAAAATCAATTTTACAGCATTTTTTTTTATCTAAGGGGTATGGGTTAGTGAACTGATTATAATTTTTTTTAGACTTAGATCAATCTACAAAATTTTCGTTTTCTTGTCCTATTACGGTCATATTTTGAAAGTTTGATGGATCATTTCTTTTAGTTGTCTGCAAAATCAGCCTTTTAACTTTATGTCAAATTATAGAAAAAGCTTGCGCTTTCTCAAATGTCTGTTTTATGTCATTTGTCTGATTTTCTAGCAATCCTACCTCAATCATTTTCCTTTAAATTATCTTCAAATTTATTCAGAATCTTTTCTATGATGTGTTTTACATCATGATGTGAGGGTGGTTGGATGGGAGCATCATCCTTGAATCATATACCTATGATGTTCGCATGGGTGTACGATCCGATAGTGATGTCGTTTCTTCTTCTCTTTACTAGCCTATCCTGCTTCTTTGGTTTGTGATTGTATTTTTGACAGGGGATATTTTTTTCCTGTAAATCCTCTGCCTGTTTGTTCTTGGTTATTTATAATTTAGCTTATGATGATATCTTTAGGTTATGATTTTGATTGACATTTGTACTATTTTTGTTAGATTGCTTGTTTTTTTGTTTCCGCGGTCTCTCATATAACCTCAATTGTGTTGGAAGAGACCTAAAGCAACAAACAAACAAAAAAAAAAACATCATGATGTAAGTGTTTGGGGGTAAATTAAAATTTAGCAATTTTATAAATTTTAAAATTCATTTGTTCCTGTCGATCCGCGCTAAATTTTCAGTTGAAATCAAATAAAAATTCTAAAAAAATTATTCCAAGAGTTTTCATGATATAGCTATTTATGAAAGAAACATTGTGTTTAAATTTGAAAGAAATTTTTATGCTAGTTTTTGGTGCATGTATGTTAGAAATTTTAGGGTTTTACGTCTAATTTTAGCTTATGTTGCCCCTTAAAAAAGTTTTTTTTTTTAATTGTTATTTTTGGTGTTTAGCATCAAATTATACATTACATTATTAGTTCATGAGATATAATTAAAGAATTTTAGAACTATAAAGCATATTTGACCACTAAAGTAATTTTTTGGTGAATAACAGCAGATATTAAATTATTTCGCAATTTTTTTTCTTAGAGGTATGGGTTAGCGAATCGTTTATAATTTTTTTCAGAATTTGATCAATTTATAAAATATTACTGTTTTCTTGTTCCATATTGGTTATACTTGATGAATGTTGGCCTTTGTCTGCATAATTAGCTTTATTATCAAATTAAAGACAAATTTTTCATTTTCTCAAAATTTCATTGTGCGTCATTCTCTGATTTTCTAACATTCACATCTGGATTGTTTCCCATCAGATTGTCTTCAAATTTGGTCAGAATTTTTCTTATGATGTGTTTTGCATCATGATGGTTGGGTTTTGGGCTAAACAAAAATTTAGCAGTTTTATGAATTTTTAAATCAATTTTTTTTTCCTGTCATGTCACACCAAATTTTCACTAAGAAATCGAAAAAAAATTCTGAAAAATTTATTTTCAAGACTATTGCTAAACCTATCCATCTTGTTGTAAGAAACATTTTGTGTAAATTTGAAAGAGATCTGTTCGTTGTTTTTTTCTGCATCACTGTAAGAATTTTTGGGGTCTAATCTGAGCTTATATTGTCCCCCCTGGTGGTAGGGATTTGGTGGCTAATAGTATTAGCACTGGTTAGGGACTCAGTAATAGCCATGTCGTAGGAACTCGGCGAGTAAAAGTGCTGGTGATAGGGATTCAACGAGTAAAAGCGCTGGTGGTAGGGACTCAGTGAGTAATAGCGCTGGTCGTAGGGACTCAGTGAGTAAAAGCGCTGGTCGTTGGGACTCGATGAGTAAAAGCTCTATGACTCGCTGAGTAATAGCGCTGGTGGTAGGGGCTCAGTGAGTAATAGCGCTGGTCGTAGGGACTCAGTGAGTAAAAGCTCTATGACTCGGTAATAGCACTGGTGGTAGGGACTCGAAGAGTAAAAGCACTGGTGGTAGGGACTCAGTGAGTAAAAGCTCTATAACTCGGTAATAGCACTGGTGGTAGGGACAGTGTCAGTGAGTAAAAGCGCTGGTGGTAGGGACTTGGTGAGTTATAGCACTGGTGGTAGGGACTCGGTGAGTAAAAGCTCTATGACTCAGTGAGTAAAAGCGCTGGTGGAAGGGACTCGGTGAGTAATTGCACTGGTGGTAGGGACTCGGTGAGTAAAAGCTCTATGACTCAATGAGTAAAAGCGCTGCTGGTAGGGACTGTTTGTGTATTTATTTGTTTTTGAGGGTTTTACGGCGCTTGCAACACATTAAGGTCATATCAGCGCCAGTAAAAAGGAAGAAATGGGATAGTAAAAAGTTATAGAATTCAATTAAAGCACCCAAGAAAAGGTAAGACAAAGGGGAATTTGTTCAAATGGGAAACAGATGTAGATTCCAAGAGCACACCATCAAAGTACTCAGTTTAAGATCACCTAAAAGTCTCATCCAGACACAAGCACAGGTCCCGACTAAGAGGAATACACTCAAATGTTAACAAATCAAATATAATATGTAAATAAAACATAATACAGTACATAACAGAGAGATGATTTACAATGAAAAAAATATCATCTCCCAAAACTAACTATACATTCGACTGCTTCCCTCTCAGCCAGGGGATCCGGCCAGGACCAGGACAAAACCAAGTAATCTCATTCCAAGACAAAGACAGAAAGCATGTTGGAAAACAGATATAAGGGGATAGAAGACACAGTATGAACCCCCCTGCCCACATTTGGAGGTCAGGAACCCCGCCCAGGTGGTAGGGACTGGGTGAGTAATAGCGCTGGTGGTAGGGACTCAGTGAGTAAAAGCGCTGGTAGGAATTCAGTGGTGTCACTGATTTTATGACATTAGAATATAAAGAAATTTACAACTACAATCAGACTAATGATTTTACAAAAGGTCCCCACAAAAAACTATATCTTTAAATTATTAAACAAGTCTGTTGATTAAATTAAATTATAATTTTATTTTAAAAGATCAAGAAAATGTCAAAATAAAAATGAAAGTTTTGACAACCAAAATGTACCTATTCCGTAACATATAAAGACACACAAACAAATCTTGTCTTCTTGCTCCTCTGTAATCTTGACACAGCATTGCTCTGATATTTCGTGAAGATGTGTAGCATGAACACTACTTCACTCTATACCGATCACGACCCAACAAGTATTGAGAACAACCATGCTTCTCAAATTTGTTTTACATACAGGACTTTGCACTATCCTTTTGAATCTGGATAGAGACTTGACCGACTCAATTGTTAACGGGCACCTTTTTACTGTCACACGCTTTTATTGGGATGTGATATTACGACTTATAATGTCCCTTTTTATTTCGTCACTGACCGACCACCTTTGAAATTTTGATATTCTACAACACAGTGTTTGGTCTCCTGTGTTATATTTGTTTTATTCTGTACCGACCTGTATAACACAGTTTCTGCCTTCTCTGTGTTATATTTTTATTGGGACATATAGTAACAGATTTGCCTTCTCTGTACTATGAATTGGTCACCCGTTCACGGACTGACACAGTACAGTAGCCTGCACTATGCCTTGCTATCTTCCGGCCCCAAACGTACTTCACACAATCAACCCTGCATTATGTGAAGGATAGCTAGTGACGTTTGGCGACTGAGAGACATTGTCATCACAAGATAGCATAGCAACAGGTTTGAAAAATACCAACTTGTGGTTGCCTAAAGCTAATATCCCATTGAGACTTAAGCTCGTTCTACAGTAACGTGACAGCCCCCACCCACGTTAAAAATTTACTTTTTTGGTGGTTTATTACATGAAAATAAATTTTACAAATGGACAATGAGTAAATGTATTAAGGGAATTCTGTATGAAATTTCCTGTGTAGAGTCACATTTGAAAAATTTCGCAGTCTAACTGTCTCTGTCGTGTCAAGGGCATCTTTATGGTCGCATGTCTCTGTTATCTGGAGTCCCTGTCTGGTCAGTCTGTGTGTCCATAACGTCTTTGGTCTCTCTGTCTAGTCAGTTTGTGTGTCCATAACATCTGTGGTCTCTGTCTGGTCAGTCGGTGTGTCCATAACTTCTGTGGTCTCTGTCTGGGCAGAGTGTGTATTTATAATGTCTGTGGGGTCTGGTCAGTACGTGCATTTACAATGTCTGGTGTCTCTGAAAAGTCAGAAAGAGGGTTAGAATGGGGATTTGTCTGTATTAAGTCAGTCATGTCAACAATGTCAAAGTCTTTATCTTCAGAGACAATAGTCAAAAATTGTTCCAACTGGGAGATTCTTTGCAGAAACTGATGTTCTACCATAACTTGAAATAAGCTATTGATCCTGTTTGTCACTGAAGATACAATTCGATACAGTCCTTCCTGTGTATTTGTCACACGTCATACTGGTACAATGTCAGTTTCAGGTTGGTCATGGATTTCCAGTCTTTCGCCCGCCATGACCCTCATCATCTATGCACATAATATTCACAAGTGGATACAAATATCGATTTACTTTGTATGTTGCATCCATAACAAACACATCACAAAAAACACTCAAATCACGCCTCATTCTTCCCGTTACTTAAAACAAATACTCAAAACCAACATCCTCATTCACACTGAACTTTGTTACACCTCCTTCCTCCTCTATCTCTCTCAGTAATTCCTGTACCGTCTCACCGTCCGTCCTGTCAATATCAGTCTTGAACAATCTCCGCTGCAAATCTTCGACATCTTTAGGCAATACATTTTATCCTTGGCTTGATTGAATGTATTGCCTAAGTTGGGTTGTGGACACCTTTGTTTTAGCCATAGCCTTCACTGTCTCATTCACGAGGGGCAGGCGATTCTCCGGATAAAGTGAGGATGGCTAAATGTAAAAAGAAAAAAGATTAAAAGTACAAAATTGTATGCAATAGCATTCAATTCAGACCTGCCAGCTAACAAAACAATAAAAAGCATTTTATTTTTTATTGACAATTTAAAGACAAAAATCTGCATATAAACCCATAATGCACGAGTTGTGTTTGTCACTCTAAAATACTTGAATGAACTAAAATGCAACAGGCGCTCATCAAATTCAAGGGTTAAATGAATGACTGCAGAATTCCCAACAAACGTCGCTTCATTGTCTTTGTAACATTTTCATGGCATACAAAAACGCAATAGAGTGGTCACCATTTATAATTAGTCTTCAGAAATCAAGCACTTATAACTGCATCGTACTCATAGTCAAAGTCAAATTTTATTTTGAAAAGTCTATGGACAACCATCAAATCTTAAAATTCCTTATCTGGAACAAAAAAAAAAAACAAAGACAAAAAAAAAAAAAGACCCAAAAAAATACCACCACCTAGATCTGCTTATATTGTCTTACAGGACTTAATAGCGCTTACAACACTATAAAAAGGATGATGATATGGTGACTGATTCAATAAATAGGGAACAGTAGATTTCACGAGCACCTCAAAGATGTACCAATTTTGACATTACCTCAAAGTCTCACCGAGACACAAGCAAAGGATCCTGCTAAAACATTTACATAATGCAATAATATTCAAAACCTATAACAGTACATAACAGAGAGATGATTTACAGTATAAAAAATCATCTCAAGAAGAAAGGTACTGTATTTGACTGTCTGCCTCCCAACTAAAGACCCCCGCAAGGACCAGGAAAAAAATGAGCAATCTTAATCCATAACAAAGACAGGGAGCAACATGGAAAGGGAAAACAAATATAAGGGATAGAAAAATGTGAACTCTCTGCCCAGAACCCTTCCAAGAAATTTTTTTTTTAATAAAAAAAAAATACAAATTCTGGAACAGTCAATTTTGTCACAAGCTGGTCATCATCTCTCCATCTCAGTGCGCCACCTTGAATGTATCGTAATAAAATATGAGTTGGAATGGCTGTTGTTCTTTAAACATTTGGTCCTGGTGTCAACAGTGCATTTACCTAACTAATCTATTACTATATATTACACTCAATAGTGGGAGGGAGGAGGGACAATTAAGTACTGAAAATATAAAGTAACAAGAAAAGAAAAAATAATACATATTTATAAAAAAAATTGAGTCTAATTGCGACTAAAATAGAATTTGCAATTAATTGCTGTCAAGTGTAAAATTTTCGGCAGTGAAAAACTGCAGGGACAAAATGTCGATGGAAAATAAGTATAAAATGAATGAGTCTTACCAATTTATCGCATGGGTGATTTTCATGGTTGTGATTAGACCCTGTAACCCTCAGAAGCCAGTATTAATTTCAGAGTCCTGCATGGTAAGAAAAACTTTTTATTACTTAATAATAAAATTATCCACAACATAGTATGATAAAATATTAATAGCGTTGTCACTTGCATACCTCAATTGTGAAGGATTTCAACATGCAGATTATAGAGCAATTGAAAATAAATCTTAATAAGACATTCAATAATAATACTAATCCAGCGCAATCAGATTTTTTGAACAAATCAAGTCTTTCACTTTTTAAAACTGTTCTGGTAATAGTTGAACTATTGTCTTGCTGCATTACATCGTGCAGCCCGCCCACTGAAGACTGTAAATGAGCTGCAGATAGGCACACATTGCCTCTTCCTCTGGATGTTTTAAAATTCAGAATCAGTTTGATTGCTTTATTAAAATTGTCTTGGCAATCAAGATAGAAAAGCTGATGGTGATAATTTACTTCCGAGTTATGCTGAAATATTATAACCTTGTGCATATAATATTTTCATTTTTTTTTAAATATGTAAAAGTAAAAAAACACCTCCTGCCCCCGTCCAAAAACAACCTCCTACCTCTGGTTAGGGCGAACTCCTTTGCTTGAAGTCAATTGCTTTTTGCCCTGCTTGCATTCATAGACACAAAAGTCATAAATTAGCCAACTTTCCTCAGGGTGATATGATGGAAGCTGAAAAACACGGAATAATATAAAAGATCATAACATAAACACCTAAATATTAAGTTAAAAATTGCAATATTTTCTCCAACTGAGACAAAGGTGTTACAGTTCAGTACGTTAGAAGAATAAGAAAGTAAGTCGAGAGTTTTCTCGAAGAACTTAAATTTGTGACGTGGTACTCAAATCAGGGACTAGGTCAAAAGCTGAATGGCACAAATGGAAAGCCAAAGGCATGTTGTTTTCAATATTTAAAGTCAATAAAAATTCAAATTCTGTGCATTCTAATATTAGGCAAACAACTACAGACCACACTAAATTGAATTGTATTAAGTAAAAGGATCTTGTCACATTCAATCAAGCTGTCATTTGAGAAAAATTACTTCATTATAAATTGAAGTTCAGATCGCATGTTTGAAGCCGTATTAGGAAAATTCATGTATCTGTGTATAAGCCAAGTTTCATCAAAATCACAGTGGCAACGAGTGTCTAATATTTGCCACCAGATACACTCGTAAAATTTGAGTGTAGGCCTATTTAGCAAAATCATATATTAGGAATGGTTTATACTACATCATAAAGTAGCGCATGCCCGTCATCATCCTGCATCTTTATTATATATATATAAATATTAAAAAAGAATTGAGCTTTCATAAGCCGCAATATCCACCAAACATGCTCAAAGCACTTTACAAAGGATCCATGACTAGCAGCAACACGTAACAAGTAGAACGTTAGGCGACGTTTTTCTTCTGACAGACAACGCTCTTAGCGGATAGGAAATCATACACATGAGTACAGTGAGAGAATGTGAGTCCTTGATGAGGCTCGACCCCAGGACCTTCCAATCCGGAAGTGAGTGCCACACAGCCGCATATATCTTGGCTGTTCTTGAGAATTTGCCAAACACCTACAAACTAATTAGTAAAAAGAGGGGAGATGGGCAGAAATAGACAGACAGATACACACTCAGAGAGAGAGAGAGAATAATATCAGTTGCCTGTGGTGTCAGTCCGTTTAGGAGTGAGGTGGCGGAAGAAGTAGTCTAGCATTAGTACTTGGGTAGTAGTAGTAAGTAGTAAATAGGGGAGGTCTTCTGCACATTCCTTGAGCTAAGGAAAGTATTCCTTCAACTAACCTTAAAATAAAAAATAAAACATTGTACATTTCCAACACTTGGACCTGCACTATGACCTATAACTAAAACTAACAGACAAAAAAAAAAAAACCCCGCTAAGACTCCTCTCCAGTACCTTTCAATATTTCAAATTGAATTAAAATGGCTGCGGAAAACTAAAACAATGGTCATATAAGGAAATTTACAAATCAATCAAGTTGTTCTACAGGTTTTAAAATGAAAATATGAAGTAACAAGATATCACTCTAATATAGTGACACCTAACTAACACTAGACATCACACCAGCAGCAATGCTGAGCGGAGTAATTTTACTTTTTTCACTAGCAACCAAGTTGCCACATTGGATTTTCTTTCTTTACTTTTTTTTTTAGTGTTCTGCTAATGTGCAATCTACATTTAAAATAAAAAGTGGCATCTTTCATTTCTTCTAATTCTTAACAGACACGATTATGTCCACTTCACATCTCAACAACAGGGACAATTTTTTTCACTTCTTGAGGCAGTTTTTTCTTACTTCTTTTAAATTTCATTTTTTTAAAGCTTCTTTATTGATTTGATTATAAGTTCTATTGTTCTTCTTTTATTATAATTTCATTGTCAATATCATTTTCATCCGTCATCAGCATACTTTTACAGTACTTTTACCATGTTATTCTTACGCTCTTACAGTTACAGTACAGCAGAGCTATACCTAACGCAGACCTTTAAAGTGCTACTAAATTTGAAAAATTAAAATAAAACGTTTGACAAAAGATCCACAGTTCAAAAGCTAAAACAATTATAAAGTGAAACTACCTCGAGGCTCGAGGAACATCGGGGGTAAGGTCTCCCGCCCATACTGGGCACTGGGGGACTGGAAGTCTAGAGAGCTGCGCCGGTGGAACCCGTAATTTAGTTTCTTAAACGGTTCCGATCAGTCAGGAGAGGAGTAGTACCTATCTAGTTGTAGTTATTAGTAGAAGAAGAAGAAGAAGAAGAAGGAGCATGTTCAGGTTCAAGTTCAACCCTCTTCTTTAACTTCTTAGTAGGCACTTGCAAGAATTTTTCAAAATAGTGGCTATGGGTATTAATTTAGCGTAGAAAAATAAAGGGGAGTGAAACATTAACTAGAGTGAAAAATTATCGCTCTGTCTCAACTGGTTAAAAAGTTATGACCGTTTATGTGGTGGAAAATCTCTAATTAATAGGAAAAAATGTGACAAAAGCACAGCATCCCAATGGATAATCACGTATAATTCAGAAACAGCTTCAGATACAACTTTCAAATTTTTACATGTGGTAAATCAACATCTCTGTAATACATTGCAAACAGAAAATGAATTATTTTGAGAAAGAAAAGTATAGTTTAGAGCTGAGACAGCTGAAATCAAGGAAAAATAGATCACGACATGCAAATGAATGGCCGATTGGAATTTTGGAAAAGTCAATAATAAAATATTTATTCACATGAAGATAGACCAAATACACCACTGAATCGGCGTCATTTAGTTGTTCACTTTGAACTTTTCAAAATGAAAATAGACCTCATGCAAGCAAAGATATGAACTGACAAATGTTTGAGGTGGTGTACTCTTCTTAGTTGATAGAGTTAGAGTGAGAATGACGAGAAATGAGTTGCCACTTAATTAAGGAAAAAAATTGTCGTATCTAGTTTACTTACCTTCTTTGTTGACTTTTTAATAAAAAGTACATTATTCTCATTTTCGAATGTTTTCAAATTGGAGAAAAGATGAGAATGTCTCGTTTACCGAGAGGGCCATTTTCTTTGCTTCACACTTCTCAAAGACAGACCGCGAAAAGTGGAGGCTGGGGTCGGCTGGTCCTTGATAGCTCACAAATGCAACTTTAAACGCATAAGAGTGCTGGGAGTAGGTAGCTACAAATAGGTAAAGGAGCGGTGGTTTGCAACTTTAAACACATAAGAGTTCTGGGAGTACAAATAGTGAAAAGCGGTAGTTTTCGCTATTTGTAGTGGTAGTACAAATAACCACTTCGTAATCTAATTTAAATTAGATAACTTTAAAAGTTAGTACTTAAACTTGATACTTCGTACTGAAATCAATTTGTGTGTATTTTTGATAGATTGAGAATCACCATGCACCCCGTAATGCATAAACCAGGATACGCTCCTCTTCTTTTTATCACCCCCCCCCCCCCCCCCCCCCCCCAACCACTCCACTCCGCCCACATCGCCATCTCATCTTCACGTTGCCTGACGGTGAACTCCGATTTTGCTGTCTGGCCTCTAGTACTAGGTCGGGCTAATTCAAATGAGCCCACCTTATAAACCAGTGAACACTAAATAGAGATTTTGGCAAACGAGCTTTTTCTTCTTTATTGCCTTACTTGTGCTGGTACCATTGATGTAATGACATTGGGAAGGTTCCAGAATTGAATTAAATTTATTAATTTACTAATATTATATCAAGTTAGTATTAACTTGTGTTGTTTTTATATATTTGTTTATCCATTTAAATTATTTCTTTTTTTTTTTTTCTTGTTTTCTTTAGTCCTCCTCAAAACTCATTTATTTAAATTGTTTTCTTATTTGTTTTTTTGTTGTTGTTTTTGTTTTGTTTTTTGTTTTTGTTTTTTTAACAAATTAATTTGTTAGTTCTTTTTTTCTTCAAATTCTTAAAGTAATTACCACTGTATTTTTATTGCCAAACTAAATATTTTTGCAAAACAATGTAATTTTCTATTGTATTACCTCTAATAAAACAAAACACTTTTATTCAAAAGTCACGACTAAATAAATATATAAAATACAACCACCATTTTGGTTTTCTCAACAATTGAATTAGTATACGAGAAATATTCTTCTGAGAAAAGAGAGGGTTGAATTCTAACTAAGTTATAGAGGAAATAAATACGTTTAAAGGAAGGGTGGGCAGATTCCATACTTGCCCGTCCTGAAGCTAATACATACATAAAGCCCCCCATAGACGCCCAGATCTCATCGCGGGACAGGCACTGCTGGGTCGCTGTGACCCGATCCCTGCGTTTATCGCAGATGATTTTTGCCCACACACGGGGAGATATTTTTTTAGGCGATCGGCGATCGGCGATCGGGGGCGTGGCAGTATAGATAGTATGCAGATGACGTCACTCGGGCCTTTGTTATTGTTTTTGCCATCCGCGTTTGTGAGCTGTTCTCACTAAACTGTATTAACCTGACTATAAACGTTCATGGTTACACAGAGTTTGTGTGTTGGTCCGTTATACTTCCGGATGGCAATGTTGTGAACTCCTTGGCCAAGCGCATTCTATCTATAAAACAGTGGACAATTTTTTTTCCGGATTTTCGAAGTTTTCACGTCGGATTCGTGATCAGCGTCAAATTTACAATAGGTTTGATACTAAGAACTGTGTGTTTACTCCAAAAATTGGTGAAATTAGACATGAATTTTAATTAATAGTGAGGCTATGTGGCCGACAGAACCGATCCCAGTTACTGTCTGTTATTCTATCTTTCGTCTTGCGCACAATAGTGATTACTTCTCACTAAATTATATCAATTAGACTGTTGAAGGAACGAAATTGACATCATTCCACTCTTTGGTATTGTGTTAAGGCAGTCATTTTGGTAATTAGTTCTCACTAAATTATATCAATCAGACTTTTAACGTTCAAGGTTACTCGTAGTTTTGTGTGACGGTACGTTATTTCCGACTGGTGGATGTTGTGAGCATTTTACCTAAACTCATAGCATCAATAACCGTCCAAGATATTTGCATCATATGTAGCAATAGCTATAATAATCTAACATGTCGAGAGAGAGAGAGAGAGAGAGAGAGAGAGAGAGAGAGAGAGAAAAAGAGAGAGAGAGGGAGAGAGAGAGAGAGAGAGAGAGAGAGAGAGAGAGAGAGGGAGAGAGAGAGAGAGAGAGAGAGAGAGAGAGAGAGAGAGAGAGAGAGAGAGAGAGAGAGAGAGAGAGAGAGAGAGAGAGAGAAATTTACTTACGCTATATTCAATAAAGGTGCTCAAATCACTTTATAAGGGTCCTTGGCCAACATAAAAACATGTTAGACGAGACATGACTGTTAAGCGATATTGCAATTGTTTCCCGACAGAGACGACGCTGTAAACAACGAGGTACTCTTTTTAAGAGTGAACAAGGTGAGAGAATGCGAGTAAAGAGCCTTTTCCAAGGACTCAATTATGCGCCACTCAGAGTGGGACTCGAATCCAGTACCGTCCGATCCAAAGGCAGCAGCAGCCTCTTATGGTTCACACTATTATGTTATGACGATCGACCCAATCAGCAAAGTCCGTCCGCATTCGTGCACCGTCGCAAACCCGCCTGGTAGCATCGTCACAACGATCCAAAGGCGAGTGTCATTTCACAAGACCACATGCATAGATTCATAGATTCATATGTATTGAAGGAGGAGAGAGCGGATGGAGAGAGTAAAGTTCTTGGATATTTATAGAAGGAACCCAATTGATGTCACTCATCTCATTGTTATTGTTTTTAGACACCCATTTTTATGATTAGTTCTCATTAAAATATATCAGACTATAACGTTCAAGGTTCCATGTAGATTTTTGGGCTGGAGTGATATTTCTGGCTGGCGGACTTTGTGAGTATTTTAATTTAACACAGAGCATCAATAGAAGGAATTAATATGACGTTAGTCAACCCGTTGTTATTGCCATTTTTATAATTAACGTATCACTAAGTTATATCAATCAGACTATGAACGTTCGAGTTTGCAGTTTTGTGTGTTAATATGTTATACCCCGATAGAGATGTCGTGAGTATTTTCCAATACGCATAACATCAATACATTTTAATCCGATTTAAGTTTAAAAGCAACGTAGACCACGGAAATTTTTCCATTTTGTGGACAATAAAGATTTGTTATGTATCGTCATAATTATTATTATTATTATTATTTATAAAACAAATCGACAGTGCTCCCGTGGCAGGTTAAACGGGTACTCCTCGGGACTACTCGCATTCGCACCCCCCCCCCCCCCCCCCCCCCCGCCTCACCACCACCACACACGCATACAGCTCTTTTTTATGGGGGGGGGGGGGCGTTGTTTGTAGATTATAATTCAAGGTTATCACCCCTGTTATCACGTAGTCAAGGCTTTTTGGTATCTGCCAATCCCAAATGTCTGTGTCAATGTCGACCGTCATGTCGCGTCAACGGGTGAGGAGGCAAAAAAAAAAAAAAAGAACTGGCATATTATTATATCATTACATTGTAAATTATGAAAACTATTTTTTATTTTGTATGAAATCCTTTATAAATTTTACAATGATCAAGAACGAAACATTTGCCATCTACCTCTTCCTGGCGCAACATTTATAAAAATATTATTTAAAAAAAAAAATAACACAGCATTTATTTGGCGCAATATCCACGTACTCAAAGCGCTTTACAAGGGGTCCCAAGGCAACAGCAATATTAAACTTGAAAGACGAGACATGACGCCTGTCAGGCGATGTGACATTTTTTCCCAACAAAGACAACGAACGGCCATGTACTCATTTTACACCTGAGGACTCAACTCTGCGCCACTCAGAGCGGGTCTCGAAACCTGAACCTTCCGATCCGAAAGCGAGAGTCATACCACTTGATCCATCACAAAACAGGGAGGGGCACTTTTCTGTCGGCCACATAGCCTCAATATTAATTAAAATTTATTTCTAATTTCATCAATTTTTGGAGTAAAAACATTTTTTGTTTTTGTTTTGTTTGTTGCTTTAGGTCTCTTCCAACACAATTGAGGCTATATGAGAGACCGCTGAAACAAAAAAACAAGCAATCTAACAAAAATAGTACAAATGTAAATCAAAATCATAACCTAAAGATATCATAAGCTAAATTATAAATAACCAAGAACAAACAGGCAGAAGATTTACAGAAAAAAAAATATCCCCTGTCAAAAATACAATCACAAACCAAAGAAGCAGGATAGGCTAGTAAAGAGAAGAAGAAACGACATCACTATCGGATCGTACACCCATGCGAACATCATAGGTATATGATTCAAGGGTGATGCTCCCATCCAACCACCCGCGAGTAAAAACATAGTTCTTGGTATCAAGCCTATTGTGAATTCGACGCTGATCACGAATCTGACATCAAAACAGCGAAAATCCGAACAAAATTGTCCAATTTTTTTATACTGCCACGCCCCCGATCGCCGATCGCCTCGAAAAATATTAAGCACGGCGGGCTTTGCGAGCGCTCGTCCGTCCCTCTGCTTATCGGCCAGGTATTTGGCCACACACATTGCGTTTTCACCCCGGTTTGCCTGATCGTGGTTCGAACGCCGACCAAAACCGTGCGTGTATGGAGCCTTTAAGATAGTTCGTGATGAAGAGGCGGGAAGCTAGGGGTTGGTTGGGTAAGGAGTAAAGATAACACGGTCGTTATTGTTATAGTCTAACGAATGCATGAGGAGAGATTGGTAGCATTATTTTGTCTTAATTGTATTGTATGAATTATTGGCGAAAGCCTAATATTAAATAAACTTTGTTTTTGTCTGTCTTTTTTTTTTTTTCTTTTTTTTTTTTTGACTATGGAACTGATACTTGTCATAGCAGACCTGCCTACCTGAAATAGGAAAATAAAAATCGTAGTTTTCAGGCTTAATAAAATCGTAGATATTATAACTACCCTTTTAAAAAATCACCGGAATTTTCGTCTATTACAGGTATCAAATTTTAAAAAACGAGAAAAACGGATTGGAAACGTAATAATGATGGTGGTGGTAGTAATGATGATGGTAATATTATTATTATTGTTATTCTTCTTCTTCTTCTTCTTCTTCTTCTTCTTCTTCTTCTTGTTCTTCTTCTTCTTCTTCTTCTTCTTCTTATTATTATTATTATTATTATTACTATTATTATTATTATTATTATTATTATTATTATTATTATTATTATTATTATTATTATTATTATTATTATTATTATTATTATTAATTATTAATATTATTATTATTATTATTGTACGTATTGGTGGTATTACGATTGTTGTATTTTTTGGTGGTTATTAATGGTATCAGTTTATTGTTTGGTTCCATTTACCATTTTTTTCCACATTCTTGTATGTTGTCATCAAATTGTATGATTTATTGGCGAAAGCCTAAGATTGAATAAACTTTGTAATATCGTATGGTAATCATCATTGTCGACGACATCGTCGTTGTCATCATAATCATCATTAACAAAAACAACAGCATTAACAACAAGTGCTACAATAGCAATAAAAACAATATCAACATCATCATATAATTTCCGTCATCGTCTCCACAACTATCATTCTAAACAACAGCACCACCAAAACGACTACCACAATTACATCCTCCCTCACCGTCTCCTCTTCCTCCTCCTCCACCACCACCACCGCTACCACTATTCCAACCACTACCACCACCGGCACAATCATTCTAACCACCAAGAGAGCAGTAAAAATGATGCAATTTGAGCTCTGAATGAAACTCGAGTCATATCGCTGTTGTTGCTTCTCGATGAAAACTTTAAAGTTACTACGTACTACTGAAAACCAGTTATGTAACAGAAATATTAATCTCGCCGTTGAGGGATTAAAGCATCTCTTTAATTTTTCGAGTGAACGAAATGGACTTGTATTGTCAAGGTGTTGTGGCATTGTGTCTCGTCGCTTTATTTTTGTTGTTGTTGTATTCTCTTTCGTGATCCATTTTTGATTACGTTTGGAATAATCAAAATCTACTGGTATTGTCATTTCATTGTGAATGTGATTATTTGTGGTTGAAATTATTTTTTTTTTAAGGTGAAAAAATAAAATTAAAAAAAAAAAAAATAAATAATATATATATATCAAGGAGGGATATATAAATATATATATATATATATAATATATATATATATATATATATATATATATATATATATATATATACAGTAGAATTACTTTAAACCGAAATTCTTCTAAACCATTTCGGTTTAAAGACATTTTGGTTTAAAGTAAGTTCCCGTGTTGCAATGTTTTTCAAGGGTAGTAACTATTTAAGGAATTTGCTCATTTAAACGTATCATGGGTTTCCCGTTAAATGGAGTTGTTGAAAAAATGCCGTCTTCGTAACCATTAATTTAAAAAAATATTTTTTTTTTTGTTTTAAAAATATTTTTGGGGGTTTTCGTTTTCAATTCAAAATTGTTGAAAGAGTTCAGTTCGGGATGCCGTGTAATTTACATATCTCCGTCTTGATCAACTTTTTTTTCATCGACTCCACATAGTATTTTGATTTTAAACTCCAACGTGTAAGCACAGTGCTTTCTTTTAGACAACTTTTAGTAAAATGCAAAGCTAAAATAAGATCGAAAGTTCTTGTGCGATAATTGATAATGAATGATGCGCAGCTATTCAGAGGTGAAATGAAATGGAAATCAAAAGGCGTGTCAATGCTAAGCTGTCTACTACACATCCCTCTTTTGTTGAAAAGGGAGCGTTCACATATTACGTCATCAAAAATTTGCCCTTTTTAGATCCCCCCCCCCCTCCCCCAAGTCATCACTTGTTATCATTGACCTGACCCCCCCCCCCTCCCCCAACAATAAATAGTATCATCAATTTCATCTTCATCGTCATCACGTTCTCCCATTTGCTGTTCTTCTTGTATGCCGCATTTTCGTGAATGGTCTTTCATTGCTGTGATCGAGGAGTGATACAATGAACATTTAGGGCAAGTTCGCCTTTTGAGAAGTGATACCCTTCCCATCTTGTTTCTTGAGAGATGGGCAATACTCATCATAGCAATTTATCTTTAGCTGTTTTGAAAGGAACAACTTTGAAATAGGCTTCCAAATCTTCCATTATTGCCTATCTCCAAACCAATATCACATGAAGCAAGTGGTACAGGTGGTGGCAGAAAACGCTCTGGAAAAAAGAGATGAATAGTTATACGCCAAGGTTTGCAGCATGAGTTGTCACTGCATTTCACTATTTGCAGCAGATATTGGGATTGACGAATGTGTTTTATCTTCCAATCATCTGTTTCTTGAAATTGAAGTTTGGGTCTTGGATTTTCAGGTGGAGGGATGAATTTTCCAGTTACTGGGTATCCATCTATTATCGACTCGGACCAAATATTGGCTAATATTTTTCCAGCAGCTTCAAAGTTCTTTTTTTCCAGATCAACATCAACAGTCTTGTTGCTTCTTGAAGCTCTTGCATTTAATAAAATAGGCCTAATTTGCCTATGTTTTGATGACATCATCTTGGGTCTGACCCCCCCCCCCCCTCCCCCATGTCAACACATGTCAACATTTGGTAGACCCCCCTCCCCCCCTAGCTGATGACGTAATATGTGAACGCTCCCAAAGCCATTTCATTAGGTTCAAAGGCCTAATTACATAGAACCCCCCCCCCCTCACACATACATAACAACGAAGTGGAAATGAAATGGCATTTCAATTGTAAGTTGTCTACCCCCCCCCCCTCCTTTATGTCTTGTTGAAAATCCAGTCAGTTCCAAAGCATCAACACACGAGCGAGAACATCTCGCTTGCGTTATTCTACACCCCAACTCCCCCTCTTTCCTCATTTTTCGCCTGTCAGTCACCCGCTGTCTTCCTTTTCCAGTCTGTGCGATTGTGGTTTTGGCCAAGCCCAAGTGCAGTGATTGAAGTGTTTGCCTCCCCCCCCCTACCCCCAGCACCCATCACCCTCATCTTATACTTACGCTCTGTTTAATATCGCCGGCATTATTACGTGTGGCCAACTTCCCGAATTTTTGAAGAAAAATATAGAGAGAAAAAAGGAAGGTGCTCTCAAGTTGTTTCGGTTTAAAGAAAGTCCTGCTTCGAAGTATTTCGGTTCATCGTAAGAATTGGTACAAAGATAATGAAGAAACTCGTACAATTTATTAAATTCTTTGCGGTTTAAGGTATTTTTCGGTTTAGCTTCTTTCGGTTTAAAGTAATTTTACTGTGGATATATATATATATATATATATATATATATATATATATATATATATATATATATATATATATGTGTGTGTGTGTGTGTGTGTGTATTGTTAAGTTACTCCATTAAATGGATCTTTTCTAATAATTATGTCTACTTATAATCTCTTAAAAAATGCTTAGTAATTACATGGAAAAAAAAAACCCATACCGTATACACCGTTAAAACAACTTATTGGCATTTTTTTCCCCTCTCAAATATCACATGTAAGCCTTTTTGTATATTTTCAAAATCATTTTGATATTATTGTAATTTTTTAAAGGATTAGTATTAGCTATACCCTTAATTAACACAATTTTAATACAAAAAAAAACGAAGTAATTTTTTTATAGGCAGTAGAGAGCGCAGGTGCACTTTGTGCCTTCTTGACAAACGAAAACCTGTTGCTCTATTGCAGCCACATACCGGAAGCCAGTCGGCCATCTTGTTTTGATGAAAAATCTCTGGTAATTGGTAATTTTTTGTTTGTTTGTTTGTTGCTTTAGGTCTCTTCCAACACAATTGAGGTTATATGAGAGACCGCTGAAACAAAAAAAACAAGCAATCTAACAAAAATAGTACAAATGTCAATCAAAAGCATAACCTAAAGATATCATAAGCTAAATTATAAATAACCAAGAACAAACAGGCAGAGGATTTACAGGAAAAAAAAATATCCCCTGTCAAAAATACAATCACAAACCAAAGAAGCAGGATAGGCTAGTAAAGAGAAGAAGAAACGACATCACTATCGGATCGTACACCCATGCGAACATCATAGGTATATGATTCAGGGGTGATGCTCCCATCCAACCACCCGCGTAATTGGTAATAGGAACTGTGTTTTCAGTCCTGGTGGACTGAAAACACAGCTGTGTATTCAGTCCACCGGAAATAAAAATATTTAAAAAGGACCAATTATCGTCTATACTTGTTACCTCGAAAATGACGACATTGATACTGAGCCTATTGTAGGTTAGGCATCATCAGAAGTGGACAAGCATAACATTTATGACAATTTGACGGCTTAATAATATCATTTACAGCGTTGTATTTACTCTGAAATAGACAAATTCTTACCATGGTTGCCAGATAGCCATTGGCCTGGCCAATTTGGCCACATAGAGAATGTTTCTATAATTAATTTAAAATTAACATTTATATCTATTTTTAATGTTTCCTAGTCCGTTAGAATTTTTATGATTATCAAAACCGATGAGTTTTCCAAGGAGATCAGAGTTTTAGTATTGTTTGCCCAAGTAAGGTTCTATTTGGTCACTTTTCACATCGGTCACTGGCCTGGAGCACGCCTGTGTCCTCCCTAGGCAAAAAATTCTTCATTTTCAAGTTCAGCACGCCATTCCTGGTGACTCGAGAAGTTTGATCGACCTTTATTTTTAGTAAATTTATTTACTTTTACTCACTTTTAAGATTATTATTTTAATTTAGAACACAGTGAGACGTCAAAATGTATTGCCTTGTGTAATTCTTGTACGTAGCAATATGAATCAGGAGAAAAACGAAACAAAAACGAACAAAACCAACCAAAATAAAAAAATAAAATTAAAAAAAAGAAAAGAAAAAGAAAGAACAACTTTATAGTTATAGGGTCTTGAATGTGTTTAAGGAAGCGTCAGAGAGAGAATGGGGGTGGGAGAGATTAGAGAGAGAGAGAGAGAGAGAGAGAGAGAGAGAGAGAGAGGGACTGCTTTGTAGCTACTTGTACTCGATTTTTCTTTTGGTACCTATCCTTATTTATAAGGTCACAGCTTGGAACACTTTTGGTGTAGACAATATCAGCGTGAGCAGCAAGGAAGATGACTCTACATTCTTTTAAGGACTCTTTTGTTTTTGTTTTTAAGGGTTTTACGGCGCTTGCAACACATTTAGGTTATATCAGCGCCAGTAAAAAGGAAGAAAATGGGATAGTAAAAAGTTATAGAATTACAATAAAAGCACCCAAGAAAAAGTAAGACATAGGGGAACTGGGAACAAATAGGGATCAGATGTAGATTCCAAGAGCAGACCACCAATGCACTTAGTTTGAGATCACCTAAAAGTCTCATCCAGACACAAGCACAGGTCCCATCTAAGAGGAATACACTCAAATGTTTACCAATTATTTTATATAATATGTAAACTCAACATAATACAATGCATAACAGAGAGATGATTTACAAGGAAAAAAATATCATCTCCCAAAACTATAACTATACATTCGACTGTTTCCCTCCCAGCCAAGGAGCTCCGGCAAGGATCAGGACAAAACTAAGTAATCTCATTCCAAGACAATGACAGGAAACAATTGGGAAACGGGTATGGGGGGATAGAAGACACAGCATGTACCTCCCTGCCCACTATGGGAGGTCAGGATCCCCACCCAGAAGGACTTTTGTTTTTAAAGGTTTGATGGTGCTTATAAAACATTGAATTGAGGTCATTTTAGGTCTAGTAGATAGGAATAAATGGGATACCTGTCAAAAACATTATAGTTTTACAAGACATGATAGACGATAAACAATAGACCAGCCCTACAATTCAAAGGACAAGGAATGATTTTGAAAGAAAAGGATCTTGGAAGGAAGAAGACAAGGTCAAAACTGCCCGGATCGTAGGGGGGAAGGGGGAGGCCTCGAAGCACAGCCGTACTCGAGGCCAGTGATCGATGTGAAAAGTTACAAAATAGAACCTTACTTGGGCAAGCAATACTAAAACTCTGATCTCCTTGGAAAATTCATCGGTTTTGATCATCACAAAAAATTCTAAAGGACTAGGAAAAATTATAAATAGATATAAATGTTAATTTTAAATTAATTCTAGAAATATTATTCTGTGTGTGGCCAATTTTGGCCTAGCCAATGACTATCTCGCAGCCACGGTAAGAATCTCGTCAATGTTTGATAAATCTGTTTCGAGAATTGAGATCTATTTCAGGCACCCGGTTTCGAACAACTCTCAATCAAGATTTTCCGAGAGTTAATAAAACACTGTAAATATTATTAAGCCGTTGAATTGCTATAACTTTTATGCCTGTGCATTTCTGATGACGCCTATAATAGGTCAGTATCAATGTCGTCACTATCGATTAAGGTAAGTAGGTATAGACGATAATTGGTCCTTTTTAAATATTTTTATTTCCGGTGGACTGAATACACAGCTGTGTTTTCAGTCCACTGGTGGACTGAAACACAGTTCCTTACCAAAAATGGATGATGGAACAATGCCGTAACATCGAACAAGGAATGGAACGGGGAGACAGCAAATATGCCTATAATTCACTGAGGCGAATTACAAAATCTGTACAACCAAAAACCACTACAATCGAAGACAAAAATGACAACCTGCTGACACACAAAGATGAAGTAACTAAAAGTAAAAGGCGGAATGAATACTGCAGTGACCTACATAGAGCTAAATACAAGCAATTCGTCCAATTTGTCATACAGTGGAAGTGAGCGATACCCCACCCAAGGAAGAAGTTGAAGCAGCAATAAAAAGCCTGAAACCTAATAAGTCGCCAGGAATTGACAACATACCATCTGAACTGCTAAAATTACTAAAATACGACGGAGAAGAAGTAATAAACGTGTTCACAATGCTCTGCCAAAAGGTATTAGATCAAATCCATATGGACACATACAAAAACAATTGCCGCTATAAAGAAAAAGCATTCTGCCTTGATACCTTCTAACCCAAGTAGGAGAAGAATATTTTGAGTATGCTAAGCTCAGAAACCAAGCGAAATGGGAAGTAAGAAAAGCTTAAAGAGCCTTTGAAAAACAATAAGCCTTTAAATCAAAGTATAACCCAAAGCCATTTTACAAATATGCTAACTCTAAACTAAAATCTAAGAGTGGTAAAGTAGACCTTGAACATTGAAAGGAACGATGGTTCCGCAGCTAGCAGTGACTCTGAAAAAGCAGAGATATTTAACGACTTTTTTGCTAAAGTATTCACCAGAGAAGACCTCTCAAACTTTCCTAACTTTGAACGGAGTCATTGATGAGTTTCTTGAAGACACCAATTATGACTGAAAAGCAGGTCCTAGAAAACCTAAAAAAGATAAACCCCTCTAAAGCAATGGGGACCGACAAGATCCACCCTCAATTACTGAGAAAGGCATGTAATGAACTTTCTAAGTCTAAGCCCTTGACATTATTTTTCAATAAGTCACTTGTGAAGAGACACTGCCAATCGAATGGAAAAACTCTCAAATTTGTCCTATTTACAAGAAAGGTAAAAAATCTGACCCGTCTAATTACAGACCAGTAAGCTTGACCTCAGTAATCTGCAAGCAAATGGAATCTTGTCTAATAGAAGCCATAATGAACTTTATGAACCCCTTTTTGTCACATAACCAGCATGGGTTTCTTAGTGGACGCTCTTGCACTACCCAACTCCTTGATTGTATTGGAGAATGACTCAAATGCTTGACAATGGTATGCCAGTTGATGCCATCTACCTAGATTTTGCTAAATGTTTTGATTCTGTCCCCCAGCAACGCCTACTTTATAAGCTTAAACAATATAGAATTAGAGGCAGTGTGTTGGGATGGGTGCAAGATTTTCTGCTAAACCGAAAACAACAAGTGTGATCAATGAAGCATCAGGATGGAAACCAGTTCTATCTGGGATCCCTCAGGGTAGTCTCTTGGGCCCAGTTTTATTTATATGCTATGTAAACGACATACCCGAAGCAGTAAATTCCTTCATAAAAATGTTTGCAGACGACGCCACAGTTTTTTTTATCTGTAAATAATGTTAAAGAAGCTGGCCTACTGCAAGATGACCTAGACACACCTCAATTGTGGTCTAAAAAATGGCAACTCCGTTTCAATGCAAACAAATGCAAGGTTATGCACCTAGGAAACAACAATATGTCTACAGGATGAAGGACAGTAAGGGAGCTGAAATCAAATTGGAAAGTATGTTATGTGAAAAAGACCTTGGTGTATATTATGTGGTCCCCAAATTGAAGTTTAGCAAGTACTGTGAAAAGACTGTTAACAAAGCAAATAGAATCCTGGGACTTGTCAGAAGATATTTCGACTATATAGACAAACCCATATTAACCACTCTTTTTAAAAGTCTAATGCGATCACACTTGGAATATGGAAACTGTGTATGGTCCCCCATCAATGAATCAGATGCTTTACTAATTGAAAATGTCCAACGTCGAGCCACAAAACTTGTTCCCGAAATTTCAAACCTCAACTATGAAGACAGACTCAGAGCATTAGACCTCCCTAGACTCATGTACAGAAGACTTAGAGGAGATCAAATTGAAACTTATAAATTGACCAACGGTCTCTACAAAGTAAACGTAGAAGATTGCCTCACGTTTAACAAGGACAAAAGAACAAGAGGCCACTATTATAAACTTGCCAAACAAAATTGCCGTTTAAACATCCGAAAAAAAAATCTTTAGTCAGCGAATTGTTGAGACGTGGAATAGCCTGCCTTTAAAAAATAATTATAGCGCCAAGCATAAACAGCTTTAAAAGCCAAATTGACAGTTTCCTGCAGGATCTAAAATACAGTACTGATTTCCCATTGAAGCCAGCCTTTCGACCTCCACAAGTTGGTGGAGACCGATCCAAAGACGATCAACGGGCCACCGGCCCTCTACGATGAACTCATAGGCTACTCATGCAGCTTTTCTCAGTGTTGCCAACTGACAGTCTTGCATGCGAGAGTCACTTTTTCGGAACTCTTTACTGTGGGAGTCCAAGTTCAGTAGCTTGTTCCATAGGCGAGCTATGGCTATAGTGAGTCAAAAAGCCCGCTGAGAAGGCGCCTCGGGTGGCAAAATCGTTTCTCAGCAGAAACGTTGAGAAGGTGATGTAAAACTTAGCAAATCGATGCACATAGTGTTACGAATGCTGGCAACATCTCCTCGAGAATGGGGTCCTATAATGGCAGCGATCCAGCCCCCAGATGTCTGGAGGGAGACGATTACGGGAAACTGGCTGAGTACGATCCGAGAGAGAGGGAATGGGGATACCCCTCTGAAGCGCATTCGAGCCGAACGGTGTGTTGTGACGATGCTACCAGGCGGGGTCGCGACGGTGCACGAATGCGGACCGGACTTTGCTGATTGGGTCGATCGTCATAACATAGTAGTGTGAGAACTATAAGAGGCTGCTGTCAACTTTCCCGTATGCTAAGGAATTCTATCATCAATCTCAAGAATAGGAACAAAAAGCCACAGAGCATCAAATTAGGGAGTTAAAAGCTATTACGCTATAGCAAAATTAAGGGGGTATAATAATAAACAAAGGCTGAATGTAGTTTAATTTCATTTAATTTTAAAAAGTGTATAAATAATAATCATAATCACTGATAATAACAAAGCAATTCTATTTTTCTTTGAGGCAACTTTCCATTTATTTGAGCAAAAATATCTTTCTCTCTCTCTCTCCTACCCATGCCCAGAGAGGTTTACAACCATTTTAAGAAATACATTATCTACAATAATAAAAGACTGTCTGTATATGTCAACTACAAGGAAAACCAGACTACTAGATCCTATGAAAATTAGCCAGTTCATTAACATCTTTATCCTTTTGATGCAAAACGCCGAGATTTTTGCCCTTTAGCTCGATTTTACAATAGCCCTATAAAAATGTTAAATCAATTTTATTATATCCCTAAGATTTACTAACATTTTAAACAGAAATCGAGAGTACAGCATTATGTTTTGATGCATTGAAATTTAACACTGATTACAAACATAGATCTATAGAAGGAATGAAATTGACGTCAATCAGCTCTTTGTTATTGTTTTTGTTTTTGAGGGTTTTACGGCGCTTGCAACACATTAAGGTCATATCAGCGCCAGTAAAAAAGAAGAAATGGGATAGTAAAAAGTTATAGAATTCAATGAAGCACCCAAGAAAAGGTAAGACAAAGGGGAATTTGATCAAATAGGAAACAGATGTAGATTCCAAGAGCACACCATCAAAGTACTTAGTTTGAGATCACCTAAAAGTCTCATCCAGACACAAGCACAGGTCCCAACTAAGAGGAATACACTCAAATGTTAACAAATCAAATATAACATGTAAATAAAACATAATACAGTACATAACAGAGAAATGATTTACAAGGAAAAAAATATCATCTCCCAAAGCAATAACTATACATTCGACTGTTTCTCTCTCAGCCAAGGACTCCGACCAAGGTTAGGACAAAACCAAGCAATCTCACTCCAAGACAAAGACAGAAAGCATGTTGGAAAACAGATATAAGGGGATAGAAGACACAGTATGTACCTCCCTGCCCGTTATGGGATGTCAGGATCCCCACCCAGTTATTGTTTTTAGACAGCCACTAATTCTCATTAAATAATATGAATCGGACTATTAACATAAACGTTCAAGTTTACGCACAGTTGTATGAGTTGCTATGTTTTAACCGGCTGGCAGATGTTGTGATTATTTTACATAAATATATTGCATCAATACACATCCAAGAAATCTATTCACTCTGTCCAGTCTCTTCTATCAATGCACTGTATAGAAGGAACAAAGTCGACTTCACTGAGCTCTTTGTTACTTGTTTTTTGTTTTTGTTTTTAAGAGTTTTACAACTAGGCAACACATTTAGGTCATATCGGCGCCCGTAAAAAGAAAGAAAATTGGATAGTAAAAACAGTCTAGATGTACAATTAATAGGACTTGAGGAAAAAGTAAGACAAAGGGTCAAAGGTTCAAATGGAGAACGGATGTAGATTCCAAGAGAACACTGTCAGTTTACTTAGTTTGAGATCACTAAAAGTCTCACCCAGACACCAGCACAGGTCCCCACTAAGAGGAACACACTCAAATGTTTACAAATCATATGTAAACAAAACATAATACAGTGCAAAACAGAGAGATGATTTACAAAGAAAAAAATATCATCTCCTAAAACCAACTATACATTTGACAGTTTCCCTCTCAGCCAGGGTCAGGACAAAACCAAGTAATCTCATTCCAAGACAAAGACAGCAAGTTGGAAAACAGATATATAAGGGGATAGAAGACACAGTAAGTATCCCCCCTGCCCACTATGGGAGGTCAGGAACCCCACTCAGTTAGGTGCATATTTACATGCGAGAAAGGCATTTAAAAACCAAAACCCATAAATTAAAAATGCTATAGGCTAAGTTTCAGGGGTTACAGTGCTTGTGACACTCTAACGGGATTTCCGGTGTAGGGAATAATAAAGGCACGAAAATTAAACCCAAATAGTCATTTAACAATAATATATTATCAACCCCCCACCCACCCCACTTTTGACTAGTTGCATTGAATAAGTATATTACAAACTTCAATTTACAGTGAAACCTAATTATACCATAAATAAATTACATGATTATTATCATCATTATAATTAATTGCGCACCTTTTAGAAATATCTATTATTCTATTTTAATTTGTGCTTCCTTACAAAGGAGCATACTATTTCCTGCCAACCAATGTTTTGTTTATTCATTGTAACAATGCCACTACCACATTGTCTCATTGATCTGTAGTGTTTCATTCATCCTGTTTTGTTGATAAAGGGGAAACCCGAAACATTCATTTGATCTGTTCTTGTAATAGAATTGAAGCTTACATTCATTTTCATATTGTTTATTTTATTATAATTAACAAACTTAAATAATGCCAAGGCCTCAAAGCCCCCCACAAAGGCATTTTAAACACTTATATCATTTTGTAGAATTAAAGACTCCTCAACCGCACCGCCTGGGACAAACACTCACACTCACACACATTTACATTTGTATCTATACAGATCAAGATTGTTTCAATCAAAACAATTCTTGAAAATGTTTTAGTAATATGAATATAATGACAAGTATTTGAAGAAAGTATATCTTGAATTATCTTTTAAAAACTGGCAATAGAGTTACAGTGACAGATGATGGAAATTCCATAGATATGGTATTTAGGAGAAGACTCAATCTCAATCACAAAAAAAAATTGTAGATTAGTTTGAGGAATTTATAAATCTTCACTTGAGATCTACACCCTTGAACGGCGATCTAGGGCACAATCAGTTACTAAATGTAACAGCAGGGTTGATTCAAAGTGTCAAACATATTTGATGTTGAAGTGTGTAACTAGTTTCCCATGAAAGCAGACGGTACAGAAAGATCCATCCATCACAAACAGATTTATAAAAACTTTGAATTTGTAATTTCATAATTTCTTCCTCTGCTTTCTTGAAAAATGTTAACCACATATCAACATCATTGCATACAAAACCCTAAAGAAAAGAGTGATATTAAAGAACAGGGGATAAATCTTTTCTATTTCCTAAATAAAATCGAATTACACAATGACATACAGGGAATCAGAAAAGAATAAAATCAAATGACAAAGACCTAAAAAAAAAAATCTTCTAAGAACACATTATTTTCCCAGACTAAAGTCTGCTTGTCTTTCCTATTGATGTAACAATCTTCAAGGCTGCCTCTAACACTTGAGTTGTGTTAGCAAAGTCACCAAATTCTTTTTCCCGATGCTCCAAAAGAATGCCCTGACTGCCAGACCCAATGACAAACACACCTGAAAAAGAAAGCAGCCAGAAAGAAAAGAAAATCCTCAAAAAAACATACAGATCGACATAGCATTAATTAATCAAACAGTTAATTGTCAGTCGTTTCTGATGTTGATAAGTAATCTTATTTGTGATATTAACAAACTCTTCAACTTGGTGGTTTAAAGATTTATTAGCAAAAACAGAGATTAACCCTATCCCCCTCCACTGGGTGCAATATACCCAGAAGGACCATATCAAGGTTTATAATTCAAAAACAATTTAACATATTGGCATGGGTAAATGACTTAACACACTACTCAGTTCCGGTGTAAATACAGGCAGTGACGGATATTATAGGAATGCTAGTACAATACTAACAGGCCTAACAGTCAACTGGCATTGTATGAAATGAAAATATGGTTCCATATGACTTGCTGAGCGAATGGATAAAACCTTGTGAAGCGCAATGGTAAATCTGTGGAAATTTGTTATATGATTATGATACATGTGGGGGTTGGTTGTGGTAGTATTGGTAGTGATGCGGTGGTGGCAGTGGTTTAGTAGTCAGTGAACAATTTTATAAAGAGGAGATAAGATCAATTAGCGATCATAGACTTTATAAACATTTGGACAATGACAATTCTGTACGCTATATATTCGAGATTAAAGAAAAAGTAATTCGATTCGCCATTACAAAAATTAGATTAGGTTCTCATAATTTTATGTGCGAAAGGGGGAGATGGCAGAGACCAAAAATTGATTTTCCTTCTAGGCTCTGTATAAATTGTAACTCAATTGAAGATGAGTACCACATAATCTGTGAATGCAGACGGTATAACTATTTCAGAGGAAATTATTTACCTAAGTATTTAATTGAAAAGCCCAATATGTACAAGTTTATACAATTTATAAATAACTCCACAGGGACAGAATTGCGAAGATTTGGAATTTTTTGTCGAAAAGTTTTGATCGAATATGAAAAAAATGTTAGTTAGGCACCTGGTATTACTGGAGAATTAAAATTAAAATAATTTTTTTTTTTTTTTAAAATTCATTGTGGTATGCATTAATGTATAAGATTATGACATATATTATTTGAATATTTCGTCTATTAGCCATAATTGAATCCTTTGAATTAACTTTTTTCTCACTGTTGTACATGTGATTTCGTAGATCAGTGTGTGTGTGGGTGTATGTGTGTGTATGTATGTGTGTGTGTGTATGTATGTGTGTGTGTGTGTGTATTTGTGTGGGTGGGTGCATATGTGTGTAGGAAGGGCGTGTGTGATTGTCAGTCATTATAATCGTATAATCGAGCATATCTTGAGCTTGACACGCATATGAGAAATATATTAAATTACTGTATATATGTACAATTCTTATTTTTCGCTACTTGTAATGTATGAGTATGAGTATCTTGTGACATTGGATAATGATTGGTAATCAATGAAGATCATAGTCACTACCGTTGTTGTTGACATCATTAGTATTGTCTGTTGATGTTGATTTTCACTCTCACTGTTCATTGTTATTATTGCTATCTTTATTATGATAATGATAACGATGGTGGTGGTGATGGTGATGATGGTAGTAACGGTGGTGATAGCGTTAATGATATTATTGATTCTGTTATTATTATTGTTATTGTTGCTATTATTAGCATTATTATTAGTGGTAAAAGTGGTGGTGCTAGTGGAAGTGGTGGTAGTAGTGGTGGTGGTAGTAGTAGTAGCAACGGTAGTGGTAGTAGTAGTAGTAGTAGTAGTAGTAGTGGTAGTGGTGGTGGTAGTAGCAGTAGCAGTATTAGTGGCAGTAGTGGTGGTGGTAGAGGTAGTAGTAGTAGTAGTAGTAGTAGTAGTAGTAGTAGTAGTAGTAGTAGTAGTAGTAGTAGTAGTAGTGGTGGTGGTGTTAGAAGTAGTAGCAGTAGTAGTAATAGCAGCAGCAGTCGTGGTAGTGATAGCAGGGGGGGGGGGGGGGGTAGTAGTAGTAGTAGTAGTAGTAGTAGAAGTAGACATAGTCGTAGTAGTAGTGGTGGTAGTAGTGGTGGTAGTGGTAGCAGTAGTGATGGCAGTAGTGGTTGTGGTAGTAGTTGTAGATGTAGTAGACGTAATAGTAGTGGTGGCTGTAGTGGTGTTAGTAGTAGTAGTGGTGGTGGTAGTAGTAGTAGTAGTAGTTGTACTGGTGGTAGCAGTTGTGGTAGTAGTTGTAGCGGCAATAATATTACTCTTGCTGTAAGAATATTTCATGGTTAATATAAATCTTATGTAAACAAATCTCATTGTACAGTGTAAAAAATCATTGTCGTCATGTCATATCTTATGTTGATCCATAAAACGTGAATTATTTGAGTTGTACCAAGGTCTAAAAATCTATTAAATAACTAAACTATTAATTAAATCTTTAAATGATTTTACATAATTATTACCACCATTATAATTTTCATTATTTATATTATCATTATTATCATCATTATTATTATTATTATTATTATTATTATTATTATTATTATTATTATTATTATTATTATTTATTGTATTATTATTATTAGTTATTATCATTATTATTTTCGTTGTTTGCCTTGCTTTATTATTGATTTTACTTATTTGATTTGTTGAAAAAATATATTCTTGTATGAGTTACATTGGCAATTGCCTAAAATAAACGTTTTTGAACATATATAAAGGTGCAGCCATTTATTTCTGTTTTTATTAATTCAAGAGCATTTTACTAATAATAATAAATAACTACAAAAGTAATGCTTGGATTATTGCAAAATTTGTGTGCGTATTATTAAATGTATTTTCTAAGCTCATGCCAAATTCTATTTCTCTCGTTAAATTTTCAATGCCCGTATCCAAGGAGTTACCTTTGCCCATTGATTCGACAGCGTGAAAAAGGTGCCTCAACTTCACAGTCGATTTCCTCAAAACTTGGTTTTTAAACTCTCCCTACTTCATTCAATCAGTCATATCTCGGGAATGAATAATCAGAATTTTATAAATTTGGTATCGAAGTTTTTGGCATAAAATAAGGTTTGTTTGGGTATAAAAAACCCAAAATTGAAAATCCCGACTTAATACCGTTTCGAGGCGAAGGGTCACATATGTAGTTCTAAATATATAACTAATTAGAACAATACGATATGTAAACACAGTATTGGCAGTGATCATGATACACAGGTGGAGGTTGTATTAATATTGGTAGTGATGATGTGGTTGTGGTGGTACTTACAGTAATAGTGGTAGTGATAATGATGTGGTGGTGGTGGTGGTTGTAGTAGTAATGGTAGTGATGAGGATCTGTTGGTGGTGGTGGCTGTAGTAGTAGTGTTAGTGATGATGATGTGGTCATGGTGGTGGTGGTTGTAGCAGTAGTGGTAGTGATGATGATGTGGTAGTGGTAATCGTAATAGTAGTTGTTGTGGCAGCCATGGTAGTGATGATGATGAGGTGGTTGTTGTTGTAGTAGTAGTAGCGGTAGTGGTGATGGTGTGGCGGTAGTGATTGTAATAGTAGTGGTACTGATGATGAGGTGGTGGTGGTTATAGTAGTAATAGGCAGTATGATCGATGATGTGGTGGTGGTGGCGACTGTAGTAGCAGTGGTAGTGGGTATTATGTGGTATGGAGGTAGTTGTAGTTTTAGTGGTAGTGATGATGATGTGTTGGTGGTGGTTGTAGTAGTAGTGGTAGAGGTGATGATGTAGTGGTGGTGGCTGTAGTAGTAGTATTTGTAGTGATGATGAGATAGTGGTGGTTGTAGTAGTTGTGGAATGATGTTGATGTGCTGGTGGTGGTTGTGGTAGTAACACTCGTGACGGTGATGAGGTGGTGGTGGTGGTTGTAGTGATGATGATGATGTGGTGGGGTGGATGTTGTAGTAGTGGTAGAGGTGATGATGTAGGGGTGGTGATTGTAGTAGTATTGGTAGTGATGATGAGATAGTGGCGGTTGTAGTAGTTGTGGAATGATGTTGATGTGCTGGTGGTGGTTGTAGCAGTAATACTAGTGACGATGATGAGGTGGTGGTGGTGGTTGAAGTTGTTGTAGTGATGATGATGTGGTGGGGTAGATGTTGTAGTAGTGGTAGTGATGATAATGAAGTAGTGGTTGTTGTAGTAGTTGTGGAATGATGTTGATGTGGTGGTGGTGATTGTAGCAGTAGTACTAGTGACGATGATGAGCTTGTGGTTGTTGTTGTGGTTGTGATGATAATGTGGTGATGGTGGTTGTAGTAGTGGTGGGAGTGGGGATGATGTGGTATGGAGGTGGTTGTAGTGATAGTGGTAGTGATGATAATGTGGTGGAGGTGTAGGTTGAAGGAGTAGTATTAGTGGTGATGATGTGGTAGCGGTGATGGTTGTAGTAGTAGTGCTGGTGATGGTGATGTGGTGGTGGTTGTACTGGTGGTAGTAAAAGTAGTGATAGTGATGATGATGTGGTGTAGTGGTAGTGATGATAATGAGGTGGTGGTTGTAGTGGTAGTGGGAGTGGTAATGATGTGGTATGGTGGTGGTTGTAGTAGAAGTGTTAGTGGTGATGATGTGGTAGTGATGGTGGTTGTAGTAGTAGTGATAGTGGGCGTGGTGATGATGTGTATTGGTTGTGGTAAGTGGTGGTAGTGATAATGATACGGTGGTGGTTGTAACAGTAGTGACAGTGATGTGGTGATGGTGGCTATAGTCTGTGGAAGTGATGATAATGAAGTGGTTGTTGCTGTAGTAGTGGTAGTGATGAGTTAGTGGTGGTTGTTGTAGTTGTGGAATGATGTTGATGTTTTGGTGGTGGTTGTACTAGTAGTGGTAGTGATGATGTGGTGGTGGTGGCTGTAGTAGTACTGTCCCTGCCATTTTCCCCCTCAAATTATGCCACAAAAATGCCACCAAAAAAGTGAAATTTTGCCACAAATGCCAGAAATGACAAATTATGCAGTCAAAAAATGCAGAGATTTGTTGTGATGCTGATGCAACATGTGCATATACAAGCAAACAATATACACATTTAAAAGCAAGAATAAGAAGGAGAAGGAAAAAAAAGCCTACAACAGAGATCTTAAATCAAAACATTGAATACCACAAAAAAAATTGATGGAATTGACACCTGAATACCACGAAAAAAAAATGCATATATAAAGTTATGCAACAATTATTATTATTAGCATTAATGATAAATACTGTCAGGAGTATGTTATGTGTTCAGCGCTGACAAGCCGATTTTCACAAACTCTGTGATTCTCTCGTTACTTCAAAAAATTGCTCCCTGCTTCCCTCTAAAACCCCTGTTACTGAAAAATCGGCCATACAATCTTCAGCCTGAAGCTTTGGCCTTAATGGAAGAAGAAAAAGGTATCATTAACATTATCATTCATAAAATTTATAAGAAACCTATTAAAAAAAAAAATTAAATCAATTTCAATCATTTTCGAATGAAAAAGTCTTGTTTTCTAACAATTTTTTTTAAAAATGAAGTTTTTCTTCACACTTCCATAAAGGGAACATACCAAATAAGTTTACCTCAATGTTCTTAATTTTTCTAAACTTTAATAGTATTTCAAAATACTAGAACCATTACCGAGCCAAGCATATTGTCACATAATGTAGATTATGTTCTACTCTTCTGACATGTTTTCAGCATAAAGAACTTAATAATTAAGTTGATTTCATCACAAAAACTAGCCCTATTTCATAATGTATATCATTCTATAAAAACCCCTGATTGATTAATTATGCTACGACTAGGGAAAACAGCAGAATTAAACGCTTAAACCCCATTTCAGTCCTGGGGTGACTTTCCACCCCTAGCCTATGTCTTTGTTTTACAAAACGGCCAATTTTTATAACTCGCAAGAACTTCAAATATAGCGACTTTTCTTTGCTTGCCCCCCCCCCCCCCCCCCAAACAATGGTCTGGTCTAATTTTATTTACTTGGTGTAAATAGTTTGACTGCAGCAAACAGGTAATGTGGACAATAAAGATTTATTATTGATATTATTATTATAATTATCATCGTCATCATCATTATTATTATTATTGTTACACACAGTTTTGTATGTTGGTATGTTATATACCGCTGGCAGATGTTGTGAGTATTTTACCAAACGCATAGCATCAAAACCCACACCCATCATCCCGTAGCTTTGGCATCTGTCAATGTCAATCATATGTCATGTGCCAAGTAAATCGCTCCCTGACTCAGAATTTTGTAAAATATATAATTAATAATTATTAATTTCTAATTTCAACAATTTTTTGAGTATAGCTCTTGGTATGAAACATATTGTAAATTTGATGCTGATCAAAAATCTGAAGTCAAAATGTCGAAAATCTGAAAAAAAAATCCACTTTTTCATACTGCCACACCCCTGATCGCTCAGGAAAGTTTTCGAGCGACTATCTGTCACCACGCTTGAGCCCCCCCCTCTCCTAACCGACCACTAGTAGTTATTTAATCAGCCACAAATTGTATGCCCAGGTGTTTTTGTAAAATTGCCAAAACGCCAATGTAAAAAAAAAGAAAAGACTTTTTTTCTTCTTTAAATTTAAAAAAAAAAAAAAAGATGCAATATGCAGCGAATACATGCGGTGGCATTTTCCTAGTGGGACAGGTAGTAGTGGTAGTAAAATGCGTGGTGGTGGTGATTGTAGTAGAGGTGTTTGTAGTGATGATGGTGTTGTGGTGGTAGCTGAAATAGTATTGCTAGTGATGAGGTGGTGGTGGTTGTTGCAGTAGTAGTAGTAGTATTAGTAGTAGTAGTAGTAGTGACAATATGGTGGTGGTGATTGTAGTAGTAGTAGTAGTTTGTGATTATGATGATGTCATAGTGGTGGTTTTTAGTGGGATTGGTAGTGATGATGATGATGTGGTGGTGGTGGTTGTAGTAGTAGTGAGCGGTGGTATTTATGATGATGTGGTGATGGTGGTTGTAATAGTAGTGATAGTGATGATGTGGTGGTGGTGAAGGTGTTGTAGTAGTGGTAGTTTAGTGATGATGATGTGAGTCAATTCTCTTACCCAAGGTAAAATTCCAGACCAGGCAAGGTTCGAACCTGGCTCCTTTTGGCCCAGAGTCGAACGCATCAACCACTCAGCAATGGCACCTCATAAAGTATTGGTATATCCTTAGTTTTTTCTCTATGTCAAGAGTATAAAGTTGATTGCACCCAGTTGAGGGGGATAGGGATAACAAGTATTTTTACCTCTATGCGGGTATATGGGTGCAATGCACTCAGTTGAGGAGTACTGTATGCAAACTATGTTGAGGCCGATAGGGTTATGTTTTAAATCTGATTTTAAGGGTTTTACGGTGCTTGTGACACATTTAGGTAATTTCAGCACTAGTGAAAAGGAAGAAAGTAGGATTGTCAAAAAATTATAGATTTACAATTGAAAGCACAGGAAAAAAAGTAAGTAAAGGGGAAGGGTTAAAATAGGGAACAGATGTAGATTCCAAGAGCATACTATCAGTGTTCTTAGTTTGAGATATGCATTTAAAAGTCTCATCCAGACACAAGCACAGGTCCCCAGTATGAGGAACACGCTCAATTGTTTACAAATAATTATATATGTAAAATAAAAAATAATACAGTACATAACAGAGAGAAGTTTTACAAGGAAAAAAAATATCATCTCTCAAAACTAACTGGACATTTCACTGCTTCCCGTAAAGCCAGCGTATCCAGCCAGGGCCAGGACAAAACCAAGTAATCTCATTCCAAGACAAAGAGAGAAAGAAAGTTGGAGAACAGATATAGGGGGATAGAAGACATAATAAGTACCTCCCTGCCCAGTATGAGAGGTCAGGAACCCCACCCAGGGGATAGGGTTAAAATTAAGATAATCTGCATAGAGAAAAATTAACAGAAAAAGGCTCGTCTGCATATCAGTGGTAAAAAGCATGGTGAAACTACGAATATAACTTTTTATAGATATTTTGTAATCATCATCCACACAGGAGCATACTAATTGCACTTTAAAATGCTTGAAAATCAAGTTTCCCTTTAAACAATATAATGACCACCACACACACTATGACTTCGATGGTCAAGAATAATTCTCACCACCCAAAATGCGTCCTTCTCCTTTCAAATTTCCTTCAATACCAGTTTTCCTGTTTCTCAACATTGTAGAAATGACACTCCATCGAAAGAGACCTGACCAGAGCATTGTTCTTTCCACTGGGCCATAAAAACGACGCTGCAGAAACAAGAACAATTTTTATCCATTAACAGACCTTCCACATTGAAAACTTCAAATTTAGTCATTTCTATGTCAATTTTTATTAATTTGACAAGGAAATTAGTAATTTATTAAATTGTATAAGAACAACAACAATTTGACATTGATGATCACTTCAACATTACATCGTCATGCTTATGCGCTGTAGAAATGATTTATTGGTGTTATTATAATCATCATCATAACCATCATTATTATTATTGTAGTCATTATTATTAATATTATCATCATCATCAACGTAGTAGTAGTAGTATCAGTAGGAGTAGTAGTAGTAGTAGTTCTTCTTATCATTATTATTATTATTGTTATTATTATTATTACTAAGAATGAGAATTAAAATTTGTAATTTTCCATACAATCTCGTATTTTCGTAATTTGCCATAAAATTTGTCTAAAATTCATAAAAATTACAAAAAATTCGTAAGATTCCAAGATACAAAACCAATAATGTCCAACCGAAGACAAATTTCCCACATTTATCAAAACAATTTGTTTTGTATTGTTTGCAACACATTTAAGTCATTTCGGCATCAGCAAAAAAGTAATAAAATGAGATAGTGAAAAGATTTTAGAATTATGATTAAAAGCACACGAGAAAAAATAAGACAAAGGGGAATGGTTCAACTAGGTAACAGGTGTAGATTCCAGCACACCATCAAGCGTACTTAGTTTGAGATCACCTAAAAGTCTAATCCAGACACTAGCACAGGATCCCATTTAGAGGAATACAAAATGCTACAAAACAGAAAGCATAACTAACAATACATAAGAGATATTATTTACAAGAAAAAAAAATCATCTCCCAAAACTAATACTAAATACTTGTTTCCCCTCTCAGTTAAGGACTCCAGCAAGGGTCACGACAAAATCAAGCAAATGAAAACATTATTTCAGGGTATTTGAAATGGAATTTTGCACAACAAAAATTTATTTTCTGATGAATTCAAAATGATATTAAAGTGGAACCGCTTGTCGTATATTCCATGAGCACCTGTCAAATGCAGTATTAGCGACACAGATTCCTTAGTT
This sequence comes from Berghia stephanieae, assembly GCF_034508935.2. Taxonomy (NCBI): domain Eukaryota; kingdom Metazoa; phylum Mollusca; class Gastropoda; order Nudibranchia; family Aeolidiidae; genus Berghia; species Berghia stephanieae. The sequence goes on along the minus strand of NC_088364.1, from coordinate 23,839,929 downwards.
TTTCTACCTCATCGCCTGTTTAGAGAGAAATGACTTACTTTCATTCAAATATTCCGCCATGAATGAGTTCATCTACAGCAAAGAGTGATATGAAATTGGTAACATGAATGCCCCAAATTTAAAAAGTGTAAAAGCCTAAGAGCTCTGTCACTATCTTGGCTCTGTGATGGCAAAAAGATAATCAGGAGAGCAGTTAGCTTGATCCCCAAATCTTGACTTTTGAAGTATATAGAAAAAATTTATATCAATGACAAACCCTGTTGGGACAGGCATTATCAGGTTATACCATGTATGTTGAATTAAATAAAAAGTGTGTAAGAAATTCAGTGATCATTGTATTATGATTTTTTATAACAAAGATCATTAACATCTCAACATTCTATTGTTATTTTGACTCAAGACTCCTGGATGAACCAAACTTCCATTCATCAATTATGATTCTGTCTGAAAGTAACTTTAAAATATGAAAAATAAATTTGTCAATTATCTGATTCCCTCATTATCATGATCTTGTTTTTGTGTGCGTAAAAAGTCTTTCTTGTTTAGCTAAAATTCTAACACTGTTTTAATAAGACAACAAAAATTCTATAACTTTGTTCTCAAACGTTATTCTTCATTCTGTTATTTTGCAACTTTTTAAATATTGACATCATCACAAGATCCTCAACTACATCTTATTCTCTACGACTCCATTCCTTCTATAATGATGCACATACTTTATTGTCTTACCAAACAAGACATTCTTTTTAAGTTTTGAGGAGGTCAATGTCTGCTTCTACCACTCACAAGTACAAAAAAAAAATGTCATCATAATGTTATGTTCTGAAAAAGACACAATCCATATCATAAAAATGTTGCATACATAGTGTATTTAAATCAACACAACACATACATTAAGTTTACGTAAAATAATGTTCCATATATTATAGTTAGATATTGGAAATTTCATTAAGTGACATCAAATTAGGCATTGCAAATTCAGATCTGCAGCGTTGAGAATAGACATGTAGTAAGATTGTAGCTTTCAGGCCAAGAGTTCTCGCTGCACTGTGACCTTATGCATTTAATTTCTAATGGGTTTATCTAGCGACAGACTGTTTCCTTATCTATTAAGTAAGAAATAAAATTACTTTATGCTAATTGCAGCTCTGAGGTCCAGGTGCCACCTGTAGGTCAATGGTTCAAATCCTTCAGTAGGAAGTGTAAATTTTAGTCCATACTCCATGCATAAATGGGTATTTGACTGATAACAGCATTGTCTGCCTTGAAGAGAAATATAATATACAGTGCACTGAACAGGCTGCATGTCTTGTCCTGTTAGGAGTTGTAGTTGGCTTTGGACCTCTTAAGAAGCGTTTTAATGTTATCAGTTACCTGATCAGAAAGAACAGGTGTTTGGTGTAAAAAATAAAATCGACTTAAAGTGTGTGGCGATCGGTAAAGATGATGTTGAGATAGTTGACTATTTTAAATATTTAGGAATAACCATTGATAGTTCCCTCAATTTCTCTCAACATATTAATATAATATCTAAGAAAGTTGCCCAAAGATTATACATCCGAAGGAAATTGAGAACATTTCAAGTAAGGAAGAAAACTATGTTAAGAGTTTATGACTCATTGATTAAAAGTGTAATTGCGTTTGGCTGCACCATATGGTTTGGAGGATGCCGACTTAAAGATAAATCAAAAATTGCAAAATCTATCAAAGAGGCATCAAAAATAATAAACCATCCTCTTGATGGAGTAGAAAGAATTCATGGAAAAGCAATAGAAAGGAAAGCATTCTCAATTACCAACATTAAAAAACATGTTTTATACCATGAATTTAGTCTTTTACCATCTGGGAGAAGGTTTTGTCAGATTAAATGTAGAACTAACAAGTATAAATCAACGTTCGTTCCATCAGCAATAAAAATTTTGAATATTTCATATAGTACAGAAAAACCAAGGATTGATTCGTTGACTGATTAACTGATTAATCTATTTAATGTAAGATTAACTGACCAATTGATAATGATGATAATTTTTGGTGTCGAATTGCCACAATCGTAACAAATTGAAAACGAAATGAATATGTTTATGTTGTGTATATCGCACGTGTGAAAGAAAGAGAGGAAGAGGAAGAGAGAGAGAGAGAGAGAGAGAGAGAGAGAGAGAGAGAGAGAGAGAGAGAGAGAGAGAGGAGAGAGGAGAGAGAGAGAATGAGAGAGAGAGAGAAAATAAGTAGGAGTGAAATATCTGTTCAATGTTACAGTTATCGTTTAACGTTATAACAAGTGTAACTAAATGACAAATTGCCATATTTATGGACAATAAAGATCTATTATTATAATTATTATTATTATTATCATCTACCCATGTATAACAGGTTAGGATATTAAATGGGAACGGGAACCTGTTAGTCCATATTATGTTCAGATAAGCCTGCAGCCAAAGGTTAGTTAGTTAGTTAGTTATTAAGGGTTTTACGGCGCTTGCAACACATTAAGGTCATATCAGCACCAGTAAAAAGGAAGAAAATGGGATAGTAAAAAGTTCTAGAATTACAATTAAAGCACAAAAGAAAAGGTGAGACAAAGGGGAATTGGTTCAAATAGGAAACAGATGTAGATTCCAAGAGCACACCGTCAAAGTACTTAGTTTGAGATCACCTAAAAGTCTCATCCAGACACAAGCACTAAGAGGAATACACTTTAATGTTTACAAATCATATATAATATCTATACAAAAACATAATATGGTGCATAACAGAGAGATGATTTACAAGGAAAAAAATATCATCCCCCAAAACTAACTTGACATTTGACTGTCTCCCTCTCAACCAGGATATCCGGCCAGGGCCAGGACAAAACCAAGTAATCTAATTCCAAGACAAAGACAGAAAGCATGTTGGAAAACAGACATAGGGGGATAGAAGACACAGATTGTACCTCCCTGCCCACTATGGGAGGCAGCCAAAGGTAACTGTAAGCTAGTCCATGAATACTCTTGTGAGTGTGTGTGTGTGGGGGGGGGGGAAGAGAGAGAGAGAGAGAGAGAGAGAGAGAGAGAGAGAGAGAGAGAGAGAGAGAGAGAGAGAGAGAGAGAGAGAGAGAGAGAGAGAGAGAGAGAGAATTTGGGTTATTTCCATTGAAATTCGACTTTAACAACAGGGCTCAGTTATAACAAGGATTTAAAGCTGGTCCCACCATCACTGTTAACTGAAATTCCACTGTATTATAATCAATAGAAAGGTAATCCCCATAATAACTAAGAATAGAATCAGACCACTCAATGAACACAGGCCTGCCAACCCTTCACATTCTAAAAGTGGAATGAGAGGCTCAAAAAATAGGAATTTCTTACGAATAGATACCCTCGAGCACGGAAATCTCAAACTAGTCGGGACTGGGCCTATTTGTTCAAGATTTCCGTCTTTTCGAGTTTTCCGTGTTGAGTATTTTACAGAGGATATAAGGAAGAATATGAGGGAGGTAAATGTGGGTGGTCTTGATAAAATTATTAAGAGAGTTTTCACTGGTGTTGCGTTTAGTGCGTCTTGTCTAGTTCAATTACAGAAATGGAATGACAATTCCCACTGCTTGTGCTTGATAAAAACACAAAGCCAGCATATCACATTGTGGATTACACACTCAGCACGTACCTAAAACTAAAATCACTACGATTACTATCACTATCACAACTGCCCTCTCTGATAGCTATACTCCTCAGTTAACACCCTCTTACCCATAGCAGGCTCATGAGAGAGGCAGGGCATTGCTCTCACCCAACCTTCCCCACCCCTAATTGTTTGTATCTTTTTGATACTGCCTAAGGCAATCACTGCCAAGTCTCCTGTCCCTGCGATACTGGTTATTTTGCGATGGTACTGGCCCTCAGATTAAGTAACCTAAAGTGAGGTAACAATGAAGTCATGGGTGGTGTGCAGGGGTGTAAGACGCTGGTCAAACATGCTTCGCAATTCCCTCTCAGTTCAGCATGCACACACACACACACACACACCCACACATAATATATGCCATACACACGCACACACTTAGCGCTACGGGGACAGCGATGGCACCTTTCATTTCCATTCAACACAAACAATTTGAAAAAAAAAAAATTCAACGAACCGCAAGGGAATGTCCAGTTTGTTCGAGATTTCTGTGTTGGTCCCAGAAAGTTTTCGAGATATTCATGTTGCCAATACTAACGAAATAGAGGGAATAAAACTGGGAATTTACAGAGTTTGAGATTTCAGTGATTTCGATTTTTGCGTGTTTGAGATTTCCGTGCTCGAGTGTAATTCCTTATCAAAATTACCACCAACTTTGTCACCAAACAAATATAAGACTATTCTGAAACAGCTGTCACATGTGTTAGGTAGGAAATGGAATGGGAAAGGAGTGCAATAAATTTTCCTACTTTCTTCACTTTTGGCAATCATTAAAAATATTTTTTTAACTCCCCCCACCACCATTTTTTTCTTCTTTTCTCATCATTAACAATGTTTTTGAATTTTAGAAACAATGGTGGAATGGCGGACCCTCACTTGCATTGCACTACACAAACATTGAACACAGGAGGATGAGAACGAAAACATTTGAGTTGCTCCACCCTTATGTTTTGAAAATATCAAATTGAGAAACTAGGGAGCAGGCACTGGGGTAAGAAAAAGATCTGAACAAGTGTGTATGAAAGGTGCCAGACCATGCAAGAAATAAAAATACAAGAAAAATAAAACATCCCAAAAAATTTGTCTGCCTCGACTCGGTATTAACCTTCTGATTACTGGTCAGATCTGTTACAAGACACCACAAGAGGCTCCGAATAGTTGGGACAATTTCATCTTTTTCTTATTCCGGTGCCTGCTCCCATTCGTTACTGAGGGTGTTCTTTAATTTTTCTGACCTTATCTCGAACTGAGTACATTTACACTAAATTAGCACACCTTGCATCAGTTGATGGGAATTTATCTGGTTTTCCTATGTTTTTGTTTTTAGGTGTTTAACGGCGCTTTTGACACTATTTAGGTCATTTAAGCACCCGTTTCTGTCTTTTATCAATTTTCATCGGCCTTGAGGGGCCATAGCTGCTCAATCGTGTACTGTTGTAATAAAATTTTTATAAAATCATAATAGTTACATGTTTTAAAATATCTATTTACAATTTCTGCAGGAGTTCACATTCCTGCAGATACTTTAAAGTTGTAAGCGGATCGACCGACTGGAACAGAGACATCAAGTCCCTATTTTCATAATGTTGTGACCTTATTTGTTCTAACTCTGTACATTCAATTAAAATATGTTGAACTGTGAGGTCACAGTTACATCTTCTGCAGAGGGGTTTTTCACCCCTCTCCAGAAGGAAACAGTGAGTGAGGGCAGTATGTCCAATCCGGAGTCGAAATTTTTCTTCTAGTGTCCTATCCGTGTAGTGTACATGTTTGTGTGCTGGGTTGTCGTGCAGCGATGTGACCTTAGTCACATACTGGAGAGCCAGTTTTTTCCTCCTGAGATGGAGAGGTGGCTCATCTGCCTCAGCATAAAGGCTTGCCACTGGAGAAGTGCGGAAAGCCCCGAGTGCCATCCCTGATGATGAATTGGGTCCAGCATGCCTAAGTAGGATGGTTTTGCAGAGCCGTATATGAAAGATGCGTAGTCCAATTTTGATCGTATAAGGGTGTGGTATATCTTTAGAAGAGTGTTAGTGTCCGAACCCCATTCCATGCTCGACAGAACTCTCATTATTCTCATTGCTTTCATGTATCACAATCTGAGATCTTTGATATGGGCAAGGAAATTTAGTTTCCTATCAAAGATCATCAAACCCAGGAATTGGGCTTTGTCCTTTACCTCAATTTTGGAATTGTTGAGATAAAGGTCAGGCTGTCTGATGCAGGTGCGTTTTCGGCAGAAGTGGACAGCTACAGTTTTTGATGGGGAGAAGGAGAAGCCATTGAGATTTGCCCACTCCGACAGTTAGTTTAGTTGGAGTTGTAACTGTCTCTCAATGGTGTCCATACTCGATTTACTTCGATAGCATACAAGAAAGTCATCAATATATATGGAACAGTCAACATTCTGTCTCATTGCATTCACTATTGAGTTTATTTTAATCTCAAACAGAATGGGAGACAGAATGCTACCCTGGAACTCCCTCTTCCTGATCAAACGGATCAGAAAAGGTGGATCCCGCTTTGACCTGAAAGGATCTGTTGTTTAAAAATGCTCTGACAAACATTGGAAGGTTTCCTCGTGGGCCTACAAAACAATTTGTATGAATGAATTATGGTTTTTACATTTGAAGGATGTCTGATTTTGTTATTGACATTGAGATGCATGTCTATGAATTAAGTTTTAAATTTGATGATATTCATTGCATGCAAAACGAGTTAAAACTACATTTATCACCGCTTCATAAAATAGGATTATTAGCTAAAGAGGCAGGATAATAGAGGTTTTAAAAATTTATTAGTTGGTAAAAATTATGTTACATGAGAGCAGTGGGTTATGATGCGAAGTAGGCTATTAAATAGAGGATTACCAAATTATCAAGAAAAAAAATCAAGAAGAAGAAGAAAGAGGACAAGAGAAGAAAGAAGAATATAAAGAAGAAGAAGAAGAAGAAGAAGAAGAAGAAGAAGAAGAAGAAGAAGAAGAAGAAGAAGAAGAAGAAGAAGAAGAAGAAGAAGAAGAAGAAGAAGAAGAAGAAGAGAAGAAGAAGAAGAAGAAGAAGAAGAAGAAGAAAGAAGAAGAAGAAGAAGAAGAAGAAGAAGAAGAAGAAGAAGAAGAAGAAGAAGAAGAAGAAGAAGAAGAAGAAGAAGAAGAAGAAGAAGAAGAAGAAGAGAAGAAGAAGAAGAAGAAGAAGAAGAAGAAGAAGAAGAAGAAGAAGAAGAAGAAGAAGAAGAAGAAGAAGAAGAAGAAGAAGAAGAAGAAAACAAAGAAGAAAAAGAGCCATTATCCCATAAAGATGGTAGCTTCAAAATAATTAAATAAGATGGGTCCTTTTTCCCCGACTACTTAGTCTATGGTCAGCATGACTCTGTGGAATTAAGCTATTGAAACAACACACCCATGCAAATATATAAAGATGTGGAGTATGCTCCAAGAACATAAATGAAGTAAGCATTTGTATTTATGATGATAAGAAGTAAATAGAGTAGAGAAGTGCCAGAAAAAAAAAAAAATAAAAACCTGCAGTGAGTGGGAATAAAACCCAGGAACTAGTTGAGGAAACCAATCATTGTGGATTGGATTATATCATGGTCTACTCTGTCTATTTTGGTCAAGTAGGGGGTGAATTACCAAATTCTTTAAGGTCTCAGCATTGTTCTTTGGTCAAATATTTGCAGAAAATTTCTTTCATGTCAGATTACTTACGGGAAGAATTAATGGAGATGATAATCAACTTAAAAACTTACTTCTCTATCTAAGAAAATCTGTCCATCAAAAAATGGTTGAAACTGAGCAACACCCAAGGGCTCATGTACTACGGCATACAGAGGCACACCATGGGCATTGAGCTGAGGTTTGAGGGAGGACAGGTCCTTGGCCTCCTGAAAAAGAACAAAAAACACACATACATTTATAAATATGCTCTATTCACAGTATAGTATAACTATACCTGCTCTGAGTTTCTATCTCTGTGTGCAATATGTTGCAAGCTTCAAGATGTCACCAGCCATTTGGAAAGTCATTTTAACTATATTGTTTTGATTAGACCAATCCTATATCAAGAACAATTTCCATATATACAACTTACAAGATTGGTCTCAAGCTTTCAAGCGAGTATGTCAAACCTACCTCGTGTTATAACTGTAGCTGATGGACCTACTTAGTCCTTTTCATGACTATCGTAAGCAACTGAATAGGTATGTTTCGTGCAGAAGTGATAGTGGTAAAATAATGCAAATGTCGTTGGTTGAATAATAATAATAATATGGAATAGAAGCTTCAACTTTATGATGATGATGATGATGATCACAATGATACTAATGATGAAAGTAATAGAAATAATAATTATAATAATGGTAATGCTTATGATGGTCATAATAATAAAGTTCATTTGTAAAGCGCCTAAATCTATTAACAAAACAGTTCTGGGAGTGCATTGTTAATTGTTGTAATGGAAAACAGTTTGTGTTGGTTTGATGATGTAAGAATCTGTATTAACACTAAGTATTTGCATAGTGAGAAAATCACACAAAAAAGCTAGCTCAGATGGTCGTACTGATGAGTAGACAACTCTGGTTCTATCAAAGTTGGGATAGTTAGATAATAATTAATAATAATAATAATAATAATAATAATAATAATAATAATAATAATAATAATCATAATAATAATAATAATATAATAATAATAATAATAATAATAATAATATAATATTAATAATATATAATAATAATAATAATAATATAATAATAATAATAATAATAATAATAATAATATACTCATTTCTCATTACTCAAAAATGAAAAACATAACTGATACACAGGCCTCATTAAAGTTTAATTATTTGAATCACTTGTGCATCAAACTATGGCACGAATAACTTTAGCTCCAGTTGTAACATTTTCAGTCCTTTTTGTTCAACAAGTTTAGCAACTGGGTATATCTTAGATCTGCTTAAGGTACCATGTGACAGATGAACATTTTATCCACAGAGTAGCAAGCAATATTTTCATGCTATAGAAATCAGACTGTGGTGCCATGGATCATGTCCTAATAATGCTGTTGCTATTACAACTATCACCATCGTTATCACAACTACTACTATCACTTCTATAACAACCAATATCACCACAACCACCACTACTGCTACTACTATTACTACTACTACTCCTCCTCCTACAACTAAAACTAATAATAATAATAATAATAATAATAATAATAATAATAATAATAATAATAATAATAATAATAATAATAATAATAATAATAATACAAATACGACATCAGGAATAGTGGAAGATGGAAAGATGGCGGGGGTGCTCAGTAGCGACACATGGTTACACTGCTCTCTGTTACTTTCTTTATTTCTTTATTAGTTGTTTCTTATTTGGATTTATAATCTTTTGTCTCTTTTCGTGCCAGGATTATGTGTCATTAACAAAATTTGGTTTTATGTGCTATTGTTTCTGATTTTTAAAAATGTTGAACTGGCTTCATGTTAACAACTTGAAACAACAAAACAACAACATGGCAGCAGGTATGTGTATACTAGATTTCAGCTCCTACAACTGTGACCACTAAAAACATCCCCATTGCCCTGTCATCGTGGCTTTTCAGGGCCACAATGGCAAATATGCAGCCGCAAAATCCGCTATTTAGCGCAAAGTTTACTTGCTTCTCTTTGCAGGTTTAGGTACTCTTGTTTTGATATAAGGTTGATGTCTTTAATCATTTTTCTTTCTCATTTGCACCTCAATGACTTTTTATTTGCATCTTTAGATCAATGTAGTATTCAATTGGCCTCGGGGAATAAATAAAGTTGTCTGAATCTTAATCTGAATATGAATAGTTAACTAAATTTGGAAAATTTGGCAAATTCTATGACAAATTGTGGCAAAATTTTTGTTTTTGTGGCAAAAAAGTTTTTTTCTTCTTTTTGTTGTAAAATTTAGCCAAATTTTGGATTTCAAATGGCAATTTTCCGCGATGCCAAATTGCCAACCATTGTACAATGTATGTATGAAGAAAGTACAAATAGTCTAAAATGGAAAAGACAACGGGGCAAACGGGAGGAATTAGACAACGATTGAAGAGACGGGGACATAGACCACCATCATCATCCTATCAAATGTGCGGTCAATCAATAACAAAACTGACCCACTCACTGCTCTCATTAGATTCGACACTGACAACAGAAATGTGTTTGTCATCTGTTTAACAGAAACATGGTTGTCATCATTAGACACTGATGCCAGTGTTAATCTGGACAATTTTAACCTTTTTAGAAGGGACTTACTTATCTGAACCAGCGACCACCTGAGCTCTAGCCCTTCGGTCTTGTGCCACGACGTAATTTAGAAGTGACAGAGACCCCACAACAGGGAAAGGCAAAGGCGGCGGAGTATGCCTTTACATAAATGAAAGATGGTGGAAAACTGTCAACATCGTGAAAAAAACACCTAATATAGACTTTCTATCATTGTCACTTCGCCCACGCTACTTACCACGTGAATTTAGTATCGTGTTGTTAACATTCCCCCGAGCTTAAATGGTGACGAAGCAAAACAAACACTGGAAGAACACACGTCACGACTGCTACTCAGATACCTGGACAGCCCCTTAATAATTATTGGTGATTTCAACCATTGCCAACACACAATCTCCAGACTCAATCAGTTTGTCACCTGCAAGACTCATCATTACAACACACTTAACCTGTGTCACTGTAACATAAAAGACGCCTACACATCAATCTGTAAACAACCGATCTCCAACTCCGACCACAACATAATACACCTGATACCAACATTTGTGTCCAAATTGAAAAAAGGAAAACCAATCATTAAACATCAAAACATGTGTTCGCAAGATGCAATCGACTGTCTCAATGCTTGCTTAGAATGTACCATGTGGGATACATTAATGCCACTAAATGGAACGATTCATGTATGGACTGACATCGTGACAAGCTATATAACATTCTGTGTTGAGTCAAGTGTTAAAAAGACTGTAAATGAAAAGAAGATCGCATACATCAGCTGCGACAGAACAAAAACACATGCTACTGAGAAAGAACCAAAAATCATAATTAAACAAGAAAACGAAAAATGGAACAAAAACTAAAATCGGGAAATTCCATGGAAGTGTGGGAAATGAGTCGTGAAATGTAAGGGGCAGGACCAAAGAAAACCTGACTCCCATCTGGGAATGCAAATATAGATGTTGACGAACTCAACACCTTTTACTGCCGCTTCGACACGTGTCTACCAACAATTGAGACGGAATTAACTTCAAAAATCAATGGAAAGCCACCACAGAACTAGAAGAAACATTTGTGGCAGAATTATTTAAATGTAGTAAGGAACGGAAAGCACCTGGTCCAGACAACATACACAGTTTCATTTTGAAATACTCCCACAACCAACTGACAGTGCTTTTCACACAAATATTCCAACGTTCCATCGACGAACAGTCCGTACCAGTGATGTGGAAAACGTCCCAGATTGTGCCAATACCGAAGAAGTGCTGACCGGTGGCGCTCAACGACTACCGACCGTTTTCCCTGGCATCAACTGTGATGAAATGCTTAGAAAATTATAAAATGCGAGCTTCTCCAGACAGTATATGACTCGAAAATGCTGGATCAATACCAATTCGCTTCAGCATTCACTCAGCGTGGAATATACACTACTAACTGTAATGGATGGAGTGGGGAAACATCTCGACAAGAAGTCAACTAACGTGGCAAGGATTCTGTTTGTAGACTTCTCATCAGCTTTTAACGTGACGAATACTACCATGCTGCTGATGAAACTAAGTGCCATGGATATTCCAGACTACCTGATTGGTTGGTTCAGGAGTTTAACACAGAGACCACAATGGGTAAAGATGAATGACCATGTCTCAGGTATGAAACACCTCTCAAATGCTGTCCTCAGGGCTGTATAAGCTCCTCAATTCCCTACATACTATACACTAATGATTGTAGAGCTTCATTTGAAAACTGCCAGGTAAATAAATATGCTGAAGACACAGCCATACTAGTTCTCATAACAGTAAAAGTATCTGAAACCAAATATTTTAATCAAGTAAATAAATTTGCTGATCGGTACCAGAACAATTTTCTTGAAATAAATACCTCAAAAACTAAAGAACAAATTTTTACCAACAACAGAAAATAAAGACAAATGAAACCTGTTAAAATAGGAAATGTTGATGTAGAAATTGTAGATGATTTTAAATACTTGGGCATAACGCTTAGTCACAATTTGAAATTTCAAACATCATTATCATATTGACACTAAACTAACACGAAGAATGTATATTCTGAGAAAATTAAGATCCTTTGATGTCAGCAAAAAGACCATCTGCAAATGTACAACTCCCTCATTATGAGTGAAATTACATTTGACATTCAGTGTGGAATGGTGGATGTGGGGTTAGATAAAAATCAAAGATAAATAAACCTATCAAAGAATCAAGTAAAATGATAAATTCTCCTCTAAATTATGTTGATCACTTGCATCAAAAACATCAAATTAAAAAAGCTTTTTCTATCGAGAGAGAGAGAGAGAGAGAGAGAGAGAGAGAGAGAGAGAGAGAGAGAGAGAGAGAGAGAGAGAGAGAGAGAGAGAGAGAGAGAGAGAGAGAGAGAGAGATACAGAGAGAGAGAGAAAACACAATCTGAGAACACGACCACTGTCTTTCTGATGAGGGTTATCCATCTTATAGCTTGTTAAAGGAAAAAAAATATATATTGGAGTATGATGAGGATGGTGGTAGTGTTATAGGGGAATGGTGAAAGAGAAGGATGGTAACGGAAAATAGTGTTGTTATCAACATAAGTGCCAGCTACGCTCACTTTTCTGAATTAAAAGTTCACCCCAAATACAGGAGCATACTCAATATCTCAATCATTTCTATGTTACATGTTTCTGTTGAGAATATTGGCTATTAAGCTTAAATGCTGGCTGCCTTCGCGGCATTTGTGTGTGTTGAACTCATGACCTCAAGAAGTCAAGGAGAGAAGGCTCTAATAAGACTAGGGTTAGATACGATCTTTTTTGGGATTGTGGATAGCTCATACGGTAGAGTCACGCTCTCCCCAGCCAGGCGGAGTTGTCGTACCAGTAAGGTCGCGGGTTCGAGCCATCGCCGCCACCAAATTTTATTCTCTATTGTCTTCTGGAGAGGTGGTTAGATTAGTTCAAACATCCCTATAAACTGCTGCAACCCTACATTCAGAAATGTACTATGATTTTTATCACGAAGCCCTTCTAAAAAAAATTAAGTGTTTTTGGAGCTTATGACAAGAATTTGTAATATGCATTTTGTATCATTTAAAATTTAAAAAAAAATAAACAGATATAATCTATTAAGAACTTAGAATCTATCTAGATGTGTGTGAACCCTTTTGTGACGATCCAATAATTTATTATTATCAGGAGATTAAAAGAAATCAAACACTTTCAATTTGAGATAAATATAATAACATAGATTCCTATTCAGGCACTAGACTTTACAATTTTAGAGTGGTAAATAAAGAATTTATTTTAAAATCTTATAATAAAAGCACCAATTAAAATTTGCGAACTTGATCCATTACCACAAAACTTATTTCTGCATGTGTAAACACCAGGGGAGAGAATGACTGGTCACAAAAAAGGAGGTAATAATTTAGAGTGTAGATCATGACCCATCCATGCGACAATAAACCATAAATTTGAATTTCATTAAAAATTACTGCAATGCAAAATGTTTCTCGCAGCAATTTCCTACATCACTCGGATCAATTTCAAAAGTTGAAAGTATAATCAAGATATATCTAGTTATAGAATGACACCATGACCCATCCATGCGAAATAAAGAAACATTTCAAGAATCCATCAGGTCTTTGGATTTACTCGCCTCTGTTAAGAGTTGTGATAATGTTCACGATATGGTAAACACATATAATAATTCACTGAAAACTGTGTTCGATGAGCTGTGTCCATTGGTCACGAAAGAAATTATTCTTCGACCAAACACCGAGTGGTATTGCAACGAGTTACAAACACTAAAACATCAACTCAGATCTGCTGAACGGATTTGGCGTCGATCCAAATTAGAAATTCATAATCAAATTTATCTAAGACTAAAACACAAACGGAACAAATTAATTCTATCATGTAAAAAAACATACATTCAAAATAATATAACAAGTGCCAAACGAAACTCACGTGAACTGTTCGCCACCCTGAACAAACTGATGAAGGATCATCCTTCAAATAATTTCGAGGACCCTATTGCTACCGCAAATAGTTTCTCTCTACACTTTAGAGATAAAATATCAGGTATTCGGAATAATTTGGACAAAGAAGAGATAATGAAAGCACAAATAAATGAAACTAATGCACTTCCAGCCGGAGCAGCATTCGACGAATTTGAACCCGCCACTGAAACAGACGTACTGTCTGCGCTGAGACAATGCTCCAAAACAACCAGCCCAATAGATCCCATTCCTTCATGGCTTGTTCTTTCTTGTGCTAATATTTTGGTTCCCGTTCTTACTCATATTGTAAATGCTAGTTTGTTTATTGGTGAGGTATCTAATAATCTTAAACATGCTATTGTCACTCCCATATTAAAGAAATCTAGCCTTGACAAAGAAGACCCAAATAATTATCGACCAGTCTCGAATCTCACCCTCATGTCTAAACTAATTGAGAAAATTGTTGCTTTTAGGCTTAACACGTTTTTGAATGAACACAATTTGTTCTCTAAATTTCAGTCTGCTTATCGCTCCTTTCACAGCACTGAAACTGCTCTTATTAAAATCCATAATGATATCATAAATCATTTATGTCGGAAAAATGATGATGTTATTATCATACTACTCGACCTTAGTGCTGCTTTTGACACAATAGACCATACTCTTTTAATTGACAGACTTAAGAAACTATACGGATTTGGGGGGTACTGTCCTTGACTGGTTTTCTTCTTACCTCTCTGATAGAATTCAATCAGTGTCTGTAAATCGACATGACTTCTCTTCTCCTTGTCCCCTATCTTTTGGTGTACCACAGGGTTCAGTTCTGGGACCCTCTTTATTCACCCTCTATATCAGACCATTAGGTGACATCATCTCAAAATATTTTATTAAGTACCATTTTTACGCAGACGACACCCAATTACTGTTTCCCATTAATATCGAAAATCATCTCAATGTTATAACGGATATAGAAAATTGTATCTCTGAGATTAGTGACTGGATGTGTTGCAACAAACTCAGGTTAAATGAAAATAAACAGAGGTGTTGCAAATTACAAGACGGGGCCTCGTGGACCTTTCCACGCTTAACCTGAATCTTTCTGATTGTGTAATTCCCATCACTAAAGAACCTGTGAGAAACTTAGGAGTTTTATTCGATACCAAATTAAACATGTCTGCCCATGTCACTAATGTAACTAGATCCTGCAATCTTTACCTTAGATCTATTGGTGCTATTAGAAGGCTTCTTGATATTGATACTACTAAACTTCTTGTGGTCTCTTTGATTCTTACCCGCCTTGATTATTGCAATAGCTTGCTCTATGGTTGTGATAATAATGTCATTAATCGACTCCAAAAGATACAGAACAAAGCAGCTTGATTGGTAACGTTATCTAAAAAGCGCGAGCATATAACACCGATTTTGGAGGACCTACACTGGCTACCTGTAAAGTTTAGGATTGAATTAAAAATACTCACCCATGTTTTCAATTGCTTAAACAATTCCGCTCCTGTTTACCTTCAGGAACGTATCCACCTTTATGAACCCAGTCGAAATTTAAGATCTGCTAATTTAAATATCCTAAGGGAACCCCCAAATCGTTAGTTTTTCATGAGAAATCCTTTGACCACCATGCCCCCCGACTGTGGAACTCCATCAATATTGAAACTAAAAATAGTGAAAATCCACTTATCTTTAGAAAACGGTTAAAAACTGAGCTTTTCTGTAGGGCATATAATTTGGACTCTTAGTATGTATTTTATTATAATATATTATGTTATCATCGAATTTGTGTGGTTTTAACATGCCAGTTCTATATTTGTATATCATACATGATGTGTTGATGTAAAGCGCCAGTGAGCAATTCCAAATTGGAACTAGGCGCTATATAAGTTCATTATATTATATTACATTATGTGATTAAACAATGTCAAAGCCACCACTCACCCCCATTTTTCACTTTAAAAAAAATACTCATATGATTTGTTGGAATGATGTGGGTAATAGTTGTACTAGTGGTAGAGACGATGTTGTGGTGGTAGTTGTAGTACTCATGATAGTAGGATGTTGTGGCGGTTTTAGTAGTGTTCATTGTAGGGATGGTGGTGTGGTGGTAGTTGTAGTAATAGGGACGGTAATGTAATGTTGTGGTGGTTGTAACAGTGGTGGTAGGGATGATGATGCAGTGGTAGTAGTGGTAGTCGTGGTAGGGACGATGATGTGGTGGTTGTAGAAGTAGTGGTGGTGGGGATGAAGATGTGGTGGTTGTAAAGTGGTGGTGGTAGGGATGTTGAAGTGGTGGTGGTTGTAGTAGTAGTCGTGGTAGTTGTAGTAGAAGTGGTGGTAGGGATGATGTGGTGGAGGTGATAGTAAGGATGTTTAAGTGGTGGTGGTTGTAGTAGTGGTAGTGGTGGTAGTTGTAGTAGTAGTGGTGGTAGGGATGATGATGTGGTGGTTGTTGTAGTAGTGGTGGTAGAGATGATAATGTGGTGGTGGGAGGGATGATGAGGTGGTGGTGGTTGTAGTAGTAGTGGTGGTGGTGGTAGGGATGATGACGTGGTGATTGTTGTAGTAGTGGTGGTAGGGATGATGAAGTGGTGGTGGTTGTAGTAGTTGTGATAGGGATGATGATGTGGTGGTGGTTGTAGTAGTAGTGATGGTAGGGATGATGTGATGGTGATAGTAGTAGTTGTGGTAGGGATGATGATATGGTGGAAGTTGTAATAGTAGTGATGGAAGGGATGATGATGTGGTGGTTTTGGTATTATTTGTCGTAGGGAGGATGATGTGGTGGTGGTTGTAATAGTGGTGGTAGGTGTAGTAGTAGTGGTGGTAGGGATGATGATGTGGTGGTGGTAGTTGGGGTGGTGGTTGTAGTAGTAGTGGTGATAGGGATGATGATGTAGTAGTGGTGGAAGTAGGGATGATGATGTGGTGTTTTTTTGTAGTATTTGTGGTCGGGATGATGATGTCGTGGTGGTTTTAGTAATTGTGGTAGGGACACTGATGATGTGAAGGTAGTAGGAGTAGTGGTGGTAGGGATGATGATGTAGAGGTAGATGTAGTAGTAGTGATGGTGGTAGGAATGAATATGTGGTGGCGGTTGTAATTGTAATGGTGGTAGGTATGTTGATGTAGTGGTTGTGGTTGGTCTTTTTTATTCATAGAAAAATTTGATAAAGGGGAATTGTGATGGTGATGGGCGGAGATAAACCACCATTTAGGCGGAAGATTCTCAGCCCTGAAACGCATTTGTTCCATCAATAACTAAAGTAATTAATCTTTCACTCTCCAGTAGTAATGTTCCATCTTATTTAAAAAACGCCTTCATTCAATCTTTGCTTAAAAAGCCATCATTAGACCGGAATGAATTAAAAAATTATCAACCTTTCTCTTTAAGTTGCTTGAAAAGGTTGTCCTTCATCAATTACTGAACCATCTTGATGTCAATGATCTTCAACAGCCTTTTCAATCAGCTTATAGAGCAGGCTACAGCACAGAAACAACACTCTTAAAGGTCCACAACGATTTGATCAAGAATGCTGACTCTAATGAAAAGAATATCTTATGCCTACTAGATTTGTCTAAAGCATTTGACACCATCGACCATGCCACTTTGTTGGCCCGACTTGAGATAACTTTTGGGATTACTAGAACCTATCTAGAGTGGTTTTAAACATATTTTGTTGGTCAGAGAGTTTGTCATTGTGGATGATGTCAAATCAGACCGCCATATACTAAATTTTGGGGTACCCCAGAGCTCAGTCCTGTTTATAATAATAATAATAATAATAGAAATAATAGATCTTTATTGTCCATAAATATGGCAATTTGTCATTTAGTTACACTTATTACGTTAAACGATAACTGTAACATTGAACAGATATTTCACTCCTACTTATTTTCTCTCTCTCTCTCTCTCTCTCTCTCTCTCTCTCTCTCTCTCTCTCTCTCTCTCTCTCTCTCTCTCTCTCCTCTCTCTCTCTCTTTCTTTCACACGTGCGATATACACAACATAAACATATTCATTTCGTTTTCAATTTGTTACGATTGTGGCAATTCGACACCAAAAATTATCATCATTATCAATTGGTCAGTTAATCTTACATTAAATAAATTAATTAGTTAATCAGTCAACGAATCAATCCTTGGTTTTTCTGTACCATATGAAATATTTAAAATGTTTATTGCTGATGGAACGAACGTTGATTTATACTTGTTAGTTCTACATTTAATCTGACAAAACCTTCTCCCAGATGGTAAAAGACTAAATTCATGGTATAAAATATGTCTTTTATTGTTGGTATTGTTGGTAATTGAGAATGCTTTCCTTTCTATTGCTTTTCCATGAATTCTTTCTACTCCATCTGGTTTATTATTTTTTAATGTACATGCCTTTTTCACCTGTTATAAGTGCATTTGGACTCTCCTATAATTTTTATGCAGATGATTCTCAAACTTATGATTATGTACATGGTACTGATTTAAGCAAATTGATAAATAGGATTGAATGTTGCATTATTGAAATAAAGAATTGGATTAATCATAACAAATTAATGTTGAATATGATAAAACAGAGAATTTAAATAATGCTTGGCTCAGCATACTTAAACAAATTGATACTCCAACGATTAATTTCAAAACTACTGTTGTTCAGTCTGCCACCAAAGTAAAAAGTCTTGTCATCTATTTCTCAGCCTGAAACATCCCACAAAATTGGTGACCAATCGTTTGAATTTTTGCAACAGTCTCCCCCAGAATATTAGAAGAGCTGACTAATTATCGGCTTTCAAATCTGAATTGAATTTTTGTAAATGGAAGTTTTCCTATCATGTGTGTAAACTGTAATGTCTATTGCTGTCAGTACTTGAAATTGCTATATTTTCATTTTTTATTGTATTTCTTTATTTTCTAAGAATGTAAAGTGCCTAGAGCCTAATGAAATCGGGGTAAGGCACTATACAAATGCCATTCACATAAAAATAGTATAAATAAAGAGAAAATAAGTTCACACATTTACGTTCATATATGATTTGTCAACAAGCATGAGTCCGCTCTCACTGATTAATATTAGGCAGCCATTTAAAATCTGTCACAAATGGGAGTCATGTGACGTCTCTCTTCATTGTCAAGGGAGATGAACTAATCTCATTGTTTAATCTCAACAATTAATTTTCTTTTGGATTTGGCATGTCTGCTAAACATTTATCATTTACAATTGACTGTCTTAATAACATGCTTGTTTTATCAGTCAGTAGCAATGACTATGAAAATGTTTTTTTCTCTTTTTGAGAAAATGTTTGTCTAATATCAAAGCTCTATCTCCACTGATTAAAAATGTTTTTGAATTTTGAAAATCCATTCATAAATAAACAAGTTATGCAGTTTCAAAGGTGTCATTTATTTGGATGACCCGCAAAGAGGAAAAAAACGCGAAAATATGGGACGCTTTTTCTGCCATTTTTTTCGATCTTTGGTTGTATCTTGCGTAATAAGTGGATGAAAAGGTTGAAACTAGGGATGGTGTTTTGTAAAATACGGAAAAAGTACTCGTCATATTCATATGAAATTTTACAACCAAAAAGAAGAAATGTTCATGTATTACCTTGTCAGCGACAAAACCTCCACGCTTGGTAGTTTTAGTAATATTTTACTCCAAAGAGCAAAAATCTATTTTTAACGATCTTCCGGTAATCGCACGAGTTTTGTCGCTTGACATAATCTAAAATGACCTTTTCTCTAACTGTGTGCCAACTTTCAGTCATATTCATCGATAAACAGCGTCGTAATTAATTTTTTAAAATAGCATATACGAAACGGCTTCGTCCCATATTTTGCCGCGAATTTGGGCACTTCGTGAGCGAAAAAGAGGCCCAAAGATTTGTGCGGGATAGTCATTGCTACAGTCAGTTGATGAGCTTTGATATGTCAGCCAGCCTTTCTCAGTCTGTTGATTAGCGCGCTCATCACACTAAGTGATCCTTTTTTCAGTTTGGGAAATATGGAAACCATATCTAATTTTTACTCCTGCATTAATCTTAAGCTCATCACATATTAAGTGTTTTTGTTTTTAAGGGTTTTACAGCGCTTGCAACACATTTAGGTCATATCAGCGCCCGTAAAAAGGAAGAAAATTGGATAGTAAAAACATTCAAGATGTACAATTAAAAGGACTTGAGGAAAAAGTAAGAAAAGGGGAAAAGGTTCAAATAGGGAACAGATGTAGATTCCAAGAGCACACTATCAGTGTACTTAGTTTGAAATAACCTAAAAGTCTCACCCAGACACCAGCACAAGCCCCCACTAAGAGGAATACACTCAAATGTTTACAAACCATCTGTTAAGAATAAAACTAAATAACAGTACATAACAGAGAGATGATTTACAAAGAAAAAAATATCATCTCCCAAAACTAACTATATATTTGACTGTCTCCTTCTCAGCCAAGGTATCCGGCCAGGGACAGGACAAAACCAAGTAATCTCATTCCAAGACAAAGACAGAAAGCAAGTAGGAAAACAGACATAGGGGGATAGAAGACACAGTAAGTGCCTCCCTGCCCACATATTAAGTGTATCCAATAGAATAAACTCTAAGACTGAATACTAAATAAAAGTTCACGCCATTCAGGGATATCAAATGGTATTGGATGAAAAAAAAACAAAAATGATTATTTGTGATTGATTTAATCATTAATCCAAAGTTCAAATATTTAAAAACTGTGCCTAGGGTACAAATTACACAAACATTGCATTATTTGCATACACATAGACGTACCTCCCGACACAAAGATCATCCTGGTCGTCTAACCACCATAATAACTGAGCCAGTGTCTTTCCACAAATCAGATGCCTAAAAATGAGACATCATAAAAGGAAAAACAAAGAATCAAAGAGATATAAATTATTACAGCTTTTTTGGATAAAATACATCATTTGAAGTGACCTTTTGCCAGAAATCATAAAATAATGTTATGATAATGTTATTTCATAATTCATAATTTCTTAAACATACAATTACTGTAGAGACCAGATATTGAGATGTAGTGTTACGTTATAAAAATACTCTAAAATTGTTTTAACTGAAATTGCAATTATTGATTGAGAACATGAGCTCTGCATTTTGCTATCATCAGCTGCACAAACATTTTTGTTTGCTTTTTTTTTTTCACCACATGCTTCTTTCTGTCAGCTTTTCCTTTTTTTAAAATAGTTTTGTCACTTTCTTAATTTTATATTGAAATTAATCACTCAAAGGAAAAAAAAATAATTTTTTATTTAGTTGATCCTCTAGATTATGTGTGTCGTATCCATTACCGTTATCTACTTTAAATTAACTATCCTGTTTGATTAAGAGGACTTGTTCATAACCTACAATGAGTGAAAAGTTGTCTTCTGTCTCCTCGTCATTGTCAGATTCATCACTAGACATATTCAGTCCTTCAATCTAGATTTGAATTAGTTAAACATTACAATTGTGATACTCAGATGCATCAAAGACAAGTAGGATTTGCTAATTACACATGCTAAATCAACCTTAAGCAATTCTTTTATAATTTGCACTCTTATCTCTTGATGATTGGAGACAGGACAATCTTTCATCAGAATTATCTCTGTGTTTAAAAACCTGACTTATAATCTCTAGGTATTGTGCCACTGAAAGAGTTATGCCAATGGCATAGACTACATCACCCTGTCATCCAGGTGCAAATGTGGCTGAGAAAGCTGTGGGTTTTTCACATCTGCTACGATTAAGATGGGCGATAAATTCTTCTCAAATATTGAATCACTCCCCATATTACGACTGTTGTGTGGTAAAAAATTCAAAACTTTGATCTTACTCTCCTTGCAGTTCATATATCAATAATCACGGCATCAACAATCTCAGAAAATGAATCATGATAAGGTCAATGGAAAGAGAGATAAAAGTGAATGATAATTTCTATGTAAGATACTTTAGTAGAGAAGATTTTGTTTGTTTGTTTGTTGCTTTAGGTCTCTTCCAACACAATTGAGGTTATATGAGAGACCGCTGAAACAAAAAAACAAGCAATCCAACAAAAATAGTACAAATGTAAATCAAAATCATAACCTAAAGATATCATAAGCTAAATTATAAATAACCAAGAACAAACAGGCAGAAGATTTACAGAAAAAAAATATCCCCTGTCAAAAATACAATCACAAACCAAAGAAGCAGGATAGGCTAGTAAAGAGAAGAAGAAATGACATCACTATCGGATCGTACACCCATGCGAACATCATAGGTATATGATTCAAGGGTGATGCTCCCATCCAACCACCCGCTAGTAGAGAAGAGAAATGGGCACCAGGGCAAATTACCAAATATACAGGCCCTGCCTCATACAAAGTAAAGTCAACTGAAGGAACACTGTGCAGACATGCTGATCAGATTGAATTATCAGGTGGTGAACCAGCGTAGGATTCTACTCTACTACAGAAAGAGAAATTCAGTTCTTCTGGTAAATGCATTTTGGCAGGGATTCAGTTGAATTGAATGACTGCTCAACACAAACAAAATTTGATCCTATTCAGGCATCAAAAAATGTTTCACCAACTCAACAGTCACTTTGCAATTCTGGGCACTTAAGTACGGTGTTTCTTTTTTCCGAAACACGACAAAGTTATGGGAAGTAGGCAGCAGTGGGGAGTGAACCGGGGACTCAGGGAAGTGCACACCAGTGGGGAGTGAACCTGGGACTATGGGAGGAGGAGGTGTTTCTTTTTTACGAAACCCGCCGAAACCTGACAATATTCGATAAAATTATGGGAAGTAGACAGCAGTGGGGAGTGAACCTGGGACTCAAGGAGGTGTACACCAGTGGGGAGTGAACCTGAGACTGAGTTTAGGTGGGATTCGTATAAAAAGCAACACCAGGGAGGTATTATTTTTTTACGAAAGCCGCTGAAACCCGACAATATCCAACAAAGTTATGGGAAGTAGGCAACAGTGGGGAGTGAACCTAATACTCAGGGAAGTGTACACCAGTGGGGAGTGAACATGGGACTCTGGGTTTCGTAGAAAAGCAATACCATGGGGTATTACTTATTTACGAAACCCGTTGAAACTCGCAGAAACCCAACGAAATCCAACAAAATTATGGGAAGTAGGCAGCAGTTGGGAGTGAACCTGGGACTCAGGGAGGTGTACACCAGTGATAAGTGAACCTAGGACTATGAGAAGAGGATGTCAGTGGGAATTGAAACCGGACTATGGGATATGGGTAACAGAGGAGAATGAACCTGACACTGAGGTGGGCACCAATGGGGAATGAATCTGTGACTATGAGAGGTGGACCAGTGGACAATGATTCAAGTAGGGGACTTCTCTATTTCGAAACCTACCGAAATCGTCAAAAGTTATGGGAAGTGGTTACTGAGGGATAATCTGGTTCTTGGGATGATTAAGAGAGAGTCTTCAGATGACCTTAGTGGCCTTATTGGATTAAAATGTTGACATAAATTCATGAGGTACACGGGAGCTTGATTATTTATGCATTTATGAACAATATTACAAGGTTTAAAAACAATCCTTTCCCTAATTGGCAACCAATGGAGATTATATAGAATTTCTTTTGTAGGGACTAGGGAAAGAGGATAGGCAGCAAGGAGGTGTACACCAGTGGGGAGTGAACCTGAGACTATGGGTTCCGGCGGGTTTAGTAAAAACCAATGGGTTTTTTAATGAGTTTTGTGGCTCTGTTTTGAATATTTTGCAAACGTTATCATTTTGGCCAACACACCTAAAAGCAATGAATTACAGTCGTCATACCTGCCGGTTACCAAAGCATGAACAATAATTTGTGTAGTGCTCTCATCAAGAAAATGTCGAATTTTGCCAATATTTCTTAAATGATGAAAGCAAGATTGGCAGGTTTTTGTTAAGTGATTCTGCATTGAAGCATCAAAATCAAAGAATGAGCCAAGATTTCTTATAGTTGCAGTTTGCTCTATCTTCAAATTTGAGTGAGTCTCCTATGTCAACACTATCAAGATTTATTTTTTTCTTATAGTTGCAGTTTGAACCTGGGACTATGGAAAGAGGATAGGCAGCAAGGAGGTGTACACCAGTGGGGAGTGAGCCTGAGACTATGGGTTCCGGTGGGTTTAGTAAAAAAGCAATATCAGGGGGGTATTACTTTTTACGAAATCTGACAAAGTTATGGGAAGTAAGCAGCAGCGGGGAGTGAACCTGGGACTCAGGAAGGTTTATACCAGTGGGGAGTGAACTAAAATTAAATGATTCTAAGACAGAACTTTTATTGATTGGCACCAATAAACAAAGGAGAAAAAAAAATCTTGATAGTATTGACATAAGTAGACATAAACAGAGGTAAGGACAATATTTGATAAGCCCATAAAGCCTTTCAAGTCCTGAAGAAAATTTTGAAATCAAGACATCAGTCTCTACAAAATAAGAATTTTTAATACGAATGTAATAATGCACTAATGTATTACTGTATGGGTCAGAAACACAGAGGCAACCAAACGCATCACCAACAAATTGCAGACTTTTATAAACAAATGTATAAGGATAACTCTGGACAATAGTTGTATGAACGGATAAAGTCAGAAATGAAGATCTTTGGGAGCTTCCAATCAACAACCTATTAATATAAAAATCAGAGAGGAAGTGGGGATGGATAGGCCATACTTTTAGAAAACCTGATATGGAATCCCAAAGGAGGAAGAAGACCAGGGATGCCAAGAAACAGTTGACAAAGAGATACAGTGTCAGGAGAGGTGGTTACATGTGGAAGCAGGTGGAGAAGACAAGGAAGAGTCAAATGGCCTATGCTCTGACTAAGGTTAAGGGCTTTTAAGTCAAGTAAGTCGCATTGAAATCACACATTGTTGCCTTGAATTAAACTACAATGGTGTTGCCATACCCTAAACTACAATGGTGGTTGACCTTTAGCCATTATATATATATCATAATAATGCAGTAGCCTCTGGAGAGCATCTTATCTTGTGTGTCTTGTGCAATTTTCGACTAACATCTTTCTGCCAAACATCACACTGATCATGTGATTGTGATGCCTGGGATTATTTTCAAATGCTTATACATATGTCCGTGACTGTTTTATTCTATTTTTAGATAGTATGAAGAGCAGCTGCTTCTAATGGTCTCACACTACTATGTTATGATGATCTATCCAGGAAATGAAATCATTGCTGCACTTGTGTACAGTCACAAACCCATCTAGTAGCCTCGTCATAACACAATCCTCAACTAGATGTTCTGTAGTTTTGGGTTCTTGTCCACATCGTGCACTTGTGGGACATGTGAATCTGGTGAAGCATCGCCAATGTTAGGCAGGTTCTCAACCTCAGTTGATTTGCCACCACCCAACGGGTACAATGCTGGTACAGAAGCCTGGCAACTTTTCTCCAAGTCTCGAGGAGTCTATGTCCCTGCCCCCACAAGAGACTATCAAAATGTGAAGAGAGAAGCAAACTGACCAAACTGCTAAAGAGGTGGTTAATTTAAAAAAAAAAAAATTTTAATGAGCTTTTATATAGCGCAATATCCACTAAACGTGCTCAAAGCGCTTTACATGAATTTCTAATTCTATTCTTAAATTGTAAATAATTTAATTATAAAGAAACATGATTTACTCATGGAAATATAAGTGTAAAATTTACCTTTATCATTTTGGGCTCACTGTCAAAGGTTTGCAAGTCTGTATTTGACAACCAGTCCAAAGTAGCTTTTTCTGGTGACTTAACAAATGGATTATTTGGAAGATTGCAGAGAATGGCCACACCAGCAACAGCAGCAGCACCCACGGACCCAAGGATTGTCCAGGCCCCCATTCTTCTGATATTAATGGCTCTGTTTCAGTTAGAAATGAACACATTCATTATATGCCATATTAAAGGAGCAATACAAATTGAAATATTGCAAAAAAGAAAAAAAAGTACTGATCAAACTCTAATTCAATTTGTTTTGTATTAATGGCACTGATGTCATATGCCTAGAGTCAGTCCTCTTATAACGATGGATTGATGAAAGTGACATTTGGAGATCTAATATTGTTGTAATGGAAATCACTCCCCAATCATTGCATTACAACAATGTTAAATCAAACCCAATAATAATAATAATAATAATAATAATAATAATAATAATAATAATAATAATAATAATTTTAAAAAATAAAATCATAATACAGTAAAATTACTTTAAAGCGAAAGAAGCTAAACCGAAAAATACCTTAAACCGCAAAGAATTTAATAAATTGCACTAGTTTCTTCATTATCTTTGTACTAATTTCTTACGATGAACCGAAATACTTCTAAGCAGGACTTTCTTTAAACCGAAACAACTTGAGAGCACCTTCCCTTTTTCTCTTTCTCTATTTTTCTTCAAAAATTCGGGAAGGAGGCCACACGTAATAATGCCCGGCGATATTAAACAGAGCGTAAGTATAAGATGAGGGTGATGGGTGGGTTGGGGGGAGGCAAACACTTCAATCACTGCACTTGGACTTGGCCAACACCACAGTCGCACAGACTGGAAAAGGAAGACAGCGGGTGCCTGGCGAAAAATTAGGAAAGAGAGAGAGTTGGGGTGTAGAATCACGTAAGCGAGATGTTCTCACTCATGTGTTGATGCTTTGGAACTGACAAATTTTCAACATGACAATATGGGGGGGGGGGGGGGTTAGCCAACTTACCATTGACATGCCATTTCATTTCCACTTAGTTTAAATGTGTGTGTGTGATGGGCTAAAGGGGAGGGGGAGGTTCTATGTAATTGGGCCTTTGAACCTAATGGCTTTTCAACAAAAGGGGTGTGTGTGTAGTAGACGGCTTAGCATTGACACTCCTTTTCATTTCCATTTCACTTCACCTCTGAGTAGCTGCGCATCATTCATTATCAATTATCGCACAAGAACTTTCGATCTTATTTTAGCTTTACATTTTACTAAAAGATGTCTAAAAGAAAGCACTATGCTTACACGTTTGAGTTTAAAATCAAAATACTATGTGAAGTCAATGA
The DNA here is from genome assembly GCF_034508935.2 of Berghia stephanieae. NCBI lineage: Eukaryota > Metazoa > Mollusca > Gastropoda > Nudibranchia > Aeolidiidae > Berghia > Berghia stephanieae. The sequence continues at coordinate 23,812,993 of NC_088364.1, read as the reverse complement.
AAGAAAAGTTGATCAAGACGGAGATATGTAAAAGAAACACGGCATCCCGAACTTAACTCTTTCAACAATTTTGAATGAAAAAGGAAAAACCCCAAAAATATTTTTGAAATACACAAAAAAAAACAAAAAACAATTAAAATAAAAATCATTTTTAAAATGGTTACGAAGATGGCATTTATTCAACAACTCCATTTAAGGGGAAACCCATGATACGATTAAATGAGCAAATTCCTTAAATAGTTTCTACCCTTGAAAAACATAGCAAAAGGGGAACTGGCTTTAAACCAACATGTCTTTAAACCGAAATGGTTTAGAAGGTCCCCAAAATTTCGGTTTCAAGTAATTCTACTGTAATAATTTAAAGGCGGACTTCCGTGATTGGACTCCATTGCACATATAAATCTAAAGGTGAGCTTTGTGTGTGTTGGTTCGACTTGTTAGTGATTTAATTTATGTTAAATCACAATCTGGTGGCATGTTCTCTCGAACAAATGCATGTGTGCCAGCGACTGAGGGTGCCGAAGTCTGAAATCCAGGTTTGGTCAACCATCGAAACCTGAAAATACTTCCCTTAAGAAGCTCTAAAACCTACTTTTCATTGTATGCTTTTCTACGAAGCTATGCTATACATGCAGGGATGTAAATACAAAGCCTTTAAAAAATCTGAAATTTCAGAATAATTAATCAAAACAAAATCTAGTTGGTTGTTATAGTAGTGGTGGTAGAGATGATGATGTGGTTATGGTTGTAGTAGTAGTAGTATAGATGATGTGGTGGTGGTGGTTGTAGTAGTGGTGGTAGGAATGATGATGATGTGGTGGTGGTTGTTGTAGTGGTGGTAGGAATGATGTGGTGGTGGTTGTTGTAGTAGTGGTAGTAGGTATGATGACGGTTGTAAAATTATTGGTGTTGGGGATGACAATGTAATGGAGGTTGATGTAGTAGGGATGGTAGAGATGATGACGTGGTAGTGGTTGTTGTAGTAGAGGTGGTAGGAATGATGATGTGGTGGTGGTTGTTATTGTAGTGGTGGTAGGAATGATGTGGTGGTGGTTGTTGTAGTAGTGGTAGTTGTTGCTGTTGCGGTGGTGGTCAGAATGATAACCTGTGTAAAAGTATTGGTGGTGAGGATGATGAGGTGATGGTTTTTGTAGTAGTGGTGGTAGAGATATGATGTGGTGGTGGTGGTTGTAATAGTTGTGGCAGGAATGATGTGGTGGTGGTTGTTGTAGTAGTGGTGGTAGGGATGATGACGGTTATAATAGTATTGGTGGTATGGATCATGATGATGTGGTGGCTGTGGTTGCAGTAGTGGTGATAGGGATGATGACGATGATGATGACGTCACAGTAGTTCATGATTGCATAAACGTCTTAATCCCAGGTTGTAATATTTTGGTCGATTTTTTAAAACATTTCTGAGACAAAGAGTAAACTTCCGTATTTTCTGGGACAGCCATTATTTTTTCACAAATTTCTGGTTTCACGGACCTGTTGAATGACAAACAACTGATAAACACTTGAAAAAAAGTAAATTTTTTTCTCTCTTAAATTTACTGGAAATTCTTTTCATATTTCAGAAAACTTGAAACCGGAATCAGCCCACTTTGGGAGCTATGAAACTGGAATTCTGGCATATGCCAGAAAATTGGAATTCATGAACAAATGGTGTTTTTCGATGAAGGAAGGAAATGAATAGATAGTATTCTTGGACAGACGCGCCAATGCGAGTGAGTGACCAATTATCGATTTATCACTTTCACCAGTGTTTACATTTAAAGCAGAACTGAAAACACAATTATATTTTGCTGTGGAAAACCTCAAATCATCGCAAATAAATATTGCATCATTCAATGCACATGGATAATCTTATATTAAGACTACAAATCTTATCAAGGATTTAAAGAAATACAATCTCAATATTGTATGCCTTCAAGAAATGAAATGACCCGAAACAGAACAGATCATTGAAGGGAATCAACCAATAACCTTTCACACAAAAAGACAGGAAGGCTTGGGGTTTCTAATATCTCAGGCATGGCTACCACAGCTGGAAACACGGGATCATTCATGATAGGTTAGCAGTATTAAAAAGTAAGATTTTAACTCAAAAATAGGCCAGAAATCAGAAGGTGAATATTGCTTAGGCAACTATTCCAAAGGAAAAAGGAATGATAATGGTCAACGCCTAATTGACTTGCGCAGAAAACCAAATGTATATTACATGAGAAGGATAAATGAAAGTGGATGACAATATTGTAAAGATTTATAACAGTATTATTGTCCCATATCATTACAAAAAACACCTGAACAATGCAAGGACATTTTCTGGAACAAATGTAAACATTGACAGCAGACTGTTAGTAACTACTTTCAAAAGTAAAACACCAAGATTTTTCAAACCCAGGCCAAAACCAGCAACAGATTTTACTAGCCTAAAAGATGAAGCTATACAAAATGCATTCAAAAACAAACTATCAAACAAACTTGAGCTTTTACAAATCAATGTGCAAACAAACCCTGCCTACAACACCAGAAATTGATCTACACTATCATTTCGGTCAGAGATGAAACTCTTCCAAAGACAATGAATTTCAAAAGTAACTTCTGTCCAATCCTCCAACAACTCTCGGAAGAACAAAAACTTGATACTCAGTATTAACAGTTACCACAATATGAAGAACTAAAACGAGAATGGAAAACACAGAGAAATCAAGTGATGCATAAAATCAAAGCACAATCTATTGTCAATTATAAAAGCAAAATCGACAACATGGCAATGGAAATAGAAACAGCTCCAGACAGTATGGAAATATTCAAAGTTGTTAAAAACATTAAACAGAAACAAAAAAGTTATCCTATATTATTTAATAAGGGTAAATTAACCTGTGATGACAACAAATAGTTGAAAGAGTTAAAGCCTTCTTCGAGAATAAGTACAACAGATAGAACCATTCGAATACCCTGAATCAAGACTGGAAGAACCAATAACCGATCTTGAGGTATTTACCAACTTAACAATCACAAGACACCATCAAAGCAGAGGAGCTAAAATGCCTAACTGAACCACACATTACTAATATGTTTAATGGAATGTTCGAACATAAAACACATCTTGATCTCGGCTCCGGTAAACTTATACTAATTCTGTTGATTAAACCAAACAAGAAAAACGGACCATTAGAAAATCTAAGACCATTTGTTCTTCTTTCAACATTTAGAATACTGCTCAGCGTAATAACACTCAACAGAATAAGATTAAAATTAAAGTGGAAGAGTAACTTGCCAACCTTTCTTAAATTAAGGGTAATTCTTTTGCCAGTTGACTCTAAGAGGATTCATCTCGATTTATGTTTATTTCCACAATACAGTAGTATAATTAGATGACTACCTGTTCGTAATAGCTCTATTTCTCCGCAAATAATGCAGGTTCTCCACTAGTAATAATAAAAATAGTAGTAGTAGTAGTAGTACGAGGGTGAGTCAAAAAGTATTGGGACTCTGCTTATTACTTTAAAACAAATTGAATCAATACCTGGCATCATACCTCAAATTAAAGGTTGGCATTAGCCAAGTAGAATGCTTCTTCTCAATACTGCATATCTTGATAGCCACACTCCACCTTTTTGTAAGGGAATGTATCCCATCCTCGTAAAACTGAGTTGACTGAACTTTGAGCCAATTTTTCACTTGTCTTGGCTTCTTCATCATCTTCAACGCAATGCCCCTTCATTGCCTCCTTCAGTGGACCAAAAAGATGGAAGTCTGACAGTGTCAAGTCTGGAGAATAAGGAGGGTGAGACAGCATTGTCCGTCAGAATGATATGATCATCTCCATTTTCCTGGCACATGGGTGTGTGGAAGGGCATTTTCATGAAGACACAGTACTTGTTACATCTCCAAATCTGGTCTAACTCAACGAATTCTTGCTTTCAGTCAGTTGCTTCAAGGTTTACTTGTAACGTTCATAGTTCACAGCGGCACCCTGTGATAGGAAATCAATGGGGATTACATCTCTAATGCCCCAAATTACTGTTGGCATACCTTTCCCAGCTGATTCACAGTTTTGAAGTTTTTGGTCTTTGGACCAAGAGGTACGTTGCCATTTCACTGCTTGTCTCTTTGATTCAGGTTCATATATAATGAAGCCAGGTTTCATATCCAGTGATTATTCTACTAAGAAAGCTGTCATATCTCCCATTTAACCGGGGAAGCTCGGAACACCCTTTCCCACTGTTGATTAACTGCCTGGGTACCTGACGAGCGTAGACCAAGGATTTGACAAGTTGATGAGCACTTCCATGACTAATTTCAAGGTCTCCTACTATCTCATCAAGAGAAGTTCTTCTATCAGATCTGATCAATGCTTCTGTCTTTTATTCGATTCACTGAGTTGACACTGTATGGATGGCAACTGAGATTTGTCAGATAAAGACATGGTTGAGGGGATGTCAGATTAGGTGTTGGATTGCATCTCATTTTCTTCTAAATGATGAGATACACATTCAACTCACCTAGAAACACTGCCTCGACAAAATGACTGAGTTTTGTAAACTTTCTCAAGGCATTTAAAAATGTTACTTGAGGTTTCTTCTTCGAAAACAAGAAATTCAATTTTAAATTACAGCTTTCTGTAGCTGATGGGCATTTGTGGAGGAAGCTATTGGGAGGCCTCCCAAAAGCTCCTCGGTCTAGCATCTCTTTCAATTAGTATTTTCACTGTTGAACTGCCATCACTTTGTCAAAATTTGACAGAATTACAATTTTCAACTTTTGGTTTACAGAGTACATATATTTATATGTAAGTTCAATTAAGCCAAATATGACGTCACATGAAAAAGAAATTAACTCAGTAGGAGATTAGTCCTATTACTTTTTGACTCAGTCTCGTATTAGCTAATAGCAATAGCAATAACAGTTGTAGTAGCCGTAATAATAATAATAATGATGATGATAATAATACTAATAATTGTGGCTGCTTATACTATTGTCATTATCATCATTATTAGGTACTATAATTAGGTATAATTAATTAAATGAAAACAAAAGAAAGCAAAACAAAGGGTAAAAAACACCCAAAAAAAACAAACAAAACAAAATAAGCAGGACCGTATCATGCCATCCAAATCCCTCTATAAAGAGAAAGTGGACTTCTTGGTGCTTGGCGAAAACTTGAAGGACTTTTGTGAATGTTCATATTAATATCGTATCGTTTTAAAACCCTTTAACTTTAAATGATCTGTGGAAATTGCACAAATACAATTTTTCAAAGTTAGACGTCTAGAATAGGCTGCCATTATTCTCAAACATGTCTGCCGATAAAGAAAACTGAATATTGGCAGGAACCTATCTGGCAATAATAAAATAATAATAATAATAATAATAATAATAATGATAATAATAATAATAATAATAATAATAATAATAATAATAATAAAGTATTATTGTCCACAAAAATTGATACCTTCCGGACGTCAGCAAAGACCAACATAACAGAGTTTTTGTTTCTGGTTTTTATGGCGCTTGCAACACATTTAGGTCAAATTGGTGCCAGTAAAAAGAAGAAAATGGAATAGTAAAAAGTTCTAGAATTATAATTAAAACACCCAAGAATAACTAAGACAAAGGGGAATTTGTTCAAATAGGGAACAGCACACTATCAGTGTACTAGTACATCCCTTCTCCATCGCCATTTAGTGTCTCACGCTCCCATATCACTTTTCCATCAGATGACTTCTGCTTTCTTTTTCAGGTGGTCTAAAAATACACTCAAGCACGGAAATCTCGAACAAGTCGGGACCGGGCCTATTTGAGATTTTCGTGTTTTCCATATTGAGTATTTTACAGAGGATATGAGGAAGACTATGAGGGAGGTAAATGTGGATGGTCTTGATAAAAGTCATATTATAATGATAACTCTCTATTATTGTGAACTCTCTCAAGAGTCGATAGTGAGACAATTCAATTTCCTTTTCTTGGTCACCTTCTTGTCTTGTTCAATTACAAAAATGGAATGACACTTCCCACTCCGTGTGCTTGATAAAAAGACAAAGCCAGCATATCGCATTGTGGATTACACACTCAGCACGCGACGTCATTAACTACGTATCCGGTACCAAAAATCACTATCACTTAACTCCCTCATGCTCTTTCTTCCCTCTTACCCATAGCAAGATAAAGAGAGAGGGAGGGCATTGCGCTCACCTCACCCCTAATTGATTATATCATTTTAAAACGTCTTGTTAGTCTCCCATCCCAACGATACTGGTCATTTTGCGATGTACTGGTACCTCAGATTAAGTACCATAAAGTGAGCTAACGATGGAGTGCGGGTGTGTAAGAAGCTGGTCAAACATTCCCTGTCAGGTCAGCATGCACAAACACATAATATATGCCACACACACGCACGAGTTACACATTAACTGACACTTAGTGCTATGGGGAGAGCGATGGCATCTTTTGTTTCCGTTCAACATCACAAAAAAAACAAAACAAAAAAAATTCAACAGACTGCAAGGGAAAGTCCAGTTTGTTCGAGATTTCCATTATGATCACGGAAAGTGTTCGAGATTTTCGTGTTGCCAATACTAATGAAATAGAAGGATTAAAACGGGGAATTGTACTGAGTTTGAGATTTCCGTGATTTCGAGATTTCTGTGCTCAAGTGTATTTGTTATCATTTGTATTCACATTCTAAAGGTCATAGTAATTATGGTAAGAAGTTCTATTAGTTATAAATCTTGACAACCCACTCATTGAGAGAGAAAAGGAAGGGGGGAGGGGGGCAATAAAATTATTTTACCGTCAGTACAAATAAAGTAATAGTAATAGCAATAAACCCAAAGCGGTTTAGCAGAATTTTTAAAAGCTAGAACTTTCCTTCCGATTAAAATAGACAAACTGCCTTTGTGTGAATCCTTTTCAATTTACTTGAACTTATTCATTCTGCCATCTTATTTATGCAATCAAATTGCCAGAGATAAAAATAATTTTGTCATTATGCAACATGTTTATATCTTTTCATTTAAAGTCAGTCTCAAACCTTTCTTTATTCTATGTATTTTTTTTTGCAATTGTTTCAGTGAAATATTGGGGATAAATCCAAAAGTGATATAGCAAATTATGTTTCTTATGTCTAGTCGATTTTTAAATTTTGTAACATTTGCATCATATTATGTAATAATGTGTTATTTTGAAATTTGTATCTTCCTCTTTATTGTGATGTAAATGCATTCTCCTCGATAAGACAAACATTTTGGTATACAATCTGTTAATAAGAACTCCATATTGACTGATTTAACCATTCTTTATTAGGAACTGTGTATTGAGTCCACCAGTGGACTGAAATCACAGCTGTGTATTCAGTCCACCGGAAATAAAAATATTTTAAAAGGACCAAATATCGTCTATACTTGTTACCTTAATCAATACTGACGACATTGATAATAAGCCTATTATGGGCATCATTAGAAACGGACAGGCATATGATTTATGACAATTCAATGGCTTAATAATATCATTTACAGCGTTTTATAATTTACTTTCGGGAAGTCTTGATTGAGAGTTGTTCGAAATCAGGCGCGTGAAATAGATCTCTATTTTCGATACCAATATATGAATTATTGACGAGATTCTTACCATGGCTGCCAGATGGCCATGGGCCTGGCCAATTTGGCCACACAGAGAAAAATGTTTCTATAGTCAATCTGAATTAACATTTATATCTATTAAAAAATGTTCCTAGTCCGTTAGAATTTTTGTGATTATCAAAAACGATCAGTTTTCCAAGGAGATCAGAGTTGTAGTATTGTTTGCCCAAGTAAGGTTTTATTTGGTCACTTTTCACATCGAACACTGGCCTCGAGCATGGCTGTGCCTCGAGGCCTCAGGCCTCCCACCCCTGGCAGTCTTGACTTTGTCTTCTTCCAACATCCTTTTCTTTCAAAATCATTCCTTGTCATTTGTCTTGTAGAGCTAGTCTATTTTTCATTGCCTATCATTTGAACAATGGCTACTCAGACGCATGAATCTGCAAGTTCTTGTCTTGATTTGTATGTTGGAAGAAGGTTTAAGACATCAGATGAATTCCTGAAAGTTCTCGAGCTAAGGAAAGGAAGAGGTGAAACATGGGTAAAAGGAACAGGTGGCAGCACTGTTACCTACGCAAACAAATTCATAAAATGATGAGCGGCACTATACGGAGGACCCTAGGATCAAAGTAGGCAACTACAAATGTTTGCACAGTGGAACCAGTTCGTCAATATTATTATTATTATTATTATTATTATTATTATTATTATTATTATTATTATTATTATTATTATTATTATTATTATTATTTATTCTTCTCCTTATTATTATTAGTATAGTTGTTATTTTGATTACCATGCACTTTTCATTACGTATTGTATTGCCTTTTGAAATAAGATCGTTTAATAAATATTGGAATTAGATCAAACTACATACAACCTATTTGTCTAATCTTTTCCCTCAGTATTGCTTTCATTTTATGTCACTTGTTGCATCTTTGTAATCTGTTCTCAAATTCATGAACAGCCACTTGAAATTATATTCCAGAAATATAACAGTAGCGTCTTCTAATTCTAATAATAGGGGGATAATTAATACCAATAGGTATTTCTGTGAGATTTTGTCCTCGTCCTGGTGTTCTGTGGGTGGAATTCCCCTTAGGGTAGGGGAAAGTTTGCTGTCTTGGGCTGGTTGTTGATTGGCCCTCTACCTTGCTGTCTTCCCCATCGCCCTTGTAACATTTATTCGTTCCATGTTCTTGTTCTGGAACAGGATTGAGACCATTTGGTTCCCCCTGTCTGGAATCATATAGTGGGAGGTAGATAGTTAAATGGTTTTGTCCAGCACTTGCTGTGTCTGTGAGAAGTGGTACTTTTACTTTTTTTATATTTTTTGTAAATCATCTCCCTGACGCTGAGAGTCTTAATTAAATATGGGAATGAATAACCATCTAGAACATATCTCCCTTTTGCCGAGAAACCCCAACTCAAAGTCTTTTGTGAGTGTGATAGTTAGTAGTCAAACATTGGGTACACTGCTCTTGGGACATATTAGGCTTTATTCTTAGGCACCTGTGACCCAAGACTTCAGGCATATTTAGAATCGTCCTTTATATATTGTATACCTTTTTCTCTTTCATTAAAACGACCGCAACTCGTCATAATCACAACCCCTCTTGGTGGACTCTTCATGGGTCAATAACCTGACTAAGCTATCTCTTTATCCCTAAATACTATATCATTTGGATTCCATGTCATTTACTATCACTTCTATGTGTCCTGTTCTTCAGTAGGACCATTTGGTTTAGCATAGGCCTGGGATCTTGAAGGAAACGGTGCATTTATTGTTCTCTACATATGTTAGGTTTTATAACATTTTGCATTTGCAACCATTTGAGTGTATATGTCAGCCAAATTGTATCAGACTATGCTATCTACGTATGCATTTTAAATGGTGAACTTGTCCCCAAATGGTAATTGACAGCCCCCCCTCCCCTATCATGGACAGGGAGATTACTTGCTATTTTTATTTTTTCCATCCTATCCCCATATACGTTTTCCAACTTGTTCTTGTCTTGGAATAAAATTACTTGGTTTTGTTCTGGCCCTGGCCAGAGACCTTGGCTGAGAGGGAAACAATTATTGTATAGTTTGTTTTTGGAGATGATGTCTTTTTTTCCTTGTAAGTCACCTCTTTGTTATGTAGTTGTAGTGTTGTATTTGTTGTTGTTACATATAATGATTTGTAAGCGAGTCTATCTGATTTAGTTGTATCATGGGCCATTCCATGTCAAGTGGACCAAATTTTTGGAAATTGGGAATCACACCCCTTTTGATTTTCCTCAAACTTGGCTCAATTGAAGATACTTATGAGACATGGAGGAAACCAAATTTTCAGTTCCGAATATCGATTTTTGATTTTTTTACAGTTTTTTAAAATTTAGTCTAAAAACGAGTCAAAATCAAATTTGCTCGTGGGTCCATTTTTGAGAGGTTATAAGCTTTTTTATTAATCAAGCTAACTCTCTCAAATGTTGTAATCCTGTACAACTGTTAGCATAGATTACAATTATTTTAAGGGAAATAAAAATATTTATCAACTTTTGGAGATCTGCCCTTGAATATGGCTCCCCGTGCTATTCGGCAAAAAAAAAAATGAATTTTTTTCAATATTTATTTTCATGACTTTGTTTCATTTTTGGTCATTGATGATTTGTATCTCAATAAATAACAAATGGTCCAACATAATATAGCAAAAATATTGGACTGGAACTACAATTTTTCGAACAATAGTGCATAGTGTACTGCGACGTGCACCAAAATCGCAAATTTTTGTCATCTTCAAGGCTCAAAACGGTCAAAGAAGTCGGCTGGGATTTTTTTCAAAAATAGATATATTGTGCAAATACACTATTTCTATAAGCACATGGAAGCTTATCTTGTATTTTGAGGTGCTTCATGGTAAAAATCACCTGCAAAAAAAACTAAGTATCTCAATCTTTGGTTACAAAGGGGCATAACTCAATAAATTATTCAAACCCCCAAAATCGACTTACTTATAATACACTACACAGATAACAAACAAAGCTTAAAATATGTGGCTTATGACAAACTCTTAAAAGATAATAAATTCAATGCTTTCAGTTTTTTTATTATTGAAAAAAAGTGCGAAATAATGCATCACCAGTTCAATGATTGTAGACTACACACTCATTCAGATATATCAGGGTGGCATGAATGAAAAAAAAATATCCAGCTCCTTTAGATTTATCAATTTGTGTGTTGGAATGTTCTCCAGTTAAAAATAACTTGTGAAAAAAGTGAGAAAGTTAAATAAGGAGAAAGGACTTTATGCTGAACCCGATTCTAAAAGAAGGAAAAGAATAGCAGATAAGATTAAAGAAAAGCCTAATTGAATTTTTATAACAACGATGAATATTCGTAGCTGTGTCCTGGAAAGACTATGTTTCGGTCACAATTGACGGGGAAAAGACCAAAGTGCAAAAGCGTTTAATACTTGTTAATTTGAATGAACTGCATGCGGAATCTTTTAAAAAGTACCCTCAATAACTCAATATAATATTGGTTGATCAAAATTCTGTGAACTTAGGCCCAAAATAATATATTACTGTAGGACCAAAAAAAGGGAACGCGTTCAGCTTTTGTTAGTGAAATGCATCAAAATTCAAAACTAATCATATTAGCTGTTCCTGGGATAAATGTCACTAATCTGAATAATTACGTAAAATATTGAAAATCCAGAATGTATGCTTCATCTTTGTGAAAAATGTCCTGGAACAGACAATCTGGTGGACGAAAAACAGAGCTGTGTATTCAGTCCACTGGTGGACGGAAAACACAGTTCCCTTTTATTAAATGAATGGCACGCGATTTCGGTCACAACTTTCCAATGGTAATTTTGGGGTAAAAATCAGTCGGAATTTCATACTTTGAATTTGAACTGCCACATTTCTAATCAAGATATCTAGAAACAAAATTCAAACTGTTTTGTAATCAGTGTTGCCAGCTCTTACATATGACATTGGTTTCATGTGTGATTTACATTTAGAATTTTTGTTAAACTCACTAATTAACAACTTTTTTTTGGTTAGAATAAGTAATATCGGTGTATGTGTGTATGTTCGCGTATGAATATAAATGTATCTGTGATTGAGTTTGTGAGCATGTTAGTGACTAAGTTAATTTCTTCATTCTATTCTCAAAATTTATTTTTCTTTCAGTTTCACATCGGAAGCATTGTAATTACAACCTCCAGAATTGGCGTCTATCTATCTATCTAGCCTAGATAATAGATAATAACCTGTCATTGTTATTGTTAATAAAGAAATTCTTAATAATCATTAAGAGCTCAGCTTATTTGTGTTAGAAACTTTTTTTTTCTGTGCTGAGTTGATTCATTGATTGACTCAGTTTCTGGCTAATGATAAAACACAATTGATCTCACCCTCGGCCTTTCTTCAAACTGAATAATAATCCAACCGGAGTCGAAACATGCTTAAACTTGGATATATCATTCATTTATTCATTAGGTACCCGAAGGTCCAAGGTTCGTCTGCAGTGTGGGTCGTGTTGGGTTATTCGATCGCTTTTACCCGATCGACGCTCGAGCGCCATTCACGAATAATTGTTCGATCAAAATGCCTGAAGAACGAACGAGCGGGTAAATCGAGCGAGCGGGACAGACAAGCCGAGACGAGCGAGCGGAGGGGAAACGAGTCTTTCGAATCATTTCAAATGATACCAGACAGTTTGTCGTCCGATACCAATCGCCAACGTTTGCACACTGATTCGAGCAATGCTGTGTTCTTATCTGTGCCTCGTCCCTCACTCCTTGTCAGATGTTAGTTTGTCTGGGTAGCAGGGAAATTCGTGTAGGTGTATCACGCGTGCGTGACAAGACTTCATTTAAAGCCTACTAAACACATACACACACACACACACACACACACACACACAGAGTCTATTTCTATGATACACTCGCATCCATCTGTCAATGAACACTACAGTAGTAAAACGTTAGCTTTGAATATGAAATGTTCCAATGTTATATGCCTGTGTATTCTTTGTTAGTTCCCATCATAATCATCATATCATCATCATCATCATCACCAACACCCTAATACTAATCAGTCGTTCATTTGGGGATCGGAGTAGTCTAGCAGGTGTATAAATCAAAACGCATTTCCATGGATTTACCATGCTTAATGAACTTCATAATATTTATCTAATTTATTCCCCCAGCAGGCCATATCGACCATATAATATATCCATTTCGTACAGGAGGTACACTGGCGGTCGATCTATTGAGCGAAGCTGTTTTGTGCCGCCCTATATCTTTCAAATTCAGTAGATACTGCTTTTCGTCTCATTTTTTTCCCATATGCTGCTTTTCGTTAACAGTCGCGCATCTCAACTGCCTTAGGGCCTAAACAGAGTGGGCACGGACGCGTCGCCGACGCGGCGCGGAAGCGTTTTCCAGGCATTTTTTTGACGCGTGAAAATCTTATTTACAAACGGACTGTGTGCTGCATTTGAGTGGACGCGTTTTACAAGCGGTGCGGAGGCGGGGTGTTTTTTTGATGCAGCGGTAAAAAAATGTGCCGCGTGTGCACTTGCCGCTGAAATAAAATTACCCGCGTCACATCTCGCTGCCGCACAAGACGTGTTCTCTTTTGGTGGTGTGTAATCAAAAAATTGTATTGTTTTCGTGATTCACATCAAAATGGAGACGGAAGCACTACTTCAAGCAGTTGAAAAAAGAACCTGTTTATACAACAAGGAAGATCCAAACTACAGCAACAGGAATTTCATCAATGCTGAGTGGAAGAAAGTTGGCAGTGAAGTCGGGTGCAGTGGTAAGTCACAATTTTATTCAATTACTTTCTTCTCTCTCCCTCGCTCTCTCTCTCTCTCTCTCTATCTCTATCTCTCTCTCTTTTTCTCTCTCTCTCTCTATCTCTATCTCTCTCTCTTTTTCTCTCTCTCTCTCTTTCTCTCTCTCTCTCTCTCTCTCTCTCTCTCTCTCTCTCTCTCTCTCCTTTTTCCCCTCTGAGATAAATCTATTGACAGACAATTTATCATGTGTTAAAGCACTTTCTGTTTTGCCACGGCAATGTTCCTTGGGGGGATAAGAAATAGTTGCTGAATCTTTCTCTCACTTGCATCCCACTTTTGGTTGCTCTGTTTCTCGACTGTTGCATTCCATCGTGTGTTGGCTCAGCTACATCGTCATCAGCACGTTGTACCACAGATCTAGTCGGTTCTTGTATGAGGATGAAATTATGTAGCACGGTGATGGCCTTGATTATGTCTGTAGCAGCATCAGGCTGCTCATCAATTTGACGTAGTAATATGCGCCACATCTGCGAAATTTTTCCAAAGGAACATTCAACTGAATTTCTCGCACGAGATAATCGATAATTGAAAATCTCTTTGTCCAATGTTAATTGGCGGTTGGGAAAAGGCTTCATCATGTTTTCTCTCAATGGAAAGGCATCGTCAGCTACGAAAACAAATGGAAGGGTAATGCCTGTTTCTGGTACCTCTGTGTCCTGTGGCAAATCTAGTTTGTCGGCCAGTAGTCTTTTTCCAAATTCAGAGCGAGCAAAAACGCCACCGTCGCTATTGCTACCGCATGAACCCACATCAATTATGATAAATTTGCCATCTGCGTCAGTGACAGCAAGCAACACAATGGAAAAATAGCCTTTGTAGTTGTAGAACTTTGATCCAGATCGGTTAGGCTTCTTGATCCGAATGTGTTTGCCATCGACAGCACCCAAACAATTTGGGAAATCAAACCTTTCATTGAAACCATGAGCGGTTTTTAGCCACAATTGTCGGTCTGGGGTAGGCATGACTTCCCTCTGAAGTACATCCCACAAAACACTGCATGTTTCTGTCGTGATACTTCTGACGGTTGAAACGCCGGCTCGAAAATGGAAGGATAGCGAAACATGACTCTCTCCAGAACATGGAAACCTGAAAAAGCCAAAAGTACAAAATTATCATTTGATTGAATATATCATAATATAGCTAGTGTAGTTAGTTAGCGCACAAGAAAACCCCATCAAAATCGGGCACGGCAGGGAAAATATCCCAAATTTTGCACAAAAACTCATTTGTGCGTATTATTTCTGAATGGCTGAAAGTACTAAGATTATATAGAAGGAGTTTTCCTAGCGGATTTGTATACGCAATTTTTGTTAAAAACATGGAAGAATTTTTCCTGCCGTGCCCGATTTTTGCGCTAAGTACATAGGCTAATATCATTTTTATTACTTTTATTACTTCTATTTTCCACAGACATTGATGCTAAAAAGCGGTGGAAGCAATTGAGGGACTATTTTTTGAAGGCCTTAAGTGAGCCACAGAAATCTGGATCTGCTGGTGGTGTGAAGAAAAAATGGTACCTCTTCGACCGGATGCTCTTCATCAAGCCCTACATTATTGATAGGAAAACTTCGAGCAATATGGACCCTCTGTCTCCAGAGGACACCGCAGGGGACGATATAGCGTCCCAGGACAACACGCCCTTCCTTTCAATGGAACCACCTAGGCCACAGACATCCACACCATCCGATGTTCCAAATGATGAGACGGAAGTGTTGATAGACCCTGAACTAGAAAGCGATGATCGGCAACCACAACGCACAAATGTCGCCAAGCGTGCCAGGAGGCTATTTCCTCAGCAGCGATCATCGCAGTCTCGTTTCGACATTGAAATGCTAGAGGCAACAAAACGTTTGGGTAATAACAAACAGAAAGAATTAAGTGAAGAAGAACATTTCTGCCAAAGCCTTGTCCCAAAACTCAAACAACTGAGCCCCCTGGATAAAGTAGAGTGCCAGGCAGAAATATACATGCTATTGCTGAGGTACATGAGGAAAGGAGAAAACAGGCACGATCAAAATATTCACTCTCAATCCTATTCCAGTACCAATACTGCCACTGTCAGTGATTCTTCTCTTGATATTCATTACCATCAGTACAATCAAGGCTCAATACCTGAAACATCACAAACTATGCCCAACTATGAAGGCATCTCTCAAACTCAATCACAGTATCGACAATACCCCGAATTTCAAGATTAAAGATACAATTTTTTAAGTGTTACCTTGATGGGTTTGTGCATTATTCATTCTAATAATTAATTCATTTCTTTTTATATACTCTTTTTGTTTTAAACAATACTTCCAATCAGCTTTAATCAATCAATAAACCTGTTTTTATTTTTAAAATTTCTTTGTAGTGGTAAATTTCTTACAATATGATAATATGAATTTCGTAACCACCCTCCCCCCCCCCCCCCACACCCCCTTGGTCCGGGCGGTAGGCGGGGCTCTGGTGTGGTCATACTTCTTGTTAGGTGCTTGACTGTCGTCTTTATCCTTTTTGCACCCTCCTCTTTCCTTCGTTTCTGTGTTTCTACTTTTGTTGAGTGGTGAATCACAAGTATGAACTTGACCTGGAGCGACAGCGGTTCCTGTGCGTCAACTTGATACCCTGTACATAGGTTAATTTGCTACATTAGATGAACCGAGTACTCTGTACACAAAGGGCGGTAGAAATTCCTGTGTGTGTGATCACTTTGTGGATCATTTGAAGCTGGCTGTCGTTCAGGGAATGGTGTAATGCATTTTTATTGAGATGATTAGTAGGATTTCGATGTAAAATCATCTCTGTGGTCATCATCATATCTTGTCGCGCCAGTGAGTCAGCCAGTCCCGGGCAGTCTGGTTGCATTCCCTCAGGTCAGCATTGGTGCAGTGAGGTCCCAGCGAGCATTCGGACAGGATGTGGTCCATGGTCTGTCTGGGGTGACCGCATGGGCATTCAGTGCCCGGTGAGATTTTCCATTTAAAGAGGTTGGTGGCGGTGTTTCCCACCTTTGCTCTAGCTCTGTTCAACGCCACCCAGTCTTTTCTCTTGAGGTCTGTGCCTGCTGGGAGCTTTTCTGTTGGGGGCTGGAGGGCATCGTTTGCTGTCTTGTCCCATTCTAAAAGGATCTCTGTGGTGTCCAGGGATGATATTTTATTGTAAATCATCCCTTCAAACCCCCATTGTCTCGTCATGTTTGATTCACCGCTTTCTTTACTCACTGCTGTCATTCTTACTTATTCCCATGGGCGCTTATATGACCTTATTGTGTCGCAAGTGCCCTAAAACCCTCAACAAACAAATCATTGCTGTCATTCTTACTTTTTCACAGGGGCACTTATATGACCTAAGTAAGTCGCAAGTGCCCTTAAACCCTTAACAAACAAACACCCCTTTGATAAATGCTATTTACAGTGCTACTCCTGACGGACAAAGCACGTGTAACATTTAGGACACACAATAAGCAGAATTTTGGGCGCTATTACAATAGTTTTGACCAGGACAGTGCCCTAAAACCCCCAAGAAGCAAACAAACAGTCCCTATTTCTCCTGAATGCGAGTGTTTATAGCGTATTAGCACTGTACATGCTCAAGACACTTTACATGGGTTTTCAAGCCAACAGCAACCCTCAACATTATGGACAATATGAGCAGCTTGTCAGACCTGAGACAAATTTTTGTGCGGACAAACACAATGACCTGGTACTAATTTTGCATTTGAGTGGGGTGAAAACATCTGGTCAACGAAGCAGGGAATCGAACCTGTCCAAGCATCTGAAGTTAACCACTACACAATAGAACCACACACATATTAATGCATAATTAAACCTACCTTAAAGTGATGACCAGACGTTCTTTTGGCGGCAAAGGCTTTCGGAAATTGGTCGTTCTTTTTGTGATGAAAGGCCCAATCTTGTCTAACAACAGCTGAAAAGTTGAGGGTTTCATCCTAATGTATCGAATACATCTTTCCTCGTCCGACAGTATTTCGTCTATAAGATGGTGGTACTCACCATATACGCTTCGCCTTTGATTTATTTTATGGACCCAATATCTACGCCTATATCTTCGCCGTTTACTTAACCATCGTAGCATCAAACACTGAAGAACACGTTCTTCCTCCATTGTCATCTGTCAACCAAAAGTCAAAGTGACAAAAGATGCACAGAAAATGCAACGCTTCCACTCTGTTCGCAAAGGCGTCTTGGAAGCGCCGCGGAATCAAAGCGTCAAAACCCACGCGCCGAAAGCGCAACGCGTCGGCGACGCGTCCGCGTCCACTCTGTTTGGGCCTTTACTAGCCATGATAGGTACCTGTACCCACAGACTACTAGGAGCAGATCAGACAACAGCCACTTTTTAGTGGCTAATCGCCGCCATCGTATTTAATTTAAGATGTCAGCAGTTATCGGATGGATGGAGAATAGAGAGACTGACGATATACGGGGTTTCCATATTATATTGCGTATATTATATGAGAAAACAGTAAGCATTGGCATTTCGGGGACAGAACAGACGCGTTGTAAGCAAAACTTACATAAAAATAAATAAACAAAATGCTGCGAGGGTTTGATGAAAGTATGAACTTCATGGTCGATCAACTTGGTCATCAATCCATTCAACTTTCAATCTATTATACTTCTTTTACTACTACTGCTACTACTACTACTACTACTACTACTACTACTACTACTACTACTACTACTACTACTACTACTACTACTACTACTACTACTATCACTACTTCTATCGTGATAAATCTAACTACTACTACTACTACTACTACTACTACTACTACTACTACTACTACTACTACTACTACTACTACTACTACTACTACTACTGCTACTACTAATACTACTACTACTACTACTACCACAACTACTACTACACTACTACTAC
>NC_088364.1:23779662-23792162 GCF_034508935.2 Berghia stephanieae | reverse complement strand
AAAAAGTGGCTGTTGTCTGGTCTGCTCCTAGTAGTCTGTGCTGGGTACACTGATAGTGTGCTCTTGAAATCTACACCTGTTCCCTATTTAAACTAATTCCCATTTTGTCTTATTACTTATTCTCGGGTGCTTTTACTGTAATTTTAGAACTTTTTATTATTCCAATTTCTTTTTTTTTTTTACTGGCGCCGATATGACCTAAATGCGTTGCAAGCGCCATAAACCCTTGAATACAAAAAACCCCAAAAAATTCTAAGGTTATGTTGGCCTTAGCTGACGTCCGAAAGATTTCCATTTTTGTGGGCAATTATTATTATTATTATTATTATTATTATTATTATTATTATTATTATTATTATTATTATTATTATTATTATTATATTATTATTGCATCAGGTCCTGCAGCTTTTCCATTTTTCATGCTTTTCATGACGTTCCTAACTTCATCTTTCATTATATAAGGCCCTTCCAGTTCTTTTATTATAGGCATTTCTCCTCGATTATCAAAAAAAAAGTTCTTCAATATATTCTGACCATCTGTTTAGAATGCAGTCTTTGTCCATGATGGTGTTTCCACGCTTGTCTTTGATACATCCACTTTTAGCACCTGATTTAGTTTTGTTTGTCACTTCTGAGGTATGCAGATGATACGGTTCTACTGGCAGAATCTGAACATGCACTACAAGAATTACTGGATGTTGTAGTCAGGAGTAGTGAAAATATGGGACTGGAACTGAATATATCTAAAACAGAATGTATGACGGTATCTAAAAATAATAACCCACCAGCCTGTGTAATAACAAGCAGAGGACAAACAATACAACAAGTTGAATGTTTCAAATATTTAGGCTTCAATGTAACATCCAATGGAAAATCAGATTGTGAAATAAAGAAAAGAATAGGTATGGCGAAGAATGCATTCAACCAGCTGCATACAATTATGAAAAACAGGAATATTAACATGAAAACAAAAATCAAAGTCCTGGATTGCTATGTACTGTCTGTGCTGCTATATGGTTGTGAGAGCATGGTTAAAAGACTGGAGGCAGCGGAAATGTGGTTTTACAGAAGAATGATGAGGGTGTCATGGGTGGAAAGGAAAAGAAATGAAGAAATTTTAGAAATGGCAAACAGAAAAAGATCACTGATAACAAAAATCATCAAACGCCAAATGGAATTTTTAGGACACATTATCCGCCACCTGGTTTGGAAGTACTCGCCTTGACTGGAAAGATGAATGGAAAAAGAATAAGAGGAAGACAAAGAATAACTTATTTGAAAGGGATAAGAACTTGGACAGATGAAGCTGAGAAAGGTGGCGCTGCTTTAATAGAATTGGCAAGAGATAGATCAGCTTGGCGGAAGATGACCTCCTACGTCTGCTTCAGATATGGAACTACATGATGATGATTGTTATTGTTATTGTTATTATTATCATCATCATCATCATCATCATCATCATCATCATCATCATCATCATCATCATCATCATCATCACCATTATTATTATTATTATTATTATTATTATTATTATCATCATCATCATCATCATCATCATCATCATCATCATCATCATCATCATCATCATCATCATCATCACCATCATTATTATTATTATTATTATTATTATTATTATTATCATCATCATCATCATCATCATCATCATCATCATCATTATTATTATTATTATTATTATTATTATTATTATTATTATTATTATTATTATTATTATTATTATTATTATTATTACTATAGTCAGATTTTAAATTAATGGCGCTTGTTTTTCTGGTTTTTCTCATCTGTCCCTATATCAAAAGTTGTAAAAATTTGTGTCAACCTTTGAATCAATTTGTCTTAACTGAATATAGATTTTGGACCGTATTGGTGCCATATTAAAAAGTTTTCTTCTTTAAGACCTATAAAAAACTACTTTAAAACAGCTGACATAAAGCACAGTTAAATATGTAAAAAAGTTACGCACCACAAAGTATGAATGGATTCATCGTATTTCCAAAAAAATCTTGTGCTGACGTAGTGATTATGAGTTCACGTCATACTTATTTCCAAATAATAACAATTCGCTTTAAGTGTTATAAAAATACCACTTATGTAGTTTGTATTAAATTTTGAATTTATCATTTATGACATATTATCTACATCATGTCGCAATCATCAACGACTGATATGAAATGTCTCGCTTTAAATCATTTGAAATAGTGATTATATACTCAATATTGTCAAATTAACAAACACTTTATATAAATTTGACAAATTTTTGTCTATGCATGACCGTTTCACATGGCCTTTAAAGTTTTTAAAAACATATTATGCTCTTAAACAACACCATACGGTACGGAATCTCTATCGGTTCCACTTTCGTAAAGCTGCGAAAAGAAGTCTTCTTGTACCTATCGATAAGTTATTAAAGAGGACGGCAATGGTTTTGAAATTTCACAATCAACCATGAGACGATCGTCATCGAAATACGACAGAGAGATCACCAGTGTGGAACGACGTGGCAGGAAAATGATCATAGATAACTTTGATATTAATTATATGGATATCATCCAAAGATGTATGGAGCTGTGTGAGCGTAAATATACATCCGACAAAATATTGGAAGTCTGATTATTCGAGCAGAAAAAGGCCCATGGGATCTGGGCAGAGAATCATTGTTATTCTTGCAGGTGGTGATGATACTGGATATTTAAAAGGATGCCATGCCATTTTTCTTCTCTGCATCATCTGGAATATTATTCTGGGGTCAATGCAAAGGTGTTTTAAGACTGAATAAATATAGTTTGTTGTCCTCCATCGAAACACACAGCTGTATTATATTGGACAACGCTCATGGTCACTTCAAGGCTCCAACTTTGGCAAATATAAAAGCCTACATGATTTCATGGTTTCAACTAGACAGTACTACATATTCTGACCATTTATCAAAATGCTAACTATTTTACTCCTTAGTAAAAAAATGAACCAGAAACAGCTTTCAAAATCAGGGAGTTTTGACACGAGGTTGCGCGACTTCCCCATATCACTTTGAGCGCAATCCAATCTAGGACATTGGGCCTAAGTAGAGGGAAAGATTGAGAGGAGGAACACCAACTTTACTCTCACAGAAGAGGCAAACATTGATAAAAAAAGAGTAAATTGAGAAAAGGCATGCCTCAACCTTCGCAAACTTGAGGAAAATTACATTTAATTGGGTAGAGTGATGCTCGGAATCTTTCTGTAGTTTCATTTCTCCTTTTCATCATCCAGTATTTCTTGGTGGTTGTTGTTGTTAATGTTGATATTATTGGTGTAGTTGTTGTTGTTGTTGTTGTTGTTGTTGTTGTTATTGTTGAACACATATTTGTGGAGACACTGTCTCATAATTGATGAGTTTTTACTTTTGACCAGTCTACATTAATTTATGTAATCCTCTTTGGCATAAACACAAGCTATTTCTCAGGCTTTTGCAATCAAAATTATATTGGAAGCGCGTTATGTTTATATTCACCAATAATGTGTATTGATAGTTATAAAATGTAGATGTCTGATAGTTAATAAATGCCGTCTATTGCTCCATATTCAAAAACTGTACGTATATCGTTTAAGCTTCAATTAACCGAACACTCCAGTTTAACGAATTCCTTCTAAATGGATATGTGGAAAATTCATAATTTTGATAAAGAAAATCTTCTACGAGTTCTGATCCTCACCTGTTATCGATTTTAATATAGATGTAATAAACGAAATCCTTTCCTATTGTTTTAAAATTCATGAAAACAGATTTTTTTTTTATTAAGACAAATTGATTCAGAGGTTCATACAAATTTTTGCAGCTATGCATTGAGGGGCAGCTGAGAAAAAGAAGAAAAACAAGCGCCATTTATTTAAAAATCTGACTATAGTAGTAGTAGTAGTAGTAGTAGTAGTAGTAGTAGTAGTAGTAGTAGTAGTAGTAGTAGTAGTAAAAAAAAAGAGATAATAGAGGGAATTAAAATGATTATCTCTATTAATCAACATCTAGTTGCAGATTAAAACCAAAACAAAAGAACTCGATCTTTTATATAGAGCAATATCCACTAAGCGTGCTCAAAGCGCTTTACAACGGGTCCCTCACAACAGTATCACGTGCGTAACATGTGGGACGTGACATGACGCCTGTTATTACAGTCTTTCTAACAGAGACAACGTTGTTTATGGCCAGCTATTCATTTTACACCTGAGTACGGTGAGAGAATGTCAGTGAAGCGCCTTTTCCAAGTACTCAACTATGCCCCGAACGGAACTCGAACCCAGGACCTCCGATCCGAAAGCGAGTGTCATACCACATAGCAGCATAATAAGATAAGATTACAATTACAGCAATCTTAAAAATACCTAATCTCTAAAATAATTGATTGGTTGAATTATATAATGGAGTGGCGCACGGGCGATCAATTTTTATAGATATCATAGAATGAATCATAGCAACATACGCCTGAATATATTAATAATGAGATAAAACATTGCACCGTACGGTCGAATAATGAGAAAAATTATCGCGCCGTACGACCGAATAATGTGAAAAATGATCCGACCGTACGACCGAATAATGAAAAATATTATCCGATCGTACGGCCGAATAATGGCAGCCTTTTAGTATTCAGTGGCTGTATTACTAAAAGCCGTCCGGCGCCCCAGGAGAGCCGTCCGGAGGTCATCTAAAGCATTCTCAAGCCATCCTTAGGCCCTTAGACCTTTTCAGAAGTCTTCCGCCTTCCGAAAGCTCCTAAAATGAAGCCGGACGGCAATTAGTAATCAGTGGCGGTTCCAGTCCTTTGTAGGTGGTCGGGCAAAAAGAAGTAAAAGGGGGGAAATGAGAGAGAAAAAATACTCACCAGGGAGTTTTGCACAGCCGGGAAGATTTTATATATATATATATATATATATATATATATATATATATTATATATATATATTATATATATATTATATATATATATATATATATATATATATATAATGGGGTAAAGTATGAAATTTTGAATCGCTTGGTGTTGAGAGGATGTGTCGGAGCAGGAAAGAAAAATAATCGGGCATACAATTCTCCGTCGGTAATCAAAATGCCAAAAGTTCTAAGTTACATCCATCTCTTACAATTTATCTCCTCGAATATTTTTATTTGATAATTGACAATAGATACTTCCGTCCCGCATTAACTTTTGGGAGATTAAGAAGGTTAGAGTTGTCGACGTGTAGAGAGATGGCGCCTGTGAAATAAATAAACTCCCGTGTCCTGGTCATTATCATTTCAATGCTAATATTTAGTTGACGAAAGCCAATTGTTAGTGGAGTAGTTATGGTAGTTTGTGATGATGTGATTGTAGAAGGGATGATGATGATGATGATGATGATGATGATGATGATGTGATGATAGCACACAATATTTCTAGATAGACAGCATTTATGCTCCTCTCCTCCTCCTCTTTCTCTTCGCCTTAATGCAACAGGCTATTTCAAGGAGCAATATGCAACGGTTGGGACACTTCATTCTTTATCTAAAAGTATCATATTACCCACTATTTTGGTTTGGTGTAGACCACATGATGTTATTTCAAGAAGCTACTTGGTTTGGTGTTTTCCCTCCTCTTTCCTCCTCCAGCCTATCCCCAGCATCGCTGTCTGATTTCTTTATTTCGACCGACTGTACGAATTTCATACTAGGGGGGCAAGCATAGAACTGCCACCTTTGTTTAGCGTATTTATTCTTATGTTATTGAGGTACTATGGTAACGAGGGAAAAATGGCTGATTTTGTTTTGTAACACTGTTTTTCGGTGTGATAACCTATGCTAGTTTGACTGTACAAGAATACCGTTAAATGTCCCATAGAACGTGATGAAGAAATGTAAATGGATTTCTAGACTAAAAGTAATATAATAAATTAATAATTAAAAAACAACAGCACGACAACAATGAATATATATGAATAAGTCAATAACTTACATTAATACCATGCTGTGATTTGTCGAAATACATGCTTTACTTAATAGTATCAATATAAGCTAAAGTGATATTTAAATCATATTTCGTTTACTAATAGTCTAATAGAGATTTATAGGTACCGAGTGTAAGGTGGGCGGGTCTTACTAATTGCCATCCGGAGCCGTCTGGCGGCCCACGAGAGCCGTCCGGAGGTCATCTAAAGCATTCTCAAGCCATCCGGAGGTCCTCATTTCTGTCCTGTCGAAGCTTTCCAGAAGCTGTTCGGAGCCGCCCAGAAGCCGTAGCTATCCAGATTTCGTCTGGAGCTGTCCGGATGCCACTAGGAACCGTGGGGAGGCCGTCTGGAGCCGTCTGGATGGTGAACGTATTATTTAAATTATTTTGTTTTATGATTTTTAAAGCAACTATTTTGGTTGTTAACACAAGTGACCTACAATCATATGAGTGGACAGAAATTTAGTGAAACAGAAACGTTTGTAATAGAAATAAACGATATTTCTCTCAAAGAATACCGAGAAAAATACGTTTGCCTAATATTCTAACTTTTTTTTAAAGGAGAAAACATCCATCTTACCTGATGTTTGGTTGAAAAAATGCGTGCACATATTTACACGTCTGATAATCGAACAAAATTGTGGGCTTTATTTAACACCCTTGACATAACATAACATATGGTATAGGGCAAAATAGGATAAAATCCGTTGAATGCCCTTAATATTAATAGTTATACTATAAATCTATTGATTAAAGATTACAATAATGATTCACGTGGTAAGATAGTATTTCAACTTACATGTACTCATGTATATGTGATGTTCAAACATAAATATTTAACCGTGACATGCAAAGCACACACACACACACACACACACACACACACACACGCGTGCGCGCACACGCACGCATATAGAAGATACTTATAATAAGGTAACAATGCATAATATATACATACAAGATTGAAAGCCATGTCAACAGCAGTGCAAACAAGTATTATTCATCATATATAAATCTCCCATCATATAATTCTCTGTCTACTTGTCAGGGGGGAATGTATTGTTTTGAGAGTATTTACTTTACAACAATGAGCCCAAAACAATTTGGGTTATCAGACCTGCAAGTATGTGCACGTCGGTTGAAAACATCAATAAAAAGTCGCAATCGGCATCGACGGTTATCATAACACGTGACATCTTCCCGAAATGCGACTCGATATTTTCCCGCAATTTAAAATTTACAACTTCCTGACCAAGGATTCGCCCGCTAAAATATTCAAAGTATCACACCGAGCAACTAAAGATGTATCGCGATTTACAATGGCTTTGTGGTTTTTGTTTCAAATCATTGCAACTGGATGCCTTGTTCTGTTTCAAATGTGAGAAGTGGTTTCACGAAGAATGTCAATGCATCCCAGAAATACAGTTCATAGACATGATATGCCACATGCCTCAAGATTTTATTTGCAAGAATTGTGCACCATTCGAGGGTAATTTCGATTTCAGGTAAGAAAACATATACATTATATATGTCTGTCTGCTTGTTTGTTTGTCTATCCTCCTGGTTGTTCATCTGTCTTCCTGCTTCTTCTTTTTTTTTTTTTTTTTTTTTTTTTTGACTGTCTGTAATGCTTTCAATAGCCGCCACAAAAAACGCCATTTTCGAGTTAGAATTTAAAAAAAAATTACTTCACACATCCCGATTATGACTTTATAAAACAATGAAAATGAATTTAGTATCATGTTAAAGGAAAATGTTTCAGCATTATTCCCACACCATTCCAGCAATTTAAAAATGGTATTAAAGGTAGATAGCAAAATTCTGTTTTAAAATTTTACAGCAGCGTAAAAAAAATCCAATATTTTATTTGTTTCAAGTTCATAACGAGTCTGCCTGACAGATAAACATCGTGTCTCTTTTGGTACCAAATTGCATTAATGCGGGTTGCATGATGGCCAATGGTCGCATTGAAACAGTCCATTGGCCCGGGTAATCACCGTCATGAGCAAATTCGGAGTGTATGTGGCGAAAATCACCACCGTTCCTACCAGTCGACGAAGACTGGTCGATTTTCTGCCGATTCCTAATTTTTCAACCTAAGCCCGTAGGTTGGAAGGCCTGGTCCATAAAAAAGTGGTCATTTATATTTATTATTTTTAAAAAATATCATTGTTTTGACTTAAGATTCTTGACCAGCGTCAAATTTACAATAAGTTTGATACCGACAGCTTAAAAAAATTGAGGAAATTAGAAATTAATTTTTATTACAATATTCGTTATACTTTTTATTCTGAATTTTAGAGGGAGTGTAGGGGAGGAGGGGGGGGGGGGGTGTGTCATTTATTTTGGAGTGTCTTTTCTTTTAATTTCAGATTATTTATCTGCGTAATATTTACAATATTTTTAATATTAAGAGCGATATTTCTACATGAAAAATCATCTAAATTGGAAATGTTTGAGAAGGTTGTAGAAAAATAAACCACATAATTTGCCTTGATATCTATTCTTAATAATTGGAGTCAAACGATAAATTTGTTATCAACCAGCTGACAAGCTAATAAATTGTGATAAAAATCGGGCCATTTCAACGGATTGCATTTTAATACCATTTCATTTCCACTGAATAGATAAAAGTTAAACGTCACCTATAAACTAGAAACAAGATTAGAACCAGCCACCCTAACATAATATGGTGATGTGACTATCTATCGACTGATGTGTATGCACGTCCATCGTCACCGAAATAGACATATTTTTTGCCCGACCACCTACAAAGGTCTGGAACTGCCACTGATTATTAATTGCTGTCCGGAGCCGTCCGACGTAATTTGAGGAGCTTTCGGAAGGCGAGAGACTTCTGGAAAGTTTTGTAAAGGTCTAAGGGCCTCCGGATGGCTTGAGAATGCTTTAGATGACCTCCGGACGGCTTCCCTGGGCCGCCGGACGGCTCCGGACGGCTTTTAGTATTACCGTCACTGAAAACTGAAAGCCGTCCGGAGCCGTCCGGAGCTGTCCGGCGTAATTTGCGGAGCTTTCGGAAGGCGAAAGACTTCTGGAAAGGTTCGTACATGTCTGAGGGCCTCTGGATGGCTTGAGAATGCTTTGGCTTTCGATGACCCCCAGACGGCACTCCTGGGCCGCTGGACGGCTTTTAGTAATACGGCCACTGAATACTAAAAGCCGTCGGAGCCGTCCTGCGTATTTTGAGGAGCTTTCGGAAGGTGGAAGACTTCTGGAAAGGTTCGTACAGGTCTAAGGGCCTCCGGATGGCTTGAGAATGCTTTAGATGACCTCCGGACGGAAATTAGTAAGACCCGCCCACCTTACACTTGGTATCTATAAATGTCTATTAGACTATTGGTAAACGGACCTGGGGCGCCGGACGGCTCCGGACGGCTTTTAGTAGGACCGCGACTGATTTAATGTTTCCATATGTAAACTATAGTAAGCTGAAAATCTTTCTTTGTCAGGGCCCCAAAAGTATGGAACAAACTAGATAAAGAAATCAAAGACCCCACTGGGCTTAGTAATTTTAGGAATCTTTTGAAACCATTCCTTTTCAGATAAGATAGCAATAGTATTTGTGTTTTGTTACCTATTGTCTTTTAAGAACACTTTGTGAATTCTGCGAGCTGTTTTGATTGATTATTTCATTTAATGTGTTCATATTTATTATTATTAAGGTGGTGGTGATGATGATGATAATGCTGCTGCTCATGCTGATAATGATAAATAAATAAATAAAAACAATCATAATAAATAAACTTCCCTTTAACCATAGGGGAGATTTGTCTCTAGGGTCTATTCTATGAAATAACTCAAGCGTCAGCCGCAGTGCAGCACCGCAAATTGAGCTAGGGCGAGGTGACTTGCTCAAGGCCACACAGCGCAGCGGCGGATGATCGAACTCGGTACCGCTGAGCCACGCTGCCCCTAATGATGATGGTGATGATGATGATGGGAACTAACAAGGAATACACAGGCATATAACATTGAAACATTCCATATTCCAAGCTAACTTTTTACTACGGTAGTGTTCATTTATAGATGGATTCGTGTGTGTCATAGAAAAAGCCTTTGTGTGTGTGTGTGTGTGTGTGTGTTTGTGTGTGTTTATGATAGTCAAAGTTTAGTACGCTTAATGAAGTCTTGTCACACGCGCGTGATACACCTACACGAATTTCTCTGCTACTGCTACCCAGGTGCCTGACAAGGAGTGAAATGCACAAATAAAATTATTCGAAAAACTCGTTTCCTCTTCGCCCGCTCGTCTCAGCTCGTCTCGGCTCGATTTACCCGCTCGTTCTTCAGGTATTTTGATCGGACGATTATTCGTGGCTTGGCGCTCGAGCGTCGATCGGGTAAAAGCAACGATTAACCCAACATTACGCATCTTCGCAACCAATCTAGGTAGGCCCTATATAAATAAAAGGAAGAAATAATATATTATTCTCCATATTTGTCGGATCTGGGTATACATGTTTTCCTCATTCAGATTGTTGATAGCGAAGGTCAATCTATATTTTCTCAACACACTTTTTCGTTATTAAGTGCTTATTCACTACTACTGCGAATAGTGATTTCACGGCATAATCACTATTCGCAGTAGTAGAAGCGCTCTCCCGTCTCTGAAAATTAATCTTCGTCCCCTCACTGAACACAACACCCTAGGCTACCTATGTACCTATTTTCTGTTCAAAATGACGTGTTGTTGAATGGCTTGACTTGAAGTTGAATGGGAAGTTTGAGAAGGAAAGAAAAGGTGGGGATGATTAAAGCATTTGGTGTGACTGAGGAATGAGATTTTGAACATTTCATCTAATCCTTCAAGTCTGAAACTTGACAAGATCTTGTTTTGTTTTGATTTTGTTACCCCAATCCAATCCATGAAAATTTCTCTGTCCCCACATCTCCGACTTGATCATTCGTTCACATCTTGCAATCAATCTCTCAGCCTATCTGTCAGATAACTTTAATGAGAATAGACGGGCGTTCCGTCCCCGTGTATTTTGTATTGTTTACAGTTGATTAAAAATATTTTATAAAGTTCCAGGAATCTCTCTCTCTCTCTCTCTCTCTCTCTCTCTCTCTCTCTCTCTCTCTCTCTCTCTCTCACAAGCTCTCACCGTTGCTCATGATTCATATCTCAGTGCTCCTGCAAGTAATAGAAGTTACCATCAATTAACCACCTTTACTACTACAGCCATCTACTACTACCATAGCAACCTCCACATCGTTATAATCAAAACGTTATCAGAACACCACCACCTTTACACCATCGTCATCATCGCTACCACGGCCATTACTACGGGAGGCCTTCCGAAAGCTCCTTGCGCTAAGGGAAACAACTCAAATATTCCCTCAACTAACCCTATGAAAAAATAAAAGGACTGTATTTTCAGTCCAAAAATATTTAAAAAGGACCAAATA
Organism: Berghia stephanieae; assembly: GCF_034508935.2. Taxonomy (NCBI): domain Eukaryota; kingdom Metazoa; phylum Mollusca; class Gastropoda; order Nudibranchia; family Aeolidiidae; genus Berghia; species Berghia stephanieae. The sequence continues at coordinate 23,780,757 of NC_088364.1, read as the reverse complement.
TCGTCGATACTTACCTCAATATTGACCACATTGATACTGAGCCTATTATAGTATTATAGGTTAGGCATCATCAAAAATGGACAGGCATAAAATTTATGGCAATTTGACGGCTTGATATTATTTATCATTTACAGCGTTTTATTTACTCTCTGAAAGTCTTGATGAGAGTTGCTCGAAATCGGGAGCCCGAGATTCTTACCGTGGCTGTTAGATAGCCATTGGCTTGACCGGTCTGGCCAACATTGGCCACACAGAGAATAATGTTTCTATAATTAATTTAAATTTAACATTTATATCTATTTTTCCTAGTCAGATTTTTTTTGTGATTATCAAAACCGATGATTTTTTCCAAGGAGGTCAGAGTTTTGGTATTGATTACCCAAGGAAGGTTCTATTTGGCCACTTTTCACATCGATCACTGACCTCGAGCTTGCCTGTGTCCACTTGTGGACTGAAAACACAGTTCCAAAATAAAAATTAAAGGCAGTGTCTACACGGTAACCGGGCACCTAGCCTCAGGATCTACGTACACGGTAGCTCCGGTAACTGGTTTGCCGCTACAATACAAGCTATGGATAGACCTCGCTCTGTATTATGTGTGTTTGTGTGTGTGTATTATTTTAAAAAATCAAACAATACAATTAATACATTAAAGGCGAGATTCAAGGTTACCTTGTATAAATGTTACCTGAGGCTAGGTGCCCGGTTAGTAACGAAAATAATGATACCAAAATATCTGCGATATTCCTCTTTATAACGAAGTTATGCATCTTTAATTGAACCCCTCTAAAACTTAGTAAAAGCGAACGCAATTTCCAGTCATAACTTTCTTATGGGCGAATTGGGTCACAATTTGACTCCCACTGCTGCTGCTCACTAAACTGCCTAAATTTACAGTGTACGTAGACACTCCGAAAATTAAAACCTACTAGTACCTTTAACTAACCCTTATAGTTTATATATGAAAAATAAACACTCCAGTCCCAGCACTTTTACTAGGACTTTTGACTAACCCTAATAGGAAAAAAATCCTCCGACCTCAAACTAACCCTAATAGTAAAAAAAAACCAAAAACAAACCTAGGATTGCTTTCAA
>NC_088364.1:23669662-23774662 GCF_034508935.2 Berghia stephanieae | reverse complement strand
TTTTCACGTAATTATCCCAACGACTACTATTACAACCACCATGTCATCATATCTTCTACCATTACTACTACTACAACCACCACAACAGCACCATCCCTACTACTACTACTACTACTACCATTACAATTGCAACCAACACATCATCATTTTCATCATCATCATTATTATTCTTGCCACCACTGCAACAACCACGTCATCATAATTCCAACTACCACTTTTACAACCATCACCACGGCATCAGCATTCCTACCACCACTGCTACAACTGTCACTATCACAATATTATGACTACTACAACCACATCATCATTCTTACAATCATTAATACAACCACCATCACCATCATCATCATCATCATCATCATCATCATCATCATCATTCCTATCACGACCACCGCGTCATTCTTCCTACCACCCACAATAAAATCACGACCACAACATCACCATCATCATCCCTATCACCACTGGCTGGGGTTCCTGACTTCCCATAGTGGACAGGGAGGTCATTTACTGTGTCTTCTATCCCCCTATATCTTCTAACTTGCTTTTTGTCTGTGTCTTGAAAAACTTGGCTTTGTCCTGGCCAGAAACCCTTGCTGTGAGGGAAGCAGTCAAATGTACAGTTGGAGTTTTGTGATATGATTTTTTTGGTATTGTATATAATCTCTCTCTGTTATGCCCTGTCTGTATTATTTTTTGTTTTACATTATATAATGATTTGGAAACATTTGAGTGTGTTCCTCTTAGTGGGGACATGTGTTTGATGTCAGGATAAGACTTTTAGTTCGCGATCTCAAACTAATTACGCTAATGGTAGGCTCTTGAAATTGACATCTGTTCCCTATTAGAACCAATTCCCCTTTGTCTTCCTTTTCTTGGGTGCTTTAATTATAATTCTATAACTTTTTTACTATCCCATTTACTTCTTTTTTATTGGCACTGATGTGACCTAAACATTTCTTCCGCCAATATCTGGATGGGATCTTCTGACCTCCCATGGTGGGCAGGAGGTCACTTGCCCCCATATATGTTTTCCTTTTCCATGTTGCTCTCTGTCTTTGTTTTGGATTGAGATTGCTTGGCTTATTTTTTTCCTGGTCCTGTTGGGGATCCTTAACTGGGAGGGAGACAGTCAAATGTATTGTACATTTTTTGAGAGGTAATATTTTCCCCTTGTAAATAATCTCTTAGTCACTGTTGTGTTCTATTATAACATCTTAATTTTAAATACTGTATGGTATATATTGTAGATTTAAAACATTTGAGTGTATCCTCCATGAGGATCCGTTGCTTGTTCCTGGATGCGACTTTTGCTTTTTTTTTTTAGGTTATGTCAAAACTGGCGTATTGATGGAGTGCTCATGGAATCTTCAGTTCCCTTCTTGACCCAGCACCCTTTGTATTCCTTTTTCTTTGATGCTTTTAACTTATATCTACAACTTTCCTCAATCATCTTCTTTTTTACTGGTTCTGAAATGACCTAATAGTGTCGAAAGGGACATAAAACCCCTAAAAACAAATAACAATACTGCCACAACCACCACCACATCATCATCATCATCATCCCTACCACTACCACCACAACTAATACCACCACCACCACATCATCCCTACAACCACCACTACCACCACCCCCACCACTACACCATCATTCCTACTACCATTACTATTATCACCAACACATCATCATCAATCCTACATTTTTGGTGTCTTCTGAACAAGATCCTGTCAAGATGTTTGAAATCCAAAATTTGATTTCTTGATGGTTTAGTGATAGAGTTATAAGACCAATCTTAGAGTCGTACGTTGGCCATTATTGGGTTAAGCAAAATATAAAACATGAATATTACTTTCTTGCGGTTTTAAAACAAGGCTTGAATCGTATGTTTTTACAAGAGTGGCACGCTGAGATGTCGACGACGTCTGAACAACTGTATAAACACATTAAAGACACCTTTTGAGTTAGAACCATATATGAAATTGTCTAATAAATCTTACAGAGCTGCCATCTAAAAAATCAGATTGAGTTCTCGTTTGTTTTGCATAGACAGGGGTAAATGGGTAACAAGAAACAAATACCATTGTCAAGTCAAGTGTTTGACATACACACATGAGAGAGAAAAATTGCCTTACTGAAAAACTAAAAATAGACCAGTTATGTTTGAAATTATCAAATATTTGAAATGTAGAGATGGTAGACAGCAAGCTGATTTAGGTAGTCTTTGCTTAAAGATACAGATAGAGCACAAGAATTTTTTACAAGATTAAGTGTGGTTTCTACGGCAAGGAAAACTTATTAATTAAAATGGATGATAGAGGGAGTCGGGAGTTGATGCTGTTGTTTTTTTTTGGTTTGTTTTGGTTTATTTTCTTTTTTCTTTAGTTTTGAAGTATATGCATTACTGATACTAAGATTGGAAAAAGTGTTGTATTATATTATACATGATATGAGACGATAATCTGTGTGAGAACGATGGGGGTGGGGGGAAGAGAGGGTTGCGCATTAATATTAAATATTGTATTATAGTTACCATGATAAAGATTAATTGTGATTTCATAACTGGTTTCTTCTTCTTCTTCTTCTTCTTCTTCTTCTTCTTCTTCTTCTTCTTCTTCTTCTTCTTCTTCTTCTTCTTCTTCTTCTTCTTTTCTCTCTCTCTCTCTCTCTCTCTCTCTCTCTCTCTCTCTCTCTCTCTCTCTCTCTCCCTCTCTCCCTCCCTCCCCCTCTCTCTCTCTCTCTATCTCTCTCCCTCCCTCCCTCCCCCCTCTCTCTCTCTCCCTCTCCCTCCCTCCCTCCCCCCCCTCTCTCTCTCTCCCTCTCTCTCTCTCCCTCCCTCTCTCTCTCTCTCTCTCTATCTCTCTATCTCTCTCTCTCTGCCCCCCTCTCTCCCTCCCTCTCTCCCTCCCTCCCTCCCTCTCTCCCTCCCTCCCTCTCCCTCTCTCTCTCTCTCTCTCTCGCTCTCTCCTCTCTCTTTCTCTCTCTCTCGTTTTATAATTAATTCAATTTTTTTGCCTTTGATTTAAGGGCATCAACAGTAAACGTTTCTTCATTATCTTTTTGTGAAGAGCTACTTATCTCACTAGTTGAGATTATTATTGTCATATTATCTATAGAGTTACACTATTAGTTACTTGTTTTCTCTTTTCATGATGTGTTCATCATATTTATCTAAGAGCAATTGACTGTTTATAGGACACTGTAGATTGGCAGCTTTGGGTAACACAGGTCAGATAACTGGTTTCGAATTTGAACGAGTAGTTGAAAAATCAATATTTTTTATTTAAAACAAAGAGATCCTACTTTCCCCTTATCTGATTTTCAGTTGTCCAAATTGTGATATCATTGTTAATGCGGATGGTTGCTATGTTCTGATATGATTGCAGATTTTTCTGGGCTTGTATTCTTGGGCATTGCACTTTATACACTTATAAAAAGGTTTGTTAGTTGAATAAATATTGTCGTGTGCAAAAGTAAGTTCATACTAAATGAAACCTTTATAATATTGGGTACACTATAATAATTATTATTTGTTATATACCAATGGGAAGATAATTAATTTCCCTATCCAATGTACATATGTCTGTTTATCCCAATGCACTATGTAAAAGGAAATCGGGAGTTTAAGAGGTGAACCAAAAATTTGAGTTTGTAAATTTAACAATTTTAAACGAGTCCTTATATGTACCCTCCTTATTCCTGATACAGGACAGCCACTCGCCTTTGCATTGACAAAGTGAAGTGTTCTATAAACTTTTCAGTGAAATTATCCATGATATCTTGAAGCTGGTGTAATTCATCTTTGTTTGCTGAGTATTAAGATGACAAACTTTTCTCTTCATAATATCCCACATGTTTTCGATTTGATTAATGTCAGGACTGACTGATGGCCACATCATTGCCTCAAATCATTACTCTATTAAAAAGTCCTGTGTAATTCAGGTCTTGTGGGATGCTGCATTGGCATGCACATAAACTGTTGCGTTTTTTGTTATCTCTGGAAAAAGGAACAACATGTTCTTGAAGGATATTTTAAATGTAATTGTCTAATAACACCATATCATCTTTTCTCATAAAGGATGTCTTTTAGCCTCATTTCATCTGTCAGCAAAATCAGTCACAAACTTTGACATGTCATGTCATGGACAAAATATTTGCTTATTGTTCTTAGGACTTCCGAAAATGTTTACATGTCCAATTGAAACAGTTCATTCAGTGCAAATCAGTCAATAAATGGTCTTTACACTGCCATCTATGTTCTTTTTCCAGCAGACACAAACCGGTATTTAATGATAAATCTTGTGATGCCAGTCTCTCAAGCTGAAACAACTGATATTTAAGGACTTTTAAAAATATTGTTGTACAATATCCCCATCTTCTTCTTTGGTTGTTTTCTTTGGACGACCTTTTCTTTGTATGTTCTTGGCACGGCCTGTTTTTGTATTACTTGATTAATTTGGTAATACCCTTCCATGATATACCAAACCTATCTATGTGAATGTCCTGTAACAGACACCCCAACCTAAAAACATGTCCAATCAAAAGAGCACATTCCTCAACACTTAGTTTTCGTATGATTTTTGTTTACAATTGTATATTTCCTTTGATATTTTATTTACAAATGTGGAAAGTAGTGTAAAAATCATACTTACTTTACTTTACTTTAGTAGTACAGCTGGGGTCAGGCTAGTCGCCTATCAGCCGATTGTTATCTTCAGAGCTTGTTACGTCTTCCTCATTGTTTTCACACTTGTCTATGCTTTGGTTTTTGTATGCTGAGTGTTGTGGGGATTTGAACCATTCTGATGAGAGTTCGTATTTATATTGGCTCCATACTTTATCCAGTCTGCTTTTAAAGGCCTTCAGAGAGGGTGCTGTGACTATGTCGTCTGGTAAAGAGTTCCAGGCATTTACAATTCTTATGCTGAAGAAGTTTTCTCTTACTGAGGTTTCACTGACGGTTTCTTCAGCTTCAAGCTATGTCCTCGTGTGGTCGTTGAATCAGCTCGTGGCAGTAGATCACCTGGTACATTGTAGATATCAGACATGTATTTGAAGCATTCAATCATGTCACCCCTTGCTCTCCGATAGTACAGTGATGGTAGCTTCAGTGACTTCAATCGTTGGACATAGTCTAGATTCTTGAGGTCAGGAATGAGTTTGGACATTCTCCTCTGAACTGACTAGCTGTTCTTCATCACCCGTGTGTCGCGGGTGCCACACTACATTTCCATACTCCAGGTGGGGTCGAATAATTGCTTTGTATAGGGTGCTCATTGAATAGCTATCTAGCATTGTGAATCCCCTTCTAAGAAGCCCTAGGAGCTTGTTAGCCTTCTCCACCTGAATAAGTATGTGTTTCTTAAATTTCAGCTCATCATCAACATCCACGCCTAGGTCCTTTTCAAGTTTTATATTTTCAAGCGATATTCGGTTGCCTTTGGAGTCCATCTTATAGTCGGAGTGCACTTCATTTTTCCCGATGTGCATTACTTTGCACTTTGCAGCATTGAACCTCAACTGCCACATATCAGACCATAGCTGTAGTCTGTCAAGGTCCTCATGTAACGTTTGCGCTGCTTCCGGCACCCTGGCGAATAATTTGGTATCATCTGCAAATAGGTATGCAGCTGAGTGCATATAATCCGGGAGGTCATTGACAAATCAGACAAAGAGGAGGTGGCCAAGCTTACTACCCTGGGGGATACCTGATTGAACGTCTCTCCAGGTTGACTCTTCTCCATTCACGACAACTCTCTGCTTCCGACCAGTAAGGAAGTCCCTCACCCATGCCAGGAGTTTTCCTTTGATACCATATCCTTTTAGTTTACATAGTAGCCGCTCGTGTGGGACTGTATCGAACGCTTTCGCAAAGTCTAGGTAGATTGTGTCAACACTCCCATCACTCTCTAGTACTTGGGTCCATATGTCAAGCACTGCAATTAAGTTTGTTGTACAACTTCTACCGCTCATAAAGCCGTGTTGGCAGTTGCTAAAAAGATTGTTCTCCGTGAAGTGATTGATAATATGTTCCCTGATGATAGATTCTAAAACTTTGCAGAGTACGCTTGTGAGGCTTACAGGGCGGTAATTTCCGGGTGATGTCTTCTTCCCCTTCTTGAAGATGGGGGCGACGTTTGCTAATTTCCACTCGGTTGGTACAACTCCTTCTTGGATTGATCTGTTCATAATTGTGGTAAGTGGCTCAGCAAGTTCAGTGGCACAGTTTTTCAAAACAGCTGGTGGGATGCTATCTGGGCTGCAGGCTTTGCTGGGGTTCAGCTTTGATAATTTCTTCACGATATCCTCCGGGGTAATCTCAATTATGTTGAGGTTGTTATGAGCATCAACATGGTCGTCGACTTCTGGTATGTTCTGATTGTCTTCAATGGTGAAAACTGAACAGAAAAATGTGTTCAGTGTATCAGCTTTGTCTCTGTCAGTCCTAGAAATAGACCCATCATCATGTGTAAGGTCGGCAATTCCGCTTTTTGTTTTTAGTTTACGATTTGCATATTGGAAAAAGGCTTTCGGGTTCGTCTTGCTTTGCTGTGCAATATTCCTTTCCATGTCTTGGACAGCTCTCCTGCATTCCCATTTGGCTGATTTCGTGCCTTTGTGTATGCCTTATAGTCATTTCCATCTCTGGTTTTCATGTACTTTTTGAAAGCCGAGCGCTTTACTTTCACCTTTTCCATCACCCTAACATCCATCCAAGTTAGTTTGTTTCTTCCATTTCTGGACCTTGTTTTTGGGATGTGAGTGGTCATTGCTGAGCAATTTTGTTTTTTATAGCCTCCCAGGTTTGTTCTGTTTTTAAATTGCTTAGCGTTTCCTCCCAGTTTATCTCAGACAAGTCACTTTTGGTTTCCTCCCAGTTTGCTTTGTTAAGGATAAATCTGGGGGTGTGGGGCTTCTCACTTTCTCTGTAACATCTCATTTTGAAGCTTATTACTGAGCGATGGCTTTTACCCAGGGGTGCATGTTGTTCGACATTGTCAATCATGTGTTCCTCGTTGGTCAGGACCAGGTCCAGGATGTTAGCTGTTTGAGCTCCTCTGTGATGAGTCGGCTCCCTCACATGCTGATGGAGGAAACAGTCTCTGAAAGCTTCTAGGAAAGACTGTTCTGTTGTACATGCTTTATTCTCGTTCCATTTAATTTCTGGGAGATTAAAATCACCACAAATAAGAATATGTGAAAAACATGAGTCGAGGTTGCACACAGTCTTCAAGTCCTTTATTAAAAGATCATTGTTGTTACTAACACTGTTTGGTGACCTGTACACACACCCTATTAGAAGTCTGTCTGTTCCTTGCGGGCTAACCTCGCACCATAGTGTCTCTTCACCTTTGGTTTTTGGAGTCACTGCACTTGGAGTTGCTTTTAGACTATCTCATCTCATGTAGTTCCATATCTGAAGCAGACGTCGGAGGTCATCTTCCGCCAAGCTGATCTATCTCTTGCCAATTCTATTAAAGCAGCGCCACCTTTCTCAGCTTCATCTGTCCAAGTTCTTATCCCTTTCAAATACGTTATTCTTTGTCTTCCTCTTATTCTTTTTCCATTCATCTTTCCAGTCAAGGCGAGTATTTCCAAACCAGGGTGGCGGATAATGTGTCCTAAAAATTCCATTTGGCGTTTGATGATTTTTGTTATCAGTGATCTTTTTCTGTTTGCCATTTCTAAAATTTCTTCATTTCTTTTCCTTTCCATCCATGACACCCTCATCATTCTTCTGTAAAACCACATTTCCACTGCCTCCAGTCTTTTAACCATGGTCTTGTTTATGGTCCAGCTCTCACAACCATATAGCAGCACAGACAGTACATAGCAATCCAGGACTTTGATTTTTGTTTTCATGCTAATATTCCTGTTTTTCATAATTGTATGCAGCTGGTTGAATGCATTCTTCGCCATACCTATTCTTTTCTTTATTTCACAATCTGATTTTCCATTGGATGTGACATTGAAGACTATACTATACTATTTTAGACTATACTTAGTATATATAAGTACACCTCTCAATTTATTATCGGTCTTGCCTGCTGATTCTATATTACTTATCAAATCATAGTCCTTTAAGTGTAATTCACATTCGTTGACAGGTGTGCAATTTTTTGGTATCACCTCAGAAACTAGGATGATGTCCGGTTTGTGCTCTGATACTAGCACCTCAAGTTCCTTTCTTTTGTTGAGAATGCTGTCAGCATTGGTATATATACATGTTAGAGATAAAGAATTTTGACTTTGTACACTATATACACATTTCTTGCCATCTATTAGTGGTCGGCTTGCCTGTTTACAGGCTGCCGCCGCTCTCCTCTTGCTACATTCACCACCTTGCCTCGTCTGATTATCCACTTCGCCTCTATACCTTTCTCCTGTGCTTCCTGTCTTTTTCTGTTTCTCTCTTCCAGTAACTCCTTCCACTCTCGCCTCTCTAAAGGGGTCATATCCCTGCTGATATATATCTTTGATCCCTTGAGTTTTCTAGCTGATTTTAGTATTTTCGAACATGCTTCACTACTTTTTAACCGTATCTTCAGGGGCCTCGGTGCCTCACCCTTCTTCACCAAGCGTGTAGGTGGCTCAAAGTCACCACAGTTTTCCACTTCAATTTTTTCTAATACTTTCAATACATTCACAGAGTCTTCGCCCACCCTATCTTTGGCTTCTTCTTTGGAACTTTCATCAATGTTGAAGAAAACAAGATTTTGGTTCCGCTTTAGCCTTTCTTCTTTTTCTGCAGCATCACATTTAGACTCGGATATCTCCCCTGCTGTTCTTTCCACTCTTGCGATCTCTCCGACTGTTGTTTTCATTTCCTCCGTAAAGTCTCCACTTTCGATGCTTTTCACCTGTACGACAACTTGGTTGACTTTTGCTTTCATCTCCTCAATTTCTATCTCCACTTTCATGAAGTTTCCCAGGAATTTGGATGCTGCGTTGTTGCACATGTTCGAGCAATAAAAGTGGATGAGAGGGCATGGTCTCTCTGCATCTTTCTTCAGGATTTCATAGGTATTATCATCAATTTTCTCACATTTTGCATGATACCATGTGTCGCAGAGCTCTCATTGGATGCATTTTTCATCATCTTTACAAGTTTGACTACACCTTCCACATGTATCAGCATCATCCTGCTTATTCCTACCACTATTCAGTTTGGCATCATGGGGTCTCTGCTTCTCCACCTGTTTTACTTTTCTTTCCTTAGAACTGGGCCTACTTCCACTTGAAGTTAAAGCTAACTTTTTCTTCGCAACAGATGCCATTTCTGAATCATTGGCCCCCATCATGTTTTTTTCACTATTACTAGATCTTCGGACTTGAGCTCCAGCACTAGCACCAGCACTCATTAGTAATCCTCTACTTTAATTTTTAGATTCTTATTTTAGTCTCTAGAACTACTCAGTCAAGCTCAGTCAGTGTCAAATAGTCACTGATCCTTATTGTTTATCCTCCTTAGATGGTTTTTCTGCTATCATAATAATAGATTCCTTTAAAGTTGACACAGTTCATACAATGTCTCTAATAAATTTGAAGATTTGTTTATACACTTTCACATTTGAAAATTTGAATGTCAGCCATCTTGAAAACGAAATGTCCTTGGTGCAGGGACGGCTGGTAATAATGGGCAGGTGGGCAAATACCAGCCTGTTTTTTCAAGTTATATGCTGTATTACCAGGTCCGAAATAATCAAATTTAAATTAGATAATTTCAAAAGTTACTACAGTGGAACCTCCCGATAACGACATGCCACGGGACCGAGTTTTTATGTCGTTATCCGGAGGTGTCGTTATTTAGGGGTTTCCAAGATGGCGGACAAAGTGGGCGTGGTAAGGCCCGCGGGACCAGATTTTATTAACATTGACAAAACAAACAAAACATTGTAGTGTATTCCTCTTAGAGGGTTCTTGTGCGTGTGTCTGGATGAGACTTTTAGGTGATCTGAACTGAGTACACTGATAGTGTGCTCCTGGAATCTACATCTGTTCCCTATTTAAACCATTCCCCTTTGTCTTACTTTTTCTTATGTCATTTCAATTGTAAATATAGAATGTTTTTTACTATCCACTTTTCTTCCTTTTTACTGGCGCTGATATGACATAGATGTGTCACAGGCGCTGTAAAACCCTTTAAAACAAACAAAATTCCTCCTCCTCCTCCCACAAAAACACTACTACTACTACTGCTACTACTACTACTACTACTACTACTACTACTACTACTACTACTACTACTACTACTACTACTACTACTACTACTACTACTACTACTACTACTACTACTACTACTACTACTACTACTACTACTACTACTACTACTACTACTACTACTACTACTACTATTATTATTATTATTATTATTATTATTATATTATTATTATTATTATTATTATTATTATTATTATTACTACTACTACTTCTACTACTACTACGACTACTACTACTACTACTACTACTACTACTACTACTACTACTACTACTACTACTACTACTACTACTACTACTACTATATATTATTATTATACTATTCTACTACTACTACTACTACTACTACTACTACTACTACTACTACTACTACTACTACTACTACTACTACTACTACTACTACTACTACTACTACTACTACTACTACTACTACTAAATACACTAACTATCTATCACCACATAATATCACATTTTCCAAGATTTTGTGTTTACTTGCTTACACTTACATTTATACCTTGGTTTTTATTAATGCATATCAGCCAAGATTCGTCAAAAAAAGCTGCGTTCTCATTGGTTCAAGCAGGAATCGTTTTTATAAACTTTTGAGTACTCATACTCGGTATTTTTAGTATCAGATATCTACGAAAACTGCCGAAAATCGCCAAAATGATGTCGTTATTCGGAGGTTTTATCAAAAAGTGCGTCGTTATTTGGAGGTTATTTTTACTGATCTTAAATAGAAAAAAAATCGGGACCACGGGTCAATGTCGTTATCAGGAGGTTGTCGTTATTCGGAGGTGTCGTAATCGGGAGGTTCCACTGTACTTAAACTTGATACTTCGTACTGAAATCAATTTGTGTGTATTTTTGATAGATTGCGAATCACCATGCACCCCTGAATGCATAAACCAGGATACGCTCCTGTTCTTTTTTATCACCCCCCCCCCCCACCACCACTCCACTCCGCCCACATCGTCATCTCATCGTCACGTCGCCTGACGATTTTTGCTGTCTGGCCTCTCTAGTACTAGGTCGGGCTAATTCAAATGAGCCCACCTTATTAACCAGTGAAAACTAAATAGGGATTATGGCAAACGAACTTTTTCTTATTTATTGCCTTACTTGTGCTGGTACCATTGATGTAATGACTTTGGGAAGGTTCCAGTATTGAATTAAATTTATTAATTTACTAATTTTATATCAATTAAGTATTAATTTGTGTTGTTTTTATATATTTGTTTATCCATTTAAACCATTTCTTTTTTTCTCGTTTTCTTTAGTGCTTCTAAAAACTCATTTATTTAAATTGTTTTCTTATTTGTTTTTTGTTGTTGTTGTTTTTCGGGATTTTTTGTTTTGTTTTTTAACAAATTAATTTGTAAGTTTTTTTTTAAAATTCTTAAAGTAATTACCGCTGTATTTTTATTGCCAGACTAAATAATTTTGCAAAACAATGTAATTTTCTATTGTATTCCGTCTAATAAAACAAAACACTTTTATTCAAAAGTCACGACTAAATAAATATATAAAATACAACCACCATTTCGGTTTTCTCAACAATTGAATTAGTATACGAGAAATACTCTTCTGAGAAAGGAGAGATTTGAATTCTAACTAAGTTATAGAGGAAATAAATACTTTTAAAGGAAGGGTGGGCAGATTCCGTACTTGCCCGTCCAGAAGCTAATACATACATAAGATAGTTCGCGATGAAAGCGGGAAGCTAGGGGTTGGTTGTGTGAGGAGTAAAGATAACACGGTCGTTATTGTGATAGTCTAACGAATGCATGAGGAGAGATTGGTAACATTATTTTGTCTTAATTGTATTGTATGAAGTATTGGCGAAAGCCTAAAATTAAATAAACTTTGTTTTTGTTTGTCTTATTTTGACTATGGAACTAATGCTTGTCATAGCAGACCTGCCTACTTGAAATAGGAAAATAAAAATCGCAGTTTCCAGGGCTAATAAAATCGTAGATATTTTAACTACCCTTTAAAAAAAATCACTGGAATTTTCGTCTGTTTTGATAGATATCATATTTTAAAAAACGAGAAAAAATGATTGGAAACGTAATAATGATGGTGATGGTGGTAGTGATAGTGGTAGCGGTGGTGGTAGTAGTAATGATGGTGGTGGTAGTAATGATGATGGTAATATTATTTATTATTATTTATTATTATTATTATTATATATATTATTATTATTATTATTATTATTATTATTATTATTATTATTATTGTTGTTGTTGTTATTATTGTTATTATTATTATTATTATTATTATTATTATTATATATTATTATTATTATTATATTATTATTTATTATTATTATCATTATTATTTATTATTGTACGTATTGGTGGTATTACTATTGTTGTATTTTTATTGTGGTTATTAATGGTATCAGTTTATTGTTTGGTTCCATTTACCATTTTTTTTCCACTTTCATGTATGTGGTCATCAAATTGTATGATTTATTGTCGAAAGCCTAAGATTGAATAAACTTTGTAATATCGTATGGTAACTATCATTGTCGACGACATCGTCGTTGTCATCATCATCATCATCATCATCATCATCATCATCATCATCATCATCATCATCATCATCATCATCATCATCATCATCATCTTAACAACAACAACAACAACAACAACAACAACAACAACAACAACAACAACAATATTAACAACAAGTACTACAATAGCAATAAAAACAATATCAACATCATCATACAATTTCCGTCATCGTCTCCACAACTATCATTCTAACAAACAGCACCACCAAAACCACTACCATAATTACATCCTCCTCCACCACCACCACCACCGCTACCACTATTCCAACCACTACCAGCACCGGCAAAATCATTCTAACCACCAAGACAGCAGTAAAAATGATGCAATTTGAGCTCTGAATGAAACTCGAGTCATATCGCTGTTGTTGCTTCTCGATGAAAACTTTAATGTTACTACATACTACTGAAAACCAGTAATGTAACAGAAATATTAATCTCGCCGTTGAGGGATTAAAGCATCTCTTTAATTTTTGGAGTGAACGAAATGGACTTGTATTGTCAAGGTGTTGTCGCATTATGTCTCGTCCCTTTATTTTTTTGTTGTATTCTCTTTCGTGATTCATTTTTGATTACGTTTGGAATAATTAAAATCTACTGGTATGGGAGCGTTCACATATTACGTCATCAGCTAGGGGGGGAGGGGGGTCTACCAAATGTTGACATGTGTTGACATGGGGGAGGGGGGGGGGTCAGACCCAAGATGATGTCATCAAAACATAGGCAAATTAGGCCTATTTTATTAAATGCAAGAGCTTCAAAAATGGCATTCCAAATAAATTAGCAAAAAGAAGAACAGCAAATGGGAGAAAGTGATGACGATGAAGATGAAATTGATGATACTATTTATAGTACATTGCCAGAGGTCCAAGGCAGAAACATTTTTGAATCAATTAATTTTATATTTGGAAATTGAAACAGAAATTCATTCCACTAAAAGACTAATATGCTATAAAATAATTTGCCTCCTATACTATTTTAAATTACACTTTCTGAATTTTTTTTAATAGCACCTGCACCAAGTAGCCTAATTTAAATAATGTTTGTTAGATGTTATCTTTGCAAATTTAAATTTTATGTCCCCATTGTATCGTAAAACATAAATTATCAACACTTTCTGAAATTAATAAAATGTCTGAATGTGTTTTATCAAACGTTGATAATCAATGTTTATGGTTTGAAAAACGAATAATAAATATTGTGAAATTAAAGTTATCTTTTAGTTTTTATTAAATTAGATGACGTCATCATCTGTTGAGGGAGGGGGGGGGGTCAGGTCAATGATGACAAGTGATGACTTGGGGGAGGGGGGGGGTCTAAAAAGGGCAAATTTTTGATGACGTAATATGTGAACGCTCCCTATTGTCATTTCATTGTGAATGTGATTATTTGTGGTTGAAATATTATTGTTTAAAGGTGAAAAAAAATAATTTAAAAAAAATTAATTTGAAAAAATAAAATAAATGAATAAATAATAAATAAATAAATAAATTAATTGATTAAAAAAAAAAAAAAAAAATATATATATATATATATATCTTTGCCCCACCACTGTAATAAATAGGCTAGAACCGCCACTGCCTTGGTGTTTACAACCACTCAATCACAACTAGGATTTTATCCAATATCACTTCCAAAATCACACATGAAATAAATCCAGATCCAAGATCAGGACACTGAGCTTTAAATAAAGTCAAATATATAGCTGTCCAGTCTTATAAATCTATCAAATTACAAACTATTTGCAGAGCTTCAGACACCACTGCTCATCGTGGCGGCCATCTTTTTTTGTTGGACGGCTAACATGTTGAGATAATTCATACCTGTTATTATAGAGAAATAACCAAAATGTTACTGTCTAATGGGAGCTACATAAACATAAAGTAACGTGAAAATGTTATTTCAAACAGTGACAGATTGGATACGAGCGACACACAGATCGCACTCGGAATCCATGTTCGATGTTTGATTACGTGTGATAAAAAATTATAAGTGTCTCCAGTTGTCTGCCACATTGCTTAAAAACAACTGCTGTACTGAGATTAAAATCATCAGTTGTCAACACCATTCCTCTCCCAATCTATGTAAATGTAAATCTTTACAAATTATTTCTCACACCACCTCTACCCACCCCAAAATGAATTTATTACCTCAATGCTCAGTCATCAAGTAACAAAACTGAGGAATTAAGTGACTTAATTTTGGAAAACAATTATGATATGTTTTTTTATCACTGAAACCTGACTATCACAAACTGAAGACGAAATGATCATCACCGATCTCCCCCCACCTGCTTACAACATAAGATCATATCCCCGTATTGGAAGAAGAGGTGGTGGTATAGCCGTTCTATATAAAAAATCAACTCTAAACAACACAACTTCTTTTGAATCTATGTCACTTACAATTGACTATGGTCATCAATATTTTTATTTTATTTGTAATTATATACTGTCTCCAAGCAAAAGAGATATAAGTACGAGCAAACAATTCATGGATGAATTTGTAGAAATAACTGAACACTCATCGGCCAAGAGTATCAGACCAATTATAGTTGGCAATTTTAACTTTCATTATGACTCAAAAGATCAAAATGTAGTAATTTTTAAGTAATTTATTTTTAACTGAAAATTCGCTAAGACAAGACGTCGGTGTGCCCACCCATAACAAGGGTCATATTCTGGATGGGGTTGTGGCAGATTTGAAACAGCCAATTCACAGTCTTGAAGTTTCTGACCCTGGCACCTCAGACCATTTCATGATTAGTTTTAATATCGAATTCCAGAAACCCAAACTTGAAAAAAGGCCATCACGTCAAGAAACAAGATCGATCATAATGATTTTAAGAAAGACTTTAAAAACGCCATAACATCGATTCAACAAGATGACCAGAAAATTAAAGCTTACTATTCTGTATTGAGTGAGCTTCTTAATTCGCCATGCTCCCCTCGAACAATGGACCATTACCGACCGCCCATCTACTCCATGGATGAATTGGATATAAAGATGGCAAAACTTAAACGTCTCAGCGATGAAAGGAAATGGCAGACATCCGGACTGCAGATTGACAAGGACATTTTAAAGGAACAAAATTGGAAAATCTAATTTCAATAAGAAAATCGAGGAATCACCACTAAGAATGCTTTTTGCTGTTGCTGACACCCTCTCTGGAAAGAAAAAGACTGACTCGTGTAATAAATACCCAACATCTTACAAATCTATTGATCTTCCTTCGATTTTTGGCGATTACATTCAGAGCAAGGTTACTAGAATTCAAGAAGAACTAGATTCGTATCAGGCTAGTCAAACAGTTTTTGATCCTTTTGGCAGTGAGAGCTTGCTCTGTGAGTTTTTGCCAGTGATTGAGAAAGAGGTAATTTCAGTTAAAAAACATTCACCACCTAAAACTTGTAACCTTGACCCCGACCCAACACCTATACCTGTCATCTGCATTTTATGCTAAATTGGGACCTAAAATTTGCCAAAATTTGCCAACCCCCCCCCCCCCCCAAATTTGCCAAGAAACTTGCCAAAAAGACCAAAATTTCCAAAAAATTTGCCGAGGAGAACCAAGCGTTTCAGTAAGAATTAACACGCGATACAGAAAAAAAAAATAAATATAAAAGACAATTTATTACATTTAAGGAGGCTACATTTATTAATTTGTTGTTACAAAGATTTTAAAGGATCATTATCCGTAGAGAGTAGCTTCCCTTGGTTTGGGCCCAGGCAAAGCTGCAACATTTCTCAAGTTTTGCACTTTTTTTTTTCGTTATTTTGTTTTCGCTTCTTTTTTTTCCCAAAATTTGCCACGCGATTTGCCAATTTTTCCAAAATTTGCCACGATTTGCCAATTTTGGGAAATTTGCCAAAATTTGCAGATCGCCCTGATATTTGCGGCCGCAAAAAATGCAGATGACAGCTATCCTGTCTTTAGCATTTTGCTCCCATTTTAACAGCCATAATAAATGAATCTCCCCTCCCCCCTTTCATAATAGGAGCTGAATATAGAAAACCCGACAGGGATATTGAAACCATGAAAGCTATTTGTAATAGTATCAAAGAAATATCACAAAATACAAGTCAACAATCTGGATTGGTGGGGATTTCAATCGGCCAGACATAAAACTGAGCAGACAGCTCGATTCAGAGTAACAGGTACCCAAAAGAGCTTAACTTAATGTTCACGCACGGCCTACAGCAATTTGTGAAGGAAAACACATGAGAAAAATCACTTCTTTAGTAAAAGTTGATAACCTAAGAGAAAAAGACAATTAAAAAGGAAGATCTATATGTGGAAACATTCAATGTCCCTAAAATGAAACAATAAACTAAACACCTTGCCAATGTATTCTTTGAAAAATTTACCACTGACTCGGACATTTGTGACCATGGAAAATTTTTACCAGCAACATCAAATCTATCCAAAATGATAATGCCCCCTCAAAAAATTACAACTTCAAAAACTCACCAACCCTGGATTAACACACAAACCAAGAAACTTGTTAAAAAGAAAAGGCAATGTAACATTAATTATCACATTTATGCTGGTGTCAACTAAACCGGTGCTTGCGAATGGGCTAGTCTCTTCCTGCGAATGGGCTAGTCTCTTCCATGGAAAATTGCATTGAAATTGTCAAGAATTGGATGTCTGTGAATAAATTAAAATTAAATGAAGAAAAAACTGAAGTCCTTATTTGCAATCCAAAGAAGTTCACAACATCTGTTCAAAACATTCATTGTGATTAACAATGAAATGATCTATTTCACAGAAAAAGATAGAAACTTAGGTATATACTTTCAAAATGACTTATCCATGGAAAAACACATTAACTACCTTTGTAAAATATTGCATTTCAAACATTCACAATCAAAATTTTAAAATAGTATTGCCCTAAAAACTCTTGTTTCATCACTTATATTCTCTTTCACAAATTGCAGCGCATCCAAAACCTTCTGCTAGGATCATTCTAAGAAAAAAGGGCAAGAGTTCATATTACACCCGTGTTATTGTCACTTCACTGGCTACCTGTTGAATTAAGATTCAAATACAAAATTGCTGTTCTTTGCTTTAAATGTGTCAACAAAACTGGTCCTTCATACCTATGCAACCTTATTTCATTGTACTCTCCCTCCAGAACTTTAAGATCTACTGATCATCTCCGATTAACTGTTCCCAAAAAAGGATCCAAAAAGTTTTCTGATGTCTTTTTCTCATGCTGCCCCTTTTATTTGGAACTCTCTTCCAATTTCCTCGAGAAAATGCAATACAGAAGCTACTTTAACGCAGATTTTATGACATTTTATTGGGAAATATTTGATAGATTAAAACCAGTCTCCATTTATGGATTATTTTTCATGGTATGACCGTATTCAGCATGTTTTGTGTATGAAAATGTTATTGTAGCTTTGATGTTTGTATTGAAAAGGTGCCTAGAACTGTTTGTATATGGAATAGTCGTGGTATAAATGATTTACATTATTATTATTATTTACATTTTACTCGAAGTAACACCCACAGTGTTCATGGCATGCGTCCATATTCAGTTATACATTATATATAATTCAGGGTGGACCTCTCAAGTTTCATGTGAAAACTATAAAATAAAAGTCTGAAATATAATTTTGTAAGATTAATATGCTTCATTTAATGAATGTAGGAAATGGAAAAAACAAATCAATCTAAAACTAAAAGAAAAAAAAAAACAAAAACACAGCTCATATTTTTAGAATCCTGATTTATTTTGAATTTTAAATTATATTTTCATCTTCTGGTTCAATCTATCATGTTTCTTTATTGAGAAGAATGAATATAATTTATGGCTTTTATAAAAGTCACACGCTTAAATTAAAAAGTGACAAATGATTGTAATATTATTGGCATCCAACAAAGTCAGTTAAAACATGACATAATGTTCATACAAAAACATGTTGTAAATGATGTAAGGGACCTGAACCTGAATGCCTCTTCGCTGTTTCACTGTTGTTTTCATCAAAGCTGATATTTCTCTCTAATTCTTTTACATACAGTTTGCTGCCTATGTTTCATAATCATAATTTTGAAGTGCTATTGTTCCATCAAAACACCAATGACATATTAAAAAAACCCGGGTATAACAAATAAATACAATGTATGAAATCTGATTCGCACAAAGACTGTCATGTGTTTATTGACATGCAAATTTTCAGATTGTTAGGATTTGCAAGACAAAAAACCTGTGTGACTCATTTGAGTGTTACCATGTTTATTATAAGATGAAGAAATAATATGAAACAGCTTTATAGATAGATTAAATAAACTATACTTTACCTTCCCTTTTTGCAGAGATCATTGGACTCCTACGTAATTTTCTTATCATACTTGGAAGATTACAATCATGGAGCAAAGGTCGTTTCCAGACATTGAGTATCAAAAACTGAAATTTTTCAACACAAAGAGCAAGGATGATCATATGAAAGGGCATTTTCGTCACATATTCTATGCTTTTACAACAATATCACTGTTGACATGCACTGCAGGAATTATAATGGGTGTATTTGAATCTTTCAAGTGGTATTATTCAGATACAGTTTTATCTCAGAGCGTTAACTATGGCAGTCTCCAATGTGAAATCCAAGAGGTGAAAAGGTTTGATTGCTGGCCTGAAAAGGTTGGTGTCAGTCCAGAATTATGTCAAAGTCGAGGATGTTGCTGGCATCCTTCCTCACACCCAGGCACTGCTCCATACTGCTTCTTCCCCACGAATTATAATGGCTACAATGCAACAGAAGTCAAGGAAACAAGTACAGGTCTTGAGGCAACACTGCTGAGAAAGAGTACTTCTTTTTACTCGGGTGATGTGAAGCTGCTGAAACTCAAAGTTGACTTTCAAACTCACTCAAGGCTGCGTATCAAGGTAAACCAAATATACAACATGATTAGTTTTTTTAATGAAGAACAGATTAATTCTTGGGTCAAAGTCTGCCGCAGTGGGCGGCGGGCCGGCCTATCAAAAAATTTCAATTAACCCTGCCGGCCATTGAAAAGTGGTGGTCTCTCTACATATTTGTTGCCATGAAGGAAATATTCTGTCATTGCAGTTTGGGCTGGGATGTTATCTTTTCGACGTAAGATGTGACCAAATCGCCTCCATCGCTGTTCTTTTATTATTGTACTCGGGCATTGGATCCTGGTTTTTTCATCAAGATCATTATTTGTAATTGTCTCTAGCCAATAGATTCTGATTACGCGATGTAATTGTTTGCGGTGGTATGAGTCGAGACTTTCTAAGTTCTTTTTTGTGAGGCCCCAGGTTCCACAATTATATGTCAATATCAGAATAATCAGTTCCTCGTAAATCTGCATTCGTTTATTCTCACTGATTATGTTATTTCTATTCTATAAATTTTGGAGATTTTATGCATCACTTGATTTCTCTGTGTTTTCCATTCTCATTTTAGTTCTTCATTGTGGCAACTGTTAAAATTGAGTTATGTTGCTTTTGTTCTTCTGAAAGTTGTTGGAGAATTGGACAGAAGCTCCTTTTGAAATTTGTTGTCGTTGGAAGAGTTTCGTCTCTGACCAAAATGACCAAAATGATAGTGTTGATCAATTTCTGGTGTTGTAGGACAGGGTCTGTTTCCGCATTGACATGTATAAGCTCAAGTTTGTTTTTAAATGCATTACGTATATCTTCATCTTTTAGGCTAGTAAACTCTGTTGCTGTTTTGGTCTGGGTTTAAAAAATCTTATTTTACTAACTGACTGCTTGAAAGAAATTACTAACGTCTGTGGTCAGTGTTTACGTTTGTTCCAGAATATGCCCTTGCATTGTTCATCTTTTTTTTTTGTAACGTTCTGGGACAATAACATAGTCAATTTGGTTATAAATTTTTATGATATTGTCATCCACTTTCATTGATCCTTCCGATGTGGTTATATGTCTAAATGGATGCTTGAATGCCGAATTGGCAATAAACATTGTTTTCTGTGCAAAAATCAATTAGGCGTTGACCAGTATCATTTCTTTTGCCTTTGGAATAGTTGCCTAAACAACATTCACTTTCTGATTTCTGGGAGTTAAAATCCCCAACCAGTATGACATCTTCTTTTCTATGTTTATTTATGACAAACATTTCATCATTTCATTATAAATTTTTGCTTTACTGTTGATACTGCGGTGGGCATATGAGTATTGATTATTATTGTAGATCTGTTTTTATTTAATATATTTGCAGAGTTCTTAATTTTTAATACTTCTATCCTATCGTGAATGATCCCGTATGTTTCTAGATGTGGTAGCCATGCCTGAGATATTAGAAACCCCAAGCCCCCCTGAAAGTTTTCATGTGGAAAGGTTATTAGTTGATTCCCTTCAATGATCTGGTCTTTTTCAGGTCGTATCTTTTCTTGAAGGCATACGTTATTGAGATTGTATTTCTTTCAATCCTTGATAAGATTATAATCCACGCACATTGAATGACGCAATATTTATTTGCAATGATTTGAGGTTTTCCATACAGCAAAATATAATTGTGTGTTCAGTTCTGGTTTTAATGTAAACACTGTTGAAAAAGATACATCGATAATTGGTCATTCACCAGCATTGGCGCATCTCTACGGGAATACTGTCTATTCTATTCATTCCTTCTTCGAAAAACTCCATTTGTTCGAAAGAACATGCCAACAGATTATGATTTAACATAAATTACATCACTAGCAAGTCAAATAAACGCACACAAATTCACCTTTAGATTTCTTTCTGTAGAGGCTGAAGTTTATATATATATTATGTCTGGTAGTTCTTTTTTTATCACATTTGTTCGGAACAATTCAATATTAATTCGCATATTTCGGCTCTTCGTATGCTCCCATCATAACGTCGAATTGCCCTTTTTTCTTTGTCCATGCTATTTAGTTGTGGAACAGGAGTGCCTTTCTTGTGTGCTTGATGATTTCGATAGTGCTCTGGCTGATGTCGGTGTTTTCACATGTAAAGTTGATTGCTCGCATGAATATATTTTCGGTTATGCTGGCGTAAAAATTAAAAATCTGTTATGTCCAACTGTATAAATTTTAGCATTTGTTTCTTGGGGAGGTCTTTAAACCAATTAATAACTGCCGCCTGAGTGTTAGTCCATTGTTGAATGCCTACCTTTGATCTAATGGTGTCATTGATTTCCTGGAGATAATGTTTGCTTTTCTGCCTATTTCTGATTTTGACAGATTTTTAAGTCTGCATGAGGGGTTGCTGTTGAAATCTTCTTTGTGATGTACAGGACATCCATCAATAAATATATATATATTTGATACAAATATGGTACGAAAAGTGCTCGACATGTAGTAATGGAGCGAATTATTATTTTTAAAAATATTTACCACAATGTTTGAGACAGTCTACATTAATGTTTCAGGCTTAATTTGCCATCGTCAGGACTGAGTTGTTTTGTTGACTGTTGTTGTTTCTTGAAGTGGTTCCGGTTTAAAGTTAGTTAACGAGAACTTCCGGCGATGTGGACACGTACCGTACATCTCACTTTTCGTGTTGAGTGTGGCTTCATGAGGGTGTTTGATTATAGTGTATTTCTCTTCCAGGCATAAGCTACATTGTTTTGATGTTGGTGTGTATCCTGTTGCTTTAGATAAAATTTTCCATGAAATGTTGTGGTCTAGTTTGTTGTCTTTTAATTTCCAAATATGTTCGCTGAGTTTTGTGGATGTTTTTTTGTTAGTGTTTCTAAATGTTGAGGTGTGGAGGGTGTATCTTGTTTTGAAATTATTTTCCGTTAGTCCTACATATTTTTCTTGCTTGTTTGTTTTAGTTTGGGTGACTGTGGCTTGGTAAATTAAACTTGATTCTAAACATTGTTTGTTTAGCGGGCAATGTTCCTTATTTCTGCAGTTGCATTTTCTGGTGGGTGGGTTTTGCTCTTGTCGGTGGTTTATTAATATTTTTTTGTTGTGGCTTGAAATTATTTGTTCTATGTTGCGCATACACGAGTAGCTTATTTTTATGGTATTCCTGTTGATAATTTTATGTAGCTTGTGGTTTTTTGGAAAGTGTGTATCAATTAACTTCAGGAACTGCTGTCCTATGTTTGTGCTGATGTTTTTGTCGAAAGTTGGGTTGAACCAAGTAATGTGTCGTTTTCTTGTTTTACGTTCTTCACTTGTGTGTTGGGGTTTACATGTGAGGGAGGCGTCTGTGTATTCAAATGTTGTGTTGTATCCGCTTTTTGTGAGTGCTTCTTTGTAGGGGGTGGCTGCGACGTTGAATATCTCTCTGTTTTCCGAAAGTTTGCTTACCCTCAGTGCTATGCTTTTTGGTATGTTTTCAATGACGGAACGGGGGTGGTTGCTGTTTTTATTAATGTAGCTAATGGTGTTGTTTGGTTTTCTGAACGGTTGGAATGAATTGGATTTTATGTCGAATGTGATGTCGAGGAAGTCAACTGTTTTTTTGTTTGCTTCTATCTTGATTTTCAAATTGTTGTTTTGGAATATTTTACAGATTTGTTTTTTGATGTTTTCGTTCGCTCTTGGTCGTTTGTTAGTTATAGCGAGTCCGTCATCTCTATAGAGGCCGATGTATGTGTGTGTATGTTGCAGTTGTGACAGGATCGATAATTGGTCATTCACCAGCATTGGCGCATCTCTACGGGAATACTGTCTATTCTATTCATTCCTTCTTTGAAAAACTCCATTTGTTCGAAAGAACACGCCAACAGATTATGATTTAACATAAATTACATCACTAGCAAGTCAAATAAACGCACACAAATTCACCTTTAGATTTCTTTCTGTAGTTTATATATATATTATGTCTGGTAGTTATTTTTTTATCACATTTGTTCGGAACAATTCAATTAATTCGCATATTTCGGCTCTTCGTATGCTCCCATCATAACGTCGAATTGCCCTTTTTTCTTTGTCCATGCTATTTAGTTGTGGAACAGGAGTGCCTTTCTTGTGTGCTTGATGATTTCGATAGTGCTCTGGCTGATGTCGGTGTTTTCACATGTAAAGTTGATTGCTCGCAACAACAGTCAACAAAACAACTCAGTCCTGACGATGGCAAATTAAGCCTGAAACATTAATGTAGACTGTCTCAAACATTGTGGTAAATATTTAGAAAAATAATAATTCGCTCCATTACTACATGTCGAGCACTTTTCGTACCATATTTGTATCAAATATATATATATATTTATTGATGGATGTCCTGTACATCACAAAGAAGATTTCAACAGCAACCCCTCATGCAGACTTAAAAATCTGTCAAAATCAGAAATAGGCAGAAAAGCAAACATTATCTCCAGGAAATCAATGACACCATTAGAACAAAGATTAGTTATAGCGAGTCCGTCATCTCTATAGAGGCCGATGTATGTGTGTGTATGTTGCAGTTGTGACAGGATGTAGAGTCCGACCAGTTCGCATGTTTCAGCACCGTCGAACGAACCCATTGTTACGTCGAAATCATTATGTCGCTTTGTCCACGGCGTGTTGTAATAGTATAGTGTGCTGTGCTTGGTGTGTTTGATGATGTGTTTTTCCTCTTCTGTGATGTTGGTGTATTTTGCTGCAAATTCCAATGCTTTGTTTAGTAAGTCTGGGGTGATGGAGGGGTAAAAATCGCAAATGTCGAAAGAGATGAAGGTGCAATTTTCTTTGTTTTGGATATTTTTGGTCGGTCTCTACATCCTGTCACAACTGCAACATACACACACATACATCGGCCTCTATAGAGATGACGGACTCGCTATAACTAACAAACGACCAAGAGCGAACGAAAACATCAAAAAACAAATCTGTAAAATATTCCAAAACAACAATTTGAAAATCACGATAGAAGCAAACAAAAAAACAGTTGACTTCCTCGACATCGCATTCGACATAAAATCCAATTCATTCCAACCGTTCAGAAAACCAAACAACACCATTAGCTACATTAATAAAAACAGCAACCACCCCCGTTCCGTCATTGAAAACATACCAAAAAGCATAGCACTGAGGGTGAGCAAACTTTCGGAAAACAGAGAGATATTCAACGTCGCAGCCACCCCCTACAAAGAAGCACTCACAAAAAGCGGATACAACACAACAGTTGAATACACAGATGCCTCCCTCACATGTAAACCCCAACACACAAGTGAAGAACGTAAAACAAGAAAACGACACATTACTTGGTTCAACCCACCTTTCGACAAAAACATCAGCACAAACATAGGACAGCAGTTCCTGAAGTTAATCGATACACACTTTCCAAAAAACCACAAGCTACATAAAATTATCAACAGGAATACCATAAAAATAAGCTACTCGTGTATGCGCAACATAGAACAAATAATTTCAAGCCACAACAAAAAAATATTAATAAACCACCGACAAGAGCAAAACCCACCCACCAGAAAATGCAACTGCAGAAATAAGGAACATTGCCCGCTAAACAAACAATGTTTAGAATCAAGTTTAATTTACCAAGCCACAGTCACCCAAACTAAAACAAACAAGCAAGAAAAATATGTAGGACTAACGGAAAATAATTTCAAAACAAGATACACCCTCCACACCTCAACATTTAGAAACACTAACAAAAAAACATCCACAAAACTCAGCGAACATATTTGGAAATTAAAAGACAACAAACTAGACCACAACATTTCATGGAAAATTTTATCTAAAGCAACAGGATACACACCAACATCAAAACAATGTAGCTTATGCCTGGAAGAGAAATACACTATAATCAAACACCCTCATGAAGCCACACTCAACACGAAAAGTGAGATGTACGGTACGTGTCCACATCGCCGGAAGTTCTTGTTAATTAACTTTAAACCGGAACCACTTCAAGAAACAACAACAGTCAACAAAACAACTCAGTCCTGACGATGGCAAATTAAGCCTGAAACATTAATGTAGACTGTCTCAAAACATTGTGGTTAATATTTTAAAACATAATATATATATATATATATATACATATATATATATATATATACATATATACATTTAGTCAAATTTGTGCTCGTGGTCACATGTATAAGGCAGCAACCTGCCATAGCAGCCAGCCTCCGTAACTGACCATAGTTTTTTCTCCTATTTTGTTACTGCATAAGGTGGCCATTCCGTAACACAGACACTTATTGCTGGGACAAAAAAGGTCATTTGACTCATATAAGGTGGTCAGATGATCTCTTCAATTGACAAAATTAAACCCATTCATACTGGCGTTAAAGGAGCCAGGAGTGTTACTAGTGCCATGAAACTACCCAAAACAAATAAATGCTATCCACTCATCTTTGCAACGTTCAGAGGCAATCAATCTATCCTAAGTTGAAAAATGACATGGTATGATCAACTTCTACATTATACAATGTCAATCAACGCAGCACCAAAAGTAAATAAACTATTGCACCATTGTCCACTACAATTGAAGCCCGTAACTGGAACTCCGCTTTATTGGAAGAGCTGGTTAATTGGAATGATATGTCAGTGACAAAATTTTTGTCATATATATAATGCATGCCAGTTAATCAGAGTAATTTTAGACCTTTAGAATGCAATAGTTTTTTTTTCTGACCAAGATATTTTAAAAATTAATAACTATTGAGATTAGCAATTAATGGAATCATCAAATGAATAAATAGGCCTGTTAATTAAAAATTCCACCCATTCCTTTTTATATTATAGCATATCATAATTTACCCCATTGACCATCTCTGGGTGTGGTCTTTTGACCTCCCATGATGGGCAGGAGGTTACTTTCTATGTCTTCTATCCCCATATGTCTGTTTTCTGAGTTGCTCTCTGTCTTTGTCTTGGAATGAGATTGTTGGTTTTGTCCTTAGCTAAGAGGGAAACGATCAAATGTTTAGTATTAGTTTTAAGAGGGTTCTCTTTCCCCATGTAAATCACCTCTCTGTTATGTGCTGATAATTATATTTTTTTGTTTTTAACATATCTTGTTAACGTTTTAGCATATTCCTCTTATTGGGATCCTTTACTGGTGTCTGGATAAGACTTTTAGGTGATTTCAAACAAAGTACATTGATGGTATTGTCTTGAAATCTACATCTGCTCTCTATTTGAACCAATTCCCCTTTGTATTACTTTTCTTGGATCCCATTGTCTTCCTTTTTACTGACGCTGAAATTACCTCAGTGTGTTGCCTGGGTGGGGTTCCTGACCTCCCACAGTGGGCAGGGAGGCATATACTGTGTCTTCTATCCCCCTATATATGTTTTCCCACATGCTTTCTGTCTTTGTCTTGGAATGAGATTACTTGGGTTTTGTCCTGGCTGGGAGGGAAACAGTCAAATGTATAGAGTATAGTTATGCACTGTATTATTTTTGTTTTACATATATACGATTTGCAAACATTGAAGTGTTTTCCTCTTACTGGGGACCTGTGCTTGTGTCAGGATGAACATTTATGTGATCTCAAACCAAGTATACTGATGGTGGTATGATCTTGGAATCTATTTGAACTAATTCCCCTTTGTCTTCCTTTTTTCTTGGGTACTTAATTGTAATTATAGAACTTTAAACTATTCAATTTTCTTCCTTTTCACTGGTGCTGATATGACCTAAATGTGTTGTAAGTGCGTAAAACCCCTAAAAACAAACAAAATATAAATGTGTTGCTATCGCTATAAAACCCTTAAAACCAAAACAAAAACCGTTGACCATCTTGGGGAACAAAAAATAATAAATCTGAGTTTTAGACCGTGGGCTGGCAGTCGAAACCCTTCCCCCCCCCCCCTCCCCCCTTTGGGATTTTTGTACACCCATATTTTCTTAAAGAGTACCCATAGAAGTGTTAAAAAATCGATGTTAGCCACTTTGCAAGTGTAGCCTTTACAGAGTTATCGCCCCTGAAAGATCACGTGGTGCAGAAAAATTAGACAAGGACTAACAAACTTTGAAGGTTGATAACTTTGCCAATTTTTGTTTGAGAGCCTTAATATTGGTTTCAAAAGAAAGCCTGAAAGTTAATATATACGTCCATATTAAAAATATGGTACTGAAAACGTTATCTTTTAAAATATCGACGTTAAAAGGTCGAAAAAATATTTTTTTGCGATTTTGAACATCTGTCAAACTTTTTAAAACAAAAACTATACACAATTTTATATGTCTTTAAAAACAAAAGTTGTAGAGAGTGCAATGTACAAAGTATATGACAAATTTGGAAGTATTCGAAGAAGTCGTTACGGAGTTGGCGCTTATTTAAGGTCAAAATAGACCTAAAATTGTCCAAAAATGACTATTTAAGAATTTATGTAAACATAGTCTTGTAGCATCTCAAATAAAAGATCTCGGTGAGTGGAGTGCAGATATGAACATTATAATCACATGATATTTTATCTTATGTATGTTAGTGACACTACAAAGCACAGTTAAGCAAGAACGACTTAATAGATCGATAGCAGATGACATTTGCTATTGTGTTACCAATGGGCGCTGGAAGATGCCCAAGCATATACTGCTGGACTGCTGGGTGTATCAGTAAGACACCTTACAGGTAATGCACAACTCATTCATATATTGAACAGATTTGGACATACTATTTCATATTCAGCAATTCTGGAAATCGAAACTGCCATTTGTGACAGCATTACCAACTCCAGCAACATTCTTCCTCAGCAAATCAAAACAGAGACCAACCTTGTAACTCACTTCTGCTGGGATAACTTCGACCTAGCTGAGGAAACATTATCTGGTTCAGACACAACACATACGACACACGGGATAGTGATTCAGGAAGTAAGAGGAAAGCCTAACGAGGAAGTGACCAATGAAAAAGAAATTGATGGCTGCCAGACAGACACGGGTCAAACAACTGTTACACAGAGTAAAAGGCAATCCATGAATTACCAACCCAAAGATTTACCACCGTGTTTCTTAAAGCAAAAAACAGAACCAACCATACCGACACTTGAAGTATGTGTACCATGTTCTGTACTAGGTGAAGTTCCACTGTCAGATTTCCTGTGGATGTTTTGTAGATCCAATCTAGAAGGATTGAGAGAGAGACAGTTCCTGGCTGGCAAGGATGGGTTTCTGCTTTGGGAAAACTCATGCAAGGGACAGGTTTTGAAGAAATTATCATAGAATCTGGCATCTGTGCAAGTGGTTCTATGAACAAAGTGATGAGTGGAAAACACTATAATAGAGCACTGAGAGTTCACGTGTTGATGCTAAAGGCTCTAGAGAGATGTTTATTTAAACAGTTTGAGCAGCATACCAACTCCAACATTCTCATCAAATCTGTGAAAAAAGAATCAGTGAGTCCATGCTCTTCATGGACGAAAATAGTCTCGAGTGTGCATCAGAGAATGAAGACTTCAAAGATTTGTGGATGCAATACTCACACTTTAGGGAAGGAGTTCACCAGGGATGTCTTGGAAAAACAGCCCAATTTTGGATTAAGTATATGGATAAAGTTTGACTGTTGCTAAAATTTCTACGAGACACAAAGACCAACAACTTCATTGTTCATGTCCAGTGCCTTCAGGAACTATGTCCCTTATTCTTTGCAATGGACCATCAGATTTATGCTAGATACGTGTCAGCATACCTCATGTCTCTGACCAATCTTTCCCATTCACATCCAGGTGCTGATGAGTTGCTGAAAAACTGTAGACATGTTGATCGAGCAGACTATCAATCGGCAAGCAAAATCTAAAGGGGGGATTATTGGCTTCAGCAGAAATATGCCTGCATATCATCGCTGGTGTCTTACCAGACCCACAAAAGATGAGTATTTAAATGCCACTCTCGAACAAGCCGACATGAATAAGGAAGACACCTCCATTCACAAAGAAGAAAGACCATCAAAAATACGGGAAAGTGAGGCTGCTATTCAGCGTGTGCATTCTGCAGTGAACAGATTCATAAATCCCTTTGATATTGGCGAAAAGGAATCTTTAATAATATGTTTATCTTCAGGGATGAGAGCAGCAGAAAATATTTCTGATGATCTTTTGTCTGTTGACCAAAAGGGCCAGGAACAATTTAATGAATTTGTTCAAAAACGTCTGGTGGAGAAAGAACATTCCTTTCACAAGCCCATAAAAAAGACATCTCTGAAGACGTTTCGTAACGACCATAAAACTGTCACTGTAAAACCATCAAAACAATAAAGTGTACAGATCGCTGCACAGGGAAACATTTTTGAGCAGTTACTGATGGTCAGTACACATCATGACTTGGATCTGCAAAAAGTGTTGGCATATCCTCAAAGTCCAATCAACACCAGATGGACTTCCAACAAAAACAGACAAAAGTGCATTGATCCATGAATTAGAAAATCTTGTCGCTCTTGTTGATGTCAAAAACAATACGAATACATGCAAAGACGTTGTAATTGATGGAAATGCTGTGTTTCATTCCCTAAAAAGTATTCCGGAAACTTTTGGCCAGCTGTCAGAAAAGATCTTTCAACTTTTACCCTCAGCTAAACGTATTCATTTTGTGACAGATTCGTATAACACAAAATCCATCAGATCTCTTGAACAGACCAGAAGATGCTCCAGTCAGACAAAACCCTTGTTATTGCTGGGACTATCTACAAAAACGCCAAGAGATTAGAAGTCTTTTCTATCTAATGATGACAACAAGAAAAATCGCATCAACCTTATTCAAAAGTCATGGGAGGATGATACAAAGGCAAGGAAATACTGTTTGTATCAGAAGAACAGTGCACTTGCTTGACAAGTAGAGATGGAGTAACAACAGAAGCCACCATCGTACACTCATTATGTTCATCACATGAAGAAGCACAGCTGCATTATACTTCATTGTTTTCATGCAGCCAAGAGTGATTGTGATGAAATTATTGTTCACTCTCCAGATACAGATGTCTTTCTACTGATGATGTATTTTGCAACTGAAATTTCAAAGACGCTGTTTTTATGGACTGGAACAGGATGTCATCGCAGACTTTTCAACGTATCTCTATTATCTCAGATGCATGACAAGTTTGATTCGTGCAATTTTGGGATTTCATGCTTTTACAGGATGTGACACCACTAGTGCATTCATTTGAAGATGAAAAATTAAGCAATTGAAAATCATGAAGGCAAAACCACAGTTTCTTCTTGCATTCGAGGCTCTTGGTGTGAATGAAATTGTGGATTCTAAGCTTCTGGATGACTTGGAACAGTTTGTTTGCTTTATCTACAATAAAAATACTTATTCAGATGTGATCAAATTGCATTTTGATATGGTTCGTCAACGGTTCCACACAAGGTCTGGAAATATTCTGTCAAACTCTGTTGGAATTGATTTTAGCCTGCTGCCCCATGCCGATTCACTCTTCAAATGCACATCATGCGTGTGAATTATCAGACGCTTCTTTGGAAGAAATCCAATATCTCATTTCCAAATCTGCCACCTCCAGAGGATCATGGCTGGAAGGTGACTACTGATGGAGACCTAGAATGCAACTGGTGTGCTGGAGACATTGTTCCACAAGATCTGGTGGATATGTCAACTGGTCAGCCAGATGATAGTGAAGATGATGTTTTCAAAACCCTTTCAGCTGATGAATTTGACAGTGACAACAGTGAGGAAGAAACGAGTGACAGTGACAGTGACAGCGAAGAGGAAAAAGATTACCCAGCTTCTGCAGCTGAGTTGGTGGAGCAAAGTACATCTTGAACTAAGCCCGTCATATGCTGCCATTGATAAAATATTATAAATTATTTTAATGAAATAACTATATTCTGCTAATCGAGAGCTTTAATTTGATATGCAACATGAATATATTAACTAAATTTTGAAAAAAAAATATGTTCACAGGCTTTCGGTATTTTGGGCATTAAATGACTTCCCATTCAAAAACTATCACTTCAGGTGCTTTCAAATTTGGCAAGTACGTTAAGTTACAGTACATCTACATTTTCATTTTTTTAGAGCATATTGAACTATTCATTTTTCAGTTGTTATTCTTAAAAATAGATATTGAAAAACACAAGAAAATTGCTGTTTGACCTTTTGTCATGGATTTCCTTCAAGACAAAAATCTTGAAACCTTAATATCGTAACTTATGTTTAGGTATAGACTGTGGCCTTTCATTTGGAACCGATTTGAATGTTCTATAGCTAAAACTAAAAAAGTTATGAATATTTTAAATGGGTTGGTACTTTTTTTTTGCACTACGTGACCTTTCAGGGGCAATAACTCTGTTAAGGCGACACTTGCCAAGTGGCTAACATGCTCAGATCACTTCCTTAGGAGGTTGCCTAACATAAAAAAAGTACTGGTATAAAATCCCAAAGGGGGGGGGGGGAGGGGGGTTATAGCCAGCCCACGGTCTATTTGGACAATGGTGCAATAGTTTATTTGCTTTTGGTGCTGCATTGATTGACATTGTATAATGTAGAAGTTGATCATAATTATACTTGAAATGTTTTATATATATATATATATATATATATTATATATATATATATATATATATATATATATATATATATATATATATATATATATATATATCTTGTCGCTATAAATTCTTAACTTTATATTTATACATTTTTATGCATGCCACGTCTGTAAACGAATTTCCATTTTTTGGATGAATAAAGTATATTATTATTATTATTATTATTATTATTATTATTATTATTATTATTATTATTATTATTATTATTATTATTATTATTATTATTATTATTATTATAATTGTACATAGTTTTGTTAATTTATCACCAACATGTAAAAATTACAAACCGTGGCTTTAAAAATTCACTTATGATGCTTATCAGAAAAATGCGAATAATTATGGGGTAAAAGTAGTCACAGCCAAAATCACTACCATGTGTTTTTATATAATTCCCAACAAACACCCTCCCAACATAAAAATAAAATTTCATTCAAGAGCCTTTGGGCTCATGAAGAAGTATGGTCTGAAATGAAGAACATGGTTCACATCAATTTTGATTGACTTGTTAGAGTCTTTCAAGGGAAATGTCCATTCTGATAATAATGGTGTTTGAATGAATGGAGTTTTATGAATACAGAGATAGTCAATGTCAGGGTTGAGTGAATTAATTAAAATTTATTTTCCCCCCTCCCCCAGATATATGATCCTAATAAATATCGATATGAAGTGCCGCTTGCAGTCCCATCAAGCTCTTCAAAAAGTTTGAGTCCTCAATATAAGGTTTCTATCACAAAGCAACCATTCAGTATTTCAGTTACAAGAGCTTCCACTGGAGAAATAATGTGAGTATATTTCTTTTTTAGTATGTGATCATTTTTTCATGATCTCCCTTAATCAGTGTTTCATTGTGTGTAGGCTAAGTACTGATATTTTTGCAATGAGGATGGGGTGGGGGTGGGTGACGAGAGCTATAAAGATGTAAAATTAATCAGTTCACAGAAACAATAAAATTTATCTGCGGATGTAAACCAAATCTATAATCATCGTCTATCAACTCTCTTGCATGAACTATACCCATATGATTGATTAATACCTACGCGATGCAAGGGACAAAGTAGCTAGGTGTACCTTGATGCAACACAAGAGCCGAGTGTAGGAATGAGAGAGCTAGTACAAGGATAATGGTCTAGAAGAATTAAAAGAAGATGGGAAAAAGGAGGAGAAGAAGGAGGAGGATGAGAACAGTGAGGAAGAGGAGAAGGAAAAGAAAGAGAGTGGAGAAGATGAAGGAAATGGATAAGAAGAAGGTGGAGGAGTGAGATGAGAGCGAATCAAAGTCACAAAGAAATAAAACCAAAACAATCAAACCATTATACTCTCCCTTTAACTCAATTTGTGTGAACAGTGCAGAGAAGTAGAAGCTTGTATAAATTATGTGTCTATCCAGACAATAGTCAGACATAACAATAAATTACAAACTTCTAAACATCTCGTTACAAACCTACGGTATTGTCATCACTTAATGTGACAGAAAGGATTGGTCAAACCTTTAAAAAATGATAAAAAGAAGAAAATACGAACTGAAATGACTTTTAGATTGGTCACTGGAGTTTCAGACATGCCAGCTTGTATACACAGTAATAGGAACTCTGGGGGGTAAACATTTTTGACTAATGGGAACTAAGGGACATTTACTTAGCAATAAAAATCAGAATCTGTTTATAAGCATGGCCCGGCTATTATCTCATCATCTGTTGCCTTGTTTTCAAGCGTGGGCAATCATATCTGTCCAATCCTCTCTATCATTTGTTGCCCTGATGGTCTCCACATTACTTCTTCTTTGTGTCCAGACCCTGATGTTGAACACCAATTTCATCCTTTGTCTTCCTGCAGCTCACTTTCCATCTATCATTCTTGTTGTCACCAGCTTCTCTATTCCCTTTGTCCTCATTACATGGCCAAATACCTTGCTTCTGGGTGGGATTTCTGTGGAGTCCTTGACTGGGAGCGAAACAGTCAAATGTATAGTTATAGTTTTGGGAGATGATATTTTGTTCCTTGTAAATCATCTCTCTGTTATGTATTGTTAGTTATGTATTCTGTAAACATTTGAGTGTGTGTCTTTGCTGGTTTCTGGATGAGACTTTAAGGTAAACAAAGTAAATTTATGGTATGCTCTTGGAATCTACGAGTACATCTGTTCCCTATTTGAACCAATTTCCCTTTGTCTTACTTTTTCTTGGGTGCTTTGATTGTAAATCTAGAATATTTTGACTATTCTATTTTCTTCTTTTTACTGGCATTGATATGACCTATATGTGTCGCAAGCGCCGTAAAAAGCTGAAAAACAAACAAACAAACAAACCATCTGTTATCCTTTACAGACTGGTCCGTTTTACCTGTTGAACTAAACTGAACGCTGTATTCAGCAGTGAATAAAAAATGGTCACCTCTATCTCTACCAACACATCCACACTCTCACAAATTTTACCATTGTGTCATTCCAACCCGCCTTTTGATCCAAAGTCTATGGTAGAGGTGAGAGAGAGATGGTGATGATGGGGGTGGCGGAGTTAAAGGGATGAAAGTCACTGACACGTCGTCTAATTTATTTACTTTTTGTATTTTTTATATCCTTCAGTATTGCCTCCCTTTAGATATCATATGCATGGATCTAACAGGACTCAGCTACAACAATGTAGTCCCACTTTCACCATTGTATCCGAGTTCCAATGTATTCACAAATTAGGCCCATTAACTTGAGCTGTACTTGAGCGTTAAAAAAACGCTTTACATTGGGTCCCTGGCCAACAGCAACACTTAATATGTAGGACGGGACATGACGCCTGTTAGGCGATATTACATTTTTTTTGACAGAGACAACGATGTTAACAGCCAGATACTCATTTTACACCTGAGTATGGTGAGAGAATGTGAGTAAAGAGCCTTTTCCAAGAACTCAACTATGCGCCAGTGAGACTCGGACCCAGGACCTTCCGATCCGAAAGCGAGTGTCTTACCACAAAGCCACATAGCCATGCGTAATGCATTGTATTTGGATATATTGAGTGGGTTCCGACAAACCTGTTATAACTGATTAGGCCCTTAAAAATCCCTGCTGATGAATTGAAAAAGTTAAAAGGGAGAAAGAAAATAAAGATGTGAAAAAAAAACCCCTTTTATAACCAGGTCCTGTTATATCTGGACCTGTTATACTGAGATTCCACTGTAAAACCATACTCAATTGTCAGCCGTATATAGTTTTTGACTGCCGTCTTGTTGATTGGCATATGCTTGTATTAATTCATATTAAATTCTACAATGCTTTTACTTTTCAGTTTTGATACAACGGGTTTGGCACCTTTGATTTTCTCAGATCAGTTTTTGCAGATAAGCACAAAGCTGTCGACCAAATACATCTATGGGTTTGGTGAACATCGTAACAATTTTCTCATTGATATTTCTAAATGGGGGAGATATGTATTCTGGAATAGAGACGATGTACCAAAGGTAAAGTTTAGATTTCTCCTCCTCCTCCTCCTCCTCCTCCTCCTCCTCCTCCTCCTCCTCCTCCTCCTCCTCCTCATTGTTGTCATTATCAGCGTCATCATTCTCCTTCTCTGAGGAAATTCCTATTCCTGGATGGGGTTCCTGACCTCCCATACTGGGCAGGGAGGCACTAATTGTGTCTTCTATCCCCCTATATCTGTTTTCCAACATACTCTCTGTCTTTGTCTTGGGATGAGATTACTTGGTTTTGTCCTGACCCTGGCCAGATACCTTAGCTGGGAGGGAAACAGTCGAATGTACAGTTAGAGTTTTGGGAGATGATTTTTTTTGTCTTGTAAATCATCTCTCTGTTATACACTTTATTATTATTGTTTACATATTTATCATTTGTAAACATTTGAGTATGTTCCTCTTAGTGGGGACCTGTGCTTGTGTCTGGATGAGACTCTTAGGTGATCACAAACTAAGTACAATGTTAGTGTGCGCTTGGAATATACATCTGTTCCCTAATATTATTTATCATTTGTAAACATTTGAGTATGTTCCTCTTAGTGGGGACCTGTGCTTATGTCTGGATAAGACTCTTAGGTGATCACAAACTAAGTACAATGTTAGTGTGCTCTTTGAATATACATCTGTTACCTATTTAAACCATTCCCCTTTGTCTTCCTTTTCTTTGGTGCTTTAATTGTGATTCTAGAACTTTTTACTATCCCATTTTCTTCCTTTTTACTGGCGCTGATATAACCTTAATGTGTTGCAAGCGCCGTGAAATCCTTAAAAACAAAACAAACATCCTCCTCCTATTCTTCCTCCTTCCTTTTTATTATTATTATTATTTTTATTATTATTATTATGATGATGATGATGATGATGATGATGATGATGATGATGATGATGATGATGATGATGATGATGATATTATTATTATTATTATTTAATTATTATTATTATTATTATTATTATTATTATTATTATTATTATTATTATTATTATTATTATTATTATTATTATTATTATTATTATTATTATTATTATTATTATTTTAGGTAGTTGTAACAGTATTAGTATTAGTATTAGTAGTAGTAGTAGTAGTAGTAGTAGTAGTAGTAGTAGTAGTAGTAGTAGTAGTAGTAGTAGTAGTAGTAGTAGTAGTAATAGTAGTAGTAGTAATGGTAGTAGTTGTATTATTATTATTATTATTATTATTATTATTATTATTATTATTATTATTATTATTATTATTATTATTATTATTATTATTATTATTATTATTTTCAATATTAATATTATTATTATCATTATTACTATAATTATCATATCACTAATTTTACAGATTTTACGGTGCATAGTGAAATCAAATTATATAAAGTTTACTAGGCCAAATAAGTTTTAATAAATGTTTTGTTCCCATACGAAGCCTTTCCATTTTCACTCTTTCGTTAGTATTTTACGATCACCGGCTTCAGGCAGCCCTTACCGTTTTCTACAAAAAGAGAAGATATACCTTTGTTATTTTTAAAGACCTTTTGAAAATTATTAAAATTAAAGACATCGTCTTCTTTGACATTTACAGCTGAACAACAATGGATATGGCTCTCATCCATTTTTCTTGAATCTTGAAAAGGGCAGAGATGTGAACAAGAACGGTAGTCAAAATAATGCTCATGGTATTTTCCTTCTAAACAGCAATGCAGGAGGTAAGGAATGTAGTCGAATGTATTAACTGCAGTGCACATTACCTAAACTTATTTGATCTAAAAGCATGATTCATCTAAATTCACCACATCACCGGTTTGACACCTGCCTATGTGACAAATTGTGAGAAAAATCTGAATTTGAAGAAAAAAAAATTGTGTGACCAATGATGCAGGATTTCCACACTTACTATGAAATACGTTTTTAAATTCTTGAATTGATGCAATGTATCTGGTCACAAATCTATATTTTCAAAAAATGATATTTTTCACTAAATTTCTTCCAAATTTGTAGGTAATATCCGAAGAAAAAAAAAAACTTCCAGAAATTGAGAAATTTTGGGCTAAAAGTAAATTTGTAAATGCTGATTTTATCTGTCTAAGCACCAGGTCTGAATGCACACTTGTACTTTGGGGGAACTGACAAAAATACCTTTCAATAAATTGACTTCTAGAATGTCATTGGACCAGGTTGCACCAAGCAAACGCATTACACACTTTACAGTGCACTCTGCAGTAGAATAGCAGGATGCTTGCTCCTTTGATCATCTGCAAACATCAATTTGGTTTTCTACTTAGGTCATTGTAGTGTTAGTTAATAAGAATTAATACAGATGACATCGATTTAACATAGGACCTTTTAATTAAGTCTTCTTTTCATGGCCATTACAACAATACTCTATCAATAATAGTATTACAGTCATAGCCATTCAAAATAGTAGAATCGATACCATTACATCTTCCCTTCTTTAACTCAAGGAATTGATAACGGAATAAGCGTCAATGTCAAAAATCAAACATCTATCATAACTAGATAAACTGTATCAATTAAACATGTTTGTACATGTCATGCTACTCTTGTTCATTTCTGGATCTTGAAGTCTTGTACAGTTATAATCCAATAGAAGAATACGCTCTCTACCTAACACAATTTTTATTCACAAAATTAGTCCTGAAACTATTTCTTCCTCATGATCATAATTTAGATAAACCAACGCTCTTTTTATACATCCATTCAATCTTTCAACTTAGCAATATTCTTGTACTCTAGATTAAATATTTCTTCTTGCCCTATGCTATGCTGGTCCCCATAATCTGCTAATCAGATCAGTTCGCTATTTGAACCCTACAGTCCATGATCTAAACTAACACTCTCGAAAATGAGCTGGATGAACGATGCATCTCCCATGTCTTGTGACATATGTTGGGGGACAATGGGGTTGCAATTTGTTCATTGGTTATGATGATTTTCGGACCAATGGCTCTATATTGCTCATTGCTCAATGATTCCTGGTTAGACTGGTCAGATGTATGTACATTTTTGGCTCCCCATCCAGCAACATCGTTATACTTTGTAGACTGATGTATACAAATAAGATCATTAGGTCTTGGCGACCTTTGATTGTTTGACTCTGATCCAGTGTTGCGCATACGCAAATGCTGACGATTTCTTTGTTGGTACCCAAATGGGCTTTTAATTGAATATGAATGGTCATTGAGTGCACTATGCATTGTTCTACATTGTTGTTATGGATAGATCCAAACTGCTTGATTGTTTTGCATGTCAGAGAGAGGATGAGCTCTTTTGTGTTTGACAATCTTTAAGTTGTTTGACTTTTTGGCAAAAATCTTTCCTGCTCTTACCTCTGTATTTTTTGGTCATGGCAGGCAGTTTGGTTCTCAATTTTTGACTAATTAATAACTTTACAGGGCTTAACTCATGTTCCAATGGAGTTGCTCTGTAGTTTAGTAATGCTATGTATGGATCATCCGCTTGTTTCAGTAAATTTTTAGAAGTCTGTACTGCCCATTCTGCCTTTTGGGATATCTTGGATTACTGGTAATATGGTCAAACTCGTACCCCTTTTCAAATTGTTTGAATTCTGCAGAGACCAGTTACTGGCCATTTTCTGAAATAACCTTTTGTGGTATTCCATATTTTGAAAACACTGATTTCTTGTGATCTATCACTGAACTTGAATTTGCAGATTGTAGATGTGCAATCTCAATCCACCTTGAGTAGTTATCAACAAAAAGCAAATAAGTTAAACCTATCCATTCAAAGAGATCTACTTTGCCAAGGATATAATGGAATTACTGATGGTTTCAATGGTTCTGGTGGAACAATCTTATATTTTTCACATATCCCACAGTTTCTAACATCTTTTCCAATGTCTACGGAAATTGCTGGTCACCAGACACTCTCATTTACCAAAGCCCAACATTTCACAATTCCAAGACAATTCCAGTTTCTGAAACTGTTTGTCATTGAAAAACCAATTTGATCTTTAGGATGTTTTCTCAAAATATTATCACTTGTGTGGGAGACGAATTCTATAGTCATGATTTACATTATATTTTTATTGTAACTACCAACAGAAGAAAAAATTTCCATTTAATGAAGGCATTTTCTTGGGGACAGAATGTCAAAATTTATTTCTACTGTTATGCAATTTGATATAAAACAATGATTTTATGAATATTTGGCATTTTACTATTATAACATTTGTCGTAACACTCGTTTTGTTTAGCTTTTTTCTTTGAATAGCCATTGTTTTCTATTCTTTTCTTGTGTTGTTGTAGTGCCTCTTTTGCTATACTTGAGAATTTTCATCAGTTTTGTTGAAATTATTAAAAAATTATTACTAAAATATTTAACTTATCTGTATACTTTATTTATGTATGCAGGGTAGAATCTATTGTTAGTATTGTCGAACAAGCAGCAGTTTTTCCTAACATAAGTATTAGAGAAAGCCCTGGCTGTTCTTCATAATGCTTACTTTGCTTAAAATTACTTCTTTCTCAGAGGTAGCCTATCAGCCCTACGGTGATGGGAATGAAGGTGCTGTCACATACAGATTTCTTGGTGGAGTTCTTGACTTCTTTGTCCTAACTGGGCCTGAAGCAGGGGCAATCACTCCACAGCTGGTTGATGTTATTGGTCGGCCTTACCTCCCTCCCTTTTGGGCCCTTGGCTTTCACTTGTGCCGATGGGGATACAATACAAGCGAGTACCTCTCAGAGGTGGTAAAGAGGAATAGAGAGGCTCAGATGCCATATGTGAGTAAAGGCATAGCTGGGACGCAATTATAACTTAGCTTTAAAAATAACAATGTTTTTCAAATTGGGATCACAAGAAATAACAGACCAAGGAGAAAGAGAGATTATCATTACACTATTATAATCATTAGCCACACTGCAATGATTTTTTTAAAAGCTACCGTACAGTATGCTTAAATGTGATCATTTGTATCCTAAAAGAACACATACATCACAATGCTTGGGTCATTGTACAACTTACAACGTTCTAAAATAAAAACCTGGTTGTGATCTCCATTTTTGAACAAGCCATTTCATTTCTTATAAAATCATCACATCAAATTATCAGTGCATTCTCTTTCCCACTGATTAAAGATATTATTTTGTTCCCTGCACACCTTTTTTGTTTGCAGCATTATCGGTTTTTGGTTAAATGTTATGTTCCTTTTCTTGTACATTTCTTGTCTACTAGAGGTAGCTCAACAGCCCGGAGCCATAACCTATCGTATGCTTGGTGGCATTTTTGACTTTTTTATATTCATGGGACCCCAAGCTCTCTTTGTTGTGAAACAGTTTGCTGACGTCATAGGGTATCCTCACATTCCTCCTTTCTGGTCCCTGGGCTTCCATATTTGCAAATTTGGCATTCATGGTGCAAATCATCTGAAAGCCATGATTAAAAGGAACAGAGATGCCAATATGCCCTATGTAAGAATTCTTTGCATACTGATTTTTCAGTTCTTCATGAATAAGATAGTTGTGGATAATTTACATATTTTCTTTCTTTACAAAACATTTGTCACTGTTTGTGAAAATCACTCAAGGGGCAATTTTTATGGCATTTCCACATTTGGATCATTGTGCTATTAATTAACAACTCTTTCTTTAACAACGTGCATAACTTGTTTAGAAAAGTGTATGATCAATTATAACTTTTCCTTTTTTTCCTTGTATAATTTTCAAAGCAAAGCTGTCATCTGTTATTTTCTTTTTACTCTAAAGATTTCATGACCTATTTAGCAGTCTTCACTGCTCAAGTTTTGTTTTATTTAAGAGACAATCATTATACGAGCACCCCGCTATTTAATCTGTCATATAAAAAAAAAAGTATTTCTTATAAATCCGAGATTTAGTGATCTGAAATTAGAATTGTTTTGTATTATTGTGCTGATTTATCTCAAAGTGCTTTCTCCCAGACATAAATTATTCCGTCTACTTTAATGCTGATAGGAGCCACTTGGAGGAAGCGCTGCGTCACGTGATCACTTTTAGCGTTGCTTTAGCGTTGATCACTTGAGCCCACCAACTTCAATTTGATTTAAATTCTATATTATTATTATTCTATATTTTCAAACGGAATTGTGTTCAAGTTATATGTTGTGAATTCATTCATCTGGATAGTGTATATATTCGTATAACTTGTGCAATTTTAAACAATAGTTTAACGCCTATTTATCGTCTGCCATCTCTGTCCCTTTGTTTACAATTACAATGAATGCCATCTTTGGTTCCGAGACGGTGATGGAGAAAGAAACAATCGAGAGTAGCCGAGCGGATGATAAGAAAGGGAAAGGAGGTGGTGAAGTGAAAGACGGGGCGAGCGAGAAGGAATGTGTTGGGAAAGGAAGTGTAAGAGGTGTGAAGGGGAAAGGTAAAGGAAAGAAAACGGAGGGGAGCAGTTACGGTGCTGGTAGTAGTAGCGTTGGTAGCAGTGAACTGGACTTTAATTAAATAAAACAACAACTCAGTGTGTTGATGGGATTGGTGCAGTGGTGAGCCAAATGAAGGAGGAATATGCTAATGTCAATATTGGCCTTTCGCAGCCAATATGTAATGATGACATTGAGTCTGATCTTTCGCGGTCAGGCAGTAAAGATGTATGTAATGCTGACCTTTCGCGGTCAGGCAGTAAAGATGTATGTAATGCTGACCTTTCGCGGTCAGTTGATGTGGTGCCAGGCAGTAGTAGAGATACAGGGATGATGGAGCAGGCATTCTCATATTTCGAGAATGTGGTAGGCAGGACAGAAGTGAAAGGGAAGGTGCTGGCAGAGAATGTTTCAACTGGTGTTACACAGGTTTTATGTGACGGTCTGCCCAAGGATACGGTTACTGCTCTCTCTGAAAAATATCCAGTGCCAGCCAATTGCTCTAGACTAGAGGTTGTCCAATGCAATGAGGAGGTTTTTAAACAGATATCCCCTGCCTCTAGAATGAGGGACGCATCCTTGCAGAAAGTGCAGGTATTGCTTATGAAAGGCATTACTGCTGTTTGCAGGGCTATGGAGATGGTGAAAGGAGATAACAAAGAAGTACTGGAAAATATTTCGGATGGAGTCGCTTTGCTCACCAATGCCTCTCATAGTTTGGATATTTATAGAAGACAGTCACTTCGCGGTGAAATTAGA
Source organism: Berghia stephanieae (assembly GCF_034508935.2). NCBI lineage: Eukaryota > Metazoa > Mollusca > Gastropoda > Nudibranchia > Aeolidiidae > Berghia > Berghia stephanieae. The sequence goes on along the minus strand of NC_088364.1, from coordinate 23,731,843 downwards.
GATGACCTCAACGCTCTCTGTACCGCTTCCTATCCTGTTAGTGACAAGTTATTTGGGAGCAACATTAAAGATAAGATTAAAGACATGAACGATTCTATTCGAGTGGCAAAAACCACAAGGAGATTTTCCCCGTACCCGTCCCATGGCCAGAAAAGGTTTCCTTTTTTAGGCAAAGGCCAACCATGGAAAGGTCAAGGAGGGGGGACAAACACCTTTCGGGGGAATACAAGGACATGGAACAACCACAAACAACACCACAAGCAACACACCTTCAAAAGGAGGAATTAAAGGATAAGGTAACCCATTTGCATGGGGGCAGAACTAAATTATTTAAATCTGCTTGGAAAATGTATACCTCTGATCCTTTTATTATTCAATGTATTTTTGGATGTGCAATTGATTTTTTGTCCTCTCCTGTTCAAATGAAACCAGCTCATACTATCCAATTTAAACAGGATGAAAAGATAGCTTTACAGGAGATGATAATACAATATGAAAGGGATGGTGTTATCCAGAAATGTACACCGGAGGAGGGTGATTTTGTTAATAATGTTTTCCTTAGGGAAAAACGTGCTATACCGGTGAGCAGAGGAAAAAGTATCGAATGATATTAAATGTAAAACACCTCAACTCCTTTGTGCGTTATCGCCATTTTAAAATGGACACTTTACATTCTTGTTACAACTTATAGAACCTAACTGTTTCATGGTTTCGCTAGATTTATCTAATGCATACCATTCTTTGCCCATGCACCCAGATTTTACCAAATTTCTTAAATTTGTTCATAATGAATCGTTATACCAATACCTTGTTCTTCTGCAGGGGTTCCGTGATAGTCCTAGAATCTTCACTGAAATCATGAAACCTATTGTTGCTCACCTGCATCTTAAGGGAATTATATGCAGTTTGTATATTGAGGAATGCGAACATAATTTGAAGTACATGACCAATATTGTGCGTTCGTTAGGATTTGAAATATCAGATAAGTCTAACTTAACCCCATCTCAAGAAATGGAGCACTTAGGTTTTGTACTCAGTTCCTTGGATATGTCAGTGACTTTAAGTGATAAAAAGAAAGATCAGATTATTTGTATGATTGAGAACCTTCCTTCTTCCATCTCAGTTAGATTTTTAGCTAAGATTATCGGCATGTTAGTCGCCTCTTTCCCTGCTGTTGAATATGGACCTTTATTCTATAGAAGTCTTGAGTGTCAAAAAATTGAGGCTCTCAAACAAGTATATAACTTTGATAGAAATATTAAAGTTTCAGTTCAATCTTTTATTGAATTAGAATGGTGGAAGCCTGAAGGCCTCCACAGTAAGAAACGATTACATATAGATAACCCTTCTTTTGTGATGAGAACTGATGCTTCAGGTCATGGCTATGGAGCAATTATGAATGATGTTGCCACACAGGGACGGAAGAAGAGCAGATGGATCACATCAACGTTCTAGAAATAAAAGCAGTTTATTTAGGACTTCAATCTTTGTGCAAAGATATTTCCAATTGTCACATTCGGGTAGAAGTAGATAATATGACAGCTGTTTCATACATTAATAACATGGGGGGAACCTATTCAGTTAAATGCAATGACATCACACGAGAGTTAATTTTATGGTGCAAAACCAGGGGAATATGGATTTCAGCATGTCATATTCCCGGAGTGGAAAATATCATTGCTGATGATTATAGTAGAAAATTATCTATTCATACTGAGTGGTCGTTTAATCGAGCAGAGTTCAATAATCTTTGTGATCATTTTGGAAATCCAGAAATTGATCTTTTTGCTTCTAGAACCAATTTTCTTATTCCCAAATATATGTCGTTATATCCTGACCCATCTGCCTGTGCCATTAATGCCTTTTATCATTTATGGGCTGGATTTGTGTATTTATTCCCACCATTCAATATGATCCCCAGGGCTCTACAAAAGATACAACAGGACAAAGTATTGCGAGCGTTGGTGATAGCACCAATTTGTGCAAACACAGACTTGGTTCCCCAAACTTATGACTATGCTGATAGCGTCCCCGGTCCATCTAAAAGCCTCAAAACACCTATTGGCATTGGCATCAGACAGGGCAGCTGTGCACCCTTTGTATCCAAAACTAAAGTTGAGGGCTTGTCTCTTATCAGGGCAAAAATCCGGAAACAAGGAGTTTCCAAGCACGACTTAAAAATAATTATGAAAAGTTGGCGTCGCAACACCCAAAAACAGTACAATAGTTACTTACTGAAATTTATCCAGTTTTGTGATGCTGATGGGGTGGACCCTATGAGTAAAAATGTTCAGACTACTATAGCTTTTTTGACAATATTATTTCAATCTGGATTGCGATACAATGCCCTCAATACAGCCAGGTCAGCAGTGTCAACATTGAACGAGACCGGTTCAGATCCGCTAGTGTGTAGATTCATGAACGGTGTATTTCATTCTCGACCCACTCGTGCCCGTTACACTACTGTTTGGGACAGATCTACTGTGTTAAATTATTTAAGGTCACTTTCCCCTGCTCGTGATCTTAACCTTTTTATGTTAGGAGCCAAACTTCTTATGCTATGTGCTCTTGTTACGGGACATAGGTGCCAATCATTTCATGCCATGACTATTGAATCATCTTGTTTATCTATTCATGATAGTAAAGCTATATTCCATATTAGTAAATTGCTTAAACATAACTCGCCTTCTAATTCTCAAACAATTATTACACTCCATGCATTAAACGAGGACAGACGGATTTGTGTTATGACATATCTACGAGCATACTTGAAACAGACTAGACCACTTCGATCTTCTAATAATTTGTTTATTAGCACCCTTAGCCCTCACTTAGGAGTCTCCAAGGATACACTGTCACGTTGGATAAGACTTATCCTAACCAAGTCAGGAGTGGATACTAACATATTTAAAGCACACAGCACACGATCAGCATCTTGTTCTTCAGCAGCTAAGGGTGTAGATATATGGCATGTACTTAATACGGCAGGATGGAAAAGGGTCTACCTTTGCTCAATTCTATAAAAAGACCATTGCATCTTATTCGGAATCTTTTGCACATCCAGTACTATCCTCAAAACCTGCCCTGCTTTGAAATCTCCAAGTGGCTCCTATCAGCATTAAAGTAGACGGAATAATTAACAAATTATACGAGTCTTACCTTGGGAAGACGATGTATGATGATAATTGTTCCGTCTCTTAATGCTGAAGGAGTCAATTGCCCTTCCCTCCCTTGCCCTTACTATTAATATAATTATAATTCTATATTGAGTATTATTGTTGTTTTTTGGTGAAATTGTGCTATATATTACACGTGTGTAATCTATCGCGGGATAAGTTCATAGAGTACTTATTTTAGTTGTGTATTATCATTACTACACACTTGTTGTGGGCAGCTTTTTCGGAGTTAAATAGTGATCACGTGACGCAGCGCTTCCTCCAATTGACTCCTTCAGTATTAAGAGACGGAATAATTATCATCATACATCGTCTTCCCAAGGTAAGACTCGTATAATTTTTAAATTAAATTCATCTAAACATTTTCCGTTGGGTTACAGTAGTTGCAAGCTCAAATCAGGTCGCACATGTGTCAGTTTCATGCTATACAAAATGAACAACAAGGCATCATTTATACTGAAATGTGATACCCATGTGGGTTTTTTTTTGTTGTTGCCAAATTTAAGTTCTATTTTTAAAAAAAAATTTGGGTTATTATACTGAATTACTAAATGGAAGTAAACTTGATGCTCAACAGTCTTACAGGCTACTGTTTTATCTTCATTAACCTTACAATATCACTCAGGATGTTCAGTGGAATGATATTGATTACATGGACAACCATAGAGACTGGACCTATGACCACAAGAGGTACTATGGCCTACCCAATATCGTATCTGACTTACACAGGAATAATCAACATTACATTATTATGGCTGTAAGTATCAATCACAAATTGTATTAGGAAAAAGAACACCCTATTATGCTGATTTAGGAAGTATAATGACCAATGTCCTGCTAAGCTCTGAAAGCTGCAAAACTGTTGGAACCACAGGTTTGAGATTAGATGATGCTCTTTTGAAATACATTCCACCTTTGGAACAAATTATCTGCCTGTATTTATTCATTGTTAATAATAAAGACCTTTAAAATGTACTGCAGTCTTTATTTTCAGAAAGATACCTAGAACTTTTGTATTTTACAAATTCCATGAATTCATGCTCTAAGGCGCTTGGCAGCCATAAGCACGCTTGGGGCGCGCAGCCTAATTTTTGCTATATATATTTACCCTTTGTAAGCCTGCACACAAAAAAGGACTCTGTTTATTAGCATGCTCATTTTTCTGACCATTGCTTAAAAGTTACAAATATGAAAGAAAATGAATAAATGGCTAAAAAGAAAAATACCACCATTTTTATTAATACAAAAGTTTGACAAATAGGGTGAACAGAGACCATCAAAATGCATCATTACTTTCCTTGCACAAAGCAATTGACAACTCAGTGATGAAACGGACTCTGCACCTCTCATAAAATGTTAAGTGATAACGATAGGCAGACTCAGTAGCTCATTAAGACTTTACAGGGGAGGGGTAAAGGGCAGGCAAGTTGTATACTTGTGCTGACATGATGGAAGCGGGGTAAGGTAAGAGAGTCAACATAAAAGTCAAACAACCAATAATCACAAGCTTTACCCCTCGTTTCACACCTATGGTGTAATGCTGTTGCATATTGTGGCAGAAAAAAAGGGTCTGTTTATCCTTAAAAATAATTTAAAAGCTAAAAATGAATAACCGACTAATGGCAGTTCCATGCCTGCAACCTGGTACATTGTGTGTACATTTTTGTGAATAAAAGGGCAAAGTTGTGTTTATAATATGAGCATTGAACATATAATTAGTTATAATGATCCGAATCCGCTTATAAGCATGATCCGGCTATAAGCACGCTCTGCTTGATTCCACAGGACCATGCTTATAAACAGAGACCACTGTATTTTTAAAGATTAAAAGCCTTGTTTGAGATATTGTGCTCACTATAGAATAATAGTCTATATAAAGACATTTCCTATTTAATAAACTAAATAAGATACTTTCAAATTTTTAATTTAACCTAATTTAAGTTAGTTTACTCAGCTTCTTAAAACTGTAGGTGTAAAGTATTTTCACATCTGTTCTCATCTCTCCAGAAATCGATGGTATCTCTAGACTATTAAATTATTGTCTCTGAGCCTTTAGTATTCTTTGTTATATATTAATTTCTTTCTTTGTTGCAGTTGCTATGTTCCTTTTGTTCTTAGTTCAATCCTTTTACACATTTTCCAGGACCCTGCCATAGCAAGTATCTCTCCCCCAGGAACATATCCACCGTTTGATGATGGCAAGCAACTGGATGTGTTTATTAAGAACCACAATGGCCAAATACTTATTGGACAGGTAGTTTTGCCATTTGTAACACCTCCCCAAAATAGCATTACAATTGGCTATAGAAAAAAAAAGCTTAAGAATGAAATTTAGTCATGGGTGCCAGACCTCTGGACCAGCCTCGAATTCTGGGTTGACAAAATTACACAGCATCACGTTCCAGGTTATTAGTCCAGTAGATTTAGGGTTTTGACCCGGAAGAAATTGGTACCAAGCTAATTTTTCTTCTGATGAGACAAGATCATATTCTGAGCCTCCTATGAGACAAATGTTTATAAACACCTTGCATAGAATAGAAAGCAATCAACCCTTGGCAATTATAAAAAAAAACACAACTCAAATAAATAAAAAACATTCTAATGAGGTCATTCTAGAACGTGACGGTCCCAAGTCCGTAGAAAACTCAGAAGTGAAGTCCTACATGAATGGCACATGAAAGCTGGTGCTTAGATGTTATTTTTAGCTTATCCACTTAATCGCACTCTCCGCTTAATCGACACACTAACCTGAACTCCCGAGGGTGTGCGATTAAGCAGAGTCGACTGTAATACAAAGCCAATGTGAAGTCATCACATTTTAGGAGCCTGATAGCAACTTTTCAGCCGTGTATAAAGAAGGGACATGGAAATACCAGCACACATTTTACATAAAGTCGGACAGGTAAATAAGTAAATATAAAGGACAACCACCAACAGTAATTCACACTGTGTTAAGCAGGTATATCAAACACATATAATGTAAACATAAAGTAGATCATCGGAAGACTTTCTATCTCTAAGATCTATGGCAGAAGGCCGTAAAAGGAGGTAAAAGGTGCTTAGACATAAGAGAATTTATGGATTAGTGCAATAACAACCACCTCCTTTATGTTTTAGATCAAGCACGAACAACCACCAAAAAATGATACTAAAAAATGAAAAAGTTGAGCAAGTTAAAGAATACAGGCACCTTGGTATTATGTTTAATAATAAATTAGAATGGTCGGTGCACTCAAATAACGTTATTCCTAAATGAATTACAAAATGCATTTCATGAGAATGTTTCACAACATCAACCTAGACCAAGTTCTCCTCTTTCTATTTTTGAAAACTTGAGCATTTAAGTATTATTATTATTATTATTATTATTATTATTATTATTATATTTGTTGTTGTTATTTTATGGTTTATATTTTCTCAGGTGTGGCCAGGACACACTGCCTTTCCAGATTTTTTCCATCCAAATGCAGAGCAATATTGGTACAAACAAGCTAAGAACTTCCATGATCAGATTCCATTTGATGGACTATGGATTGTAAGTTGTCTTTGTTTTGGTTATCTCTTTTGAAATCGACTGTATCAGTTTAAAGATATCATGTAACATCTTTAAATCACAAGTATTTATTGTTATAGCCTATTTATGAATCAGAAAAGTCACTAGATATATAATTTATTTCTTTTGAATTCCTAGGACATGAATGAACCTTCCAACTTTGTAGATGGATCGACAGAAGGCTGTCCAAAATCACCATACAATTTTCCACCATATATACCTGCAAGTAAGAATGATTTATAGTTTCATTCGAGATCTTTGTTCTTGTTTCTGTTTATAACTAATCCATAGCATTATGATGTAATGATGGGTATTTGGTTTCAAACTTAAAGTCTGTAGTAAGTACAAAATTCAAATTGATGTACAGACATACAGGCAGGGTGGGAAAACATTTTTTTTATTTTGTAACATCTAATATTTTGACACTTCGGGTGGTTGTCAGCATGAATGACATCACATTGAGACACTGGCACCATTGCAGCACATGACACTGGATGCAAGGCCAGTGATGATGGTATTAGAGGGTCCTCTCTCTCTCTCTCTGTCTCTCTCTCCTCTCTCCCTCTCTCCCTCTCCCTCTCTCTCCTCTCTCTCTCTCTCTCTCTCTCTCCTCTCTCTCTCTCTCTCTCTCTCTCTCTCTCCCTCTCTCTCTCGGGGTAAGGTTTGAAGTGATGATAACCCAAAAATTGCAGCCACAACTGTATTATTGAGGGCAAACTATACATTTTGACGACCAAGCCATACTTTTTGTTTTGTAACAGTCAAGCAATGTCAAATGTAGTCAATGACTGGGTGGAGTAACGAGTGCCCAGTTGTCTGCGTATCCCAGCTTCAGAGAGGAAGTGTTCGGCTGAAGACATTGATGTGGACATTAAACAACATTGGCGCCAGAACAGTTCCCTGAGGGACTCCGTTCCTCAGTTTCCTGAGAATGAAGATTTGTCGAGCGCATTGATCATTGTGAATTGGTTGAAATATGTGATAGGAATGTTCATATATGTTCATATATCTTCGAATAAGAATACAAAACTCAAAAAAGGAAGGAGAAAGACAGAAACTCAAATATGAACGAAACAAAATATTACACAGCATAAGACATAGAATAATTGATCTTAGAAATGAAGAGTTGGACAAAAAAGTTGATACTATTAATAAATGCAACAACGATCAAGCAATGTATAAAGCTGTGAGACTAATAAACCAAAGACCATTTGAAAACCCAAAGATAGAGGACGACTCGGGAAAATTAATTATTAACCCCAATGACATTTCAAATGTTCTTTTTCAATACTATAAAACAAAATTTCAAGACAACAAAATGCCACACGTCAGCTCATTTGAGGGAGATCCCCGACCACTATTTAAACCTATTTCACCAAGAGAAGTGAGAAATGCTTTTAAAAGTCTAAATAACAACAGAGCACCAGGAGAAGATGGAATATGCACTGAACTTCTAAAATATGGACCACCTTTATTAGATGAACACATAGCGGACATTTTCAATCAGACGTTTGAACATCACCAGAACCTGGATATTAATAAAGGGGAGCTGATATCAATTCAAAAGCCAGAAAAACCAAAAGGCCCTCCAAAGAATTTGAGACCAATTACTCTTCTTAATACAATTAGAAAATCGCTCTTCTTGATCACACTGAATAGAATTAGATCGATTGTTGAAAATTATCTGTCACATAGTCAAAGCAGATTCAGGACGGAGAGAAGTACTGCAGATGTAGTTTGCCCACAAAAGGCTTGCTGCCAAAACCCTATCAGAAAAATTAGAAATAGTTATAACTGGAATAGATATGTCTGCCGCCTTCGATACTATCAATCGCCAATCCTTGTAAAATATTTCGAAAGGAATAGTTATGGAAGATGAAGTTTGATTAATCAGATTCCTTATAAGTGAAACCTGGATAACCACCAAAATAATCGTTGCCTCAGATAATAAATCATTCCTTGGCAACATTGGTACACCACAAGGAGACAGCCTAAGCCCTGTTTTATTTATCATTTACCTAGAAAATGCTTTAAAAGATGTGCGTAAATCTGTACCTTCGGCCCAATCACGTTTTGAAAACGAACTCCCCATGGAAATTGCATATGCAGAGGACATCGACTTTATTGGTCTGAAACAAGTCAATGTAAATGACATCCAAAGAGCCTTACAAAATCACCAACTGTACGTAAATAGTGACAAAACAGATGTAACATTATTATCAAGGAAGAAAGATGGATGAAGAGCCACGAATAATGTAGGATCATTAATAGGAGATAAGGAAGATGTAGAGAGAAGAAAAAGTTTATCGACGGCTGCATTGAATAAATTACTACATATATGGATTAGAAAAGATAAAATAAAATTAAATACTAAAATCAAATTATACACAACCCTTGTAAAATCCATGCTTATATACAACTGCGGAACATGGGCACTGACTGGAGCCGAAGAGCAAAGATTAGACAGATTCCATAGAAAACAACTGAGAAGAGTCCTGAATATACGATACCCCACAAAAATAAGCAATAAAATACTGTATGAAAAATGTAATGAAGAACCCTTATCCATTCAAATCCTGGAGGCAAGATGGCGGCTTCTTGGGCATATGCTCAGAAGAGATGAAAATATGACAGCTAATAAAGCGATGAATACGTTTTTCACTCCATCTGGACACAAGAAATATCAAGGCAGACCACTCACGTCAATTTATACTGTCCTCAATCGAGACCTAAAATGCCTTCAAAATAACAAAGAATTAGAATCAAAGGAAGACCTTATGAACTTAGCATCCACAGCAAAAGACCGTGAACTGTGGAAGGAAATGACACAGATGATTAGAGAGGCAGCCGAGGCGTCCCGATCGGATGATTAGGAAGCGTAAGGCCTTAAGTCAGTAAGTCAGTCATATCTTCCTCTTGATCCACTTCATCTAAATGTTAGTTCGCCTAAATGCCCACCCCTGATGGATCACTGCCTTGATGTTGGTGGGGGTGCTTGAGGTATATCAGGGGCAAAGGAGTAATTCCGATTAACTGTCACTAGACCATCCCGGATGTCGAACCGTAAACAGCCCACCCAGATATGTGATGGAATGGAGTGCTCCACACTACTGCAGCATGATGATTACATCCAATTCACAGATTCAATGGCAAAGGGGTTGGCTGCCTAGCCAAATACAATGGCGATCGTGTCAACAGGATCATTGGCCGGTTGAGAAATAAGTAACGTCCCAACACAACTTTAGCTGAACAATGCGGTATCAGGGTGAGTGACATAGACACACATATTGTCCCTGAATATCGAGGGCCAGAGTATGGCCAAAAATGGGCTTTTATCAAAGCTATTGTCCATAGTGTTGATATTCTCCTACTACAAGAGATCCATCTTGATTCAGGCGTGCAATCTTCTTGATTCCAGATCCCAGACCGTATGAGAGAACACTTCGAGGCTCAAAAGAGCTGTCAACGTTTACGCTAATTCGAAGGTAAGGGCCATAGAAAGTGTTTCGGCCAGCAACGGGGTGAATAGAATTTCTGTGACGGTAGGTGGGCTGTATCTGCACAACATTTACAAACCACCAAGAGCGACTTGCCACCACCACGAGTAGGGCTACTGAGACGGCAACGAGCCAGGTAGACAACTACACGCATGGATGGACTGTAACAATCTGCATGACCTGCACCTAGTGTATGATCCTACCTTCAGGGGCACTGGCCATAAGAAAGAGTATACTCCTGACCTCACCCTCATGATGAAGGGAGTGAACGGGGAACCGTTGCAGGACAGTCCTTGGCGACTTTCCCACATAGCCAGCACAGGCCGGTATTTGTCACAGCAGTAGTAACAATCCGAGGGTACAGTCTCTCTCATTCTGCAGGTGGAACTTCAGGAAGGCGAACTGGGAAGAATTTACTTCCGATATCGAGCAGGTCTGCCCTGCTATTCCTCCCAAGTCCGAGAACATAACCAGATTTAACAGGCTGCTGGTTAAGAGCACTCACTGCTCCAGTCCAGCTGGACAGAGGAGTCGGAAAAGCTGTACGAGGAGTACCAGCAGACCCAGTCCCAGCACGTAGCCGATAGACTACTTCAGTCACTGGCAGAAGGAAGAAAGCAATGGTGGCAGGAGACTGTGGAAAGTGTCAACTTTACACACTCCAGCCGCCGCGCTTGGTGACTGATGAAGAAATTGGATCCTGACTGGAATTTAGCGAAGGCTGCACTGGAGTGCAAGGCAGACACAATTGCCAAGAATATAAAGAACCATAGCAAATGGGTCCCGAATCAGTCTTTCATGCTAGGTATCCACAAGGCATAGAGTATAATTTGGACTGATGTCCTTGCAAAAGGAAAGCTCCCACAAGTGTGGAAGCATGCTAAGATAGTTCCCTTCCTAAAGCCAGGGAAACCGGTGAAGGAGGCAACAGTTACAGACTCATATCGCTGCTGAACTGCCTGTACAAACTGTGACTGTGCTATTGAACTGATGGGGGGCTGGTGGCTGCCATGCCACCTGACCAGACGGGTTTCAGAAAAGGTAGGTGCACAACTGAGCAGGTCATTGCCCTTACAGAGCATATTGAAGCAGGGTTCGAAAGAAAACAGCAAACTGGTTCTGATTTATAGACCTATCAGTAGTGTATGATATCGTCTGGTGTGAAGGGTTAATGATCAAACTTGCAAAAATTATAAGGTGCAAAAAGACCTTGAAGCTGTTCTCTTCAATCCTAGGGGAAAGACATTTCCATGTCGCTATGGGAGACACCACAAGCTAAGTCAGGAAACTGAAGAACAGAGTCACTCAGGGATATATTCTGGTGCCATTGTTGTTTATTGTCTACATTAGCTACATGCCGAACACTTCCTCCCTGAGGCTGGGATACGCAGACGACAGGGCACTCGTTACTCAAAGTACAGTGTGGACCCATCTCGAGAGCGTACTCACTGACGACAATACCAGACTGAAATCCTACTTTGACAAGTGGTACCTGCAGATGAACACTTCAAAAAACCGTGGCTACAGCATTCCATCTATGCAGTGGCTGGCTCAAAGGTAAACTGATTGTCCTTGTCAGGGACCAGCTTCTCCCATATGAGCTGAATCCGAAATAACTGGGGACTCTGCTTTACCTATCGGACCATCTCAAAGGAGTGCCCGGAAGATAGAGAAATACAACAGTCTTCTGAGGAAACTGGCAGGAACAACTTGAGGTGCTAATCAAGCATATCTAAGGACTTCCACCCTGGCACTATGCTATTCCAACGCGGAGTACTGTGCTTCAGTGTGAGGTAGAAGCAAGAAAGAACATTGAGAGGGTTGATGTAAAACTTCCCAAGTGGCAGGAACAACTTGAGGTGGTAATCAAGCATATCTAAGGACTTCCACCCTGGCACTATGCTATTCCAACGCGGAGTACTGCGCTTCAGTGTGGGGTAGAAGCAAGAAAGAACATTGAGAGGGTTGATGTAAAACTTCCCAAGTCATGCATATAGTGTTGGGAATGCTGGCAATAACGCCTAGAGAATGGGGACTCAAAATGACAGCAATCCAGCCCCCCAATGTACAGCGGGAGATGATTACAAACAACTGGCTTAATAAGATCAAAACGAGAGGGAATGGAATACTCCTCAAGCGCATAATGGACAGTGCCCCTGTTTCAAGCTGAATAAGTCCCAGCAACCCTTGTTCGTAGCTTCCCTGACTTTGGACAGAGCAGCATATATGAGATGGAAGTCGGTGTGGACGAATTCAATTCCTTGATGGGGCAGGGACATTGACATCTTGAAACTGAAAGAGAAGTTGCCAGGCTTTTGTACCTGCAAGAGGAGATATTGGGTGGCAGCGAACTGACTTCAGTCGAGTATCTGCCTCACAGCACAATCTCTTCATCAGTGGGGATTTGCCACCTGTCCAATATGTACTTGTTGTGATCAAGAGCCCAAAACCACAGAGCATCTGGTTGAATGTTGTTGCTCTGTGACGCTGCTTCCGGGCACGTTCGTGACTGTTCACAATTGCGGTGATGAGTTTGCGACCTGGATAGATCATCTTAACATAGTAGTGTGGCACCATTAGAAGCTGCTGCTGCCTAAATGCCTGTTTTAGGTGATTACCACAGTACCAATGTACGAGGAGTATGAACTTAACATATAGAACGAGACATGAGGAATGTTAGAAGCTCTTACATATTTTTTTTGGACAAATACAATGCAGTTACCAGCCAGGTGTTCATTTTACACCTGAGTTCCGGGAGAGAATGTGAGTAAAATACCCTTTTCAATTATCAACTTTGCATCATCTAGAGGGGAACTCAGACTAGGTCCGAAGTCAAGTGCCATACCAAAGACTATTAAGCTGCATACCCACTCATAAAGAAAAGAATAAGAGAAACACATCCTCCAATCTTGGAGTGGAAGTGAAAAAATTATGAAAATAAAAGATTAATTTCTTATTTTCATAATTTAATATTTGTCATCAAACCTGTAATGAAGTTGACACATTATGAATCTGAGTTCAAAAAACTGAAAATGTGTTTTTTTTTACCACTTGTTCAAAAGGAAAAATATTAAGAATATCCAGTTAAATAATAACCCAAGAACAGCCTCATATAAAAATTAAAAAATTAGAAATTAGTCCTTTTGCAATTGGGTCAAAGAGAGAACAAGAGCAAAAATTTGTATTGCCGACTTAGTGTCCAACTTGTAGGCCAATGAGTCAGATAAAGTTCAATGTACAATATGTTTTAGTAATTTGTAACAATTTTTCAATAAATTCTTATATCAATATTTTTGACTTTATTTCGTTTATGGAAGTACAATTCATCTGAAAAGTAATTTTTTTTCTTTCCAAAAGCCATTGACTCCAGTTCCCTTTTTGTCAAAACCATTTGTCCATCTGCTGAGCAGAATGTCTCACTCCATTACAATGTACACAACATGTATGGATGGTCCCAAGCCAATGTAACCAGGAGGTGAGATGCAAATGAATCCATTTAAATCTATTGTATATGAATTCCTAAATGACTTTTTGTTTTCATAGTAGAAATGTATTTGTAGAACCCAATTTCATGGCCAGTGTGGGTTTCCAATTTTATACTAAGATTTCAATGTTGTGACTTAAAAAAGTCTATATGCCCCAAGTGCTTTTCATATGATTTTTACTTATTTTAATTTTAAAGCGTGTATGATAACAGAAATGTGTCATTATAAAACAAAATATTTTTCTCTTCCATATCGCCATTTTTTATTGTTAACAATAGATGGCGATCAGACAAATTCTTAGATTCTCTACTTGCTACATGTTATTTTCATTGCAGTATCCAATTTTGTTAAATGGAAGCTCTTAGCCTCTTGGATAAAAAAAAAAAATTAATCACACTGATGGCAATGATCATTTCTAGAACGTTTAAAAATTTCTTTTTTTTTTTTCATTTTCATTAACATTGAAAGTCATTCTTACATTTTCTATCACATAATGTTATTCAAATATCTTATTATTGTAATTTTCTCGTTTTACTTTTGTTTTTGATTTTGATTTTACCTTTATTTATATACATGATAATAAGTATTACTAAACTTTTAAAATAGATAAAATCATATAGTTACACGGTTTTCAACACAAGAGATGTTAGAGCCATGAATCCCAGAAATCAGGAGAAAAATTCTGTTGCATTCACCAGGATTGGATTCCATGACATTTCTTATCATATGCGTGCTAGTTAACCCATAGAGCCATCAGTTTACTCTAAATGAAATGAGATGAAACAAAAGAAAACTATACAAAAAAAAAAAAGATGCACCATAGAACTGAGCATGGTATGATCCAATGTCATGCTCAGATTTCAATACAATGGTGTGTGACATCGCTTTGACAATTTGTGAAAAGAATTGCTTCCAATTGGCAACACACCAAGTAATAAATGTAGTCTGATATATTTATTATCACTTTGACCCTCTTTCAAAACAGAACATAATTCCTTTAATTTGATAGAGTTTGCTTTATAGAACAACTTCTTAGATTGATCTTTAATGGTCTTAAAGTTGTGCCAAATGAGTTGGTAATGAGTGAGTGTTTTTACTTTCATAGAGATTTGTTCTTGATTTTGACTTGTCACTGTTCAATATTTTAACTCATGAATTAGTCATATTATTAGTCTAACTTATTTTTAATTTGTTATAAATAATGATTAAGGCTAACCAATTATTTTCAAAATAATGTGATCAGAGCCAAATTTCGAAATTTCATAAGTGCTATTATATCAGGCACTTTTTAAAAAGGTTATTCTTGGTATTGGTTATGCAGGCACAGTTTGATTCTCTATGTAGAAGTTTGACAATAGGCTTAAAAAGAATTGCGTCAGTTAGACCTTTCCTAACAAGAGAAGTAACATGTAAACTAATAACATCTTTCATACTATCTAAAATAGATTACTGTAACTCGTTAATCTCGAATGTAAGCAACGATAAAATATCACGCCTTCAAAGTATCCAGAATGCGGCTGCTAAATTGATTCTAAGAAAGAAGAGAACATCCTACTCGTTGCCACTTTTGTATGAGCTGCATTGGTTACCAGTTAAAGTGAGAATCGAATTCAAACTAGCAGTATTGTGCTATAAGTGCCTCAATGATCAAGCACCATTGTATATATTACTGAATTTTTAGAAACTTATAAGCCAACGAAGAGTCTACGTTCTGCACTAGATTCTACAAAATTAATTGTTACAAATAAATATAAATATAAATTTTACGGCGGCAGATCGTTCAGTCACGTCGGACCTTCCATCTGGAACTCTCTCCCTAAAAGAATAAGAGAAGCGCAGTCCTTATCAATATTTAAATCAAAGTTAAAACACCATCTCTTTGTTAAAACACATCTTGATTAATGCATCTTTGTAATTTGACCCCAATATGAATGTTAATTTAGTTTATGTTATTATATCATTATTTTATATTATTTCCGTATTTGACATAGCATGTGGATGTATTATAACATATCTTGTATTAATGACTTTATGTTTAGTTATTACATTGTTGTATAATGATAATATTATGTTGATGTAGTATGTATAATGTTTCATTTGTATAATAATGTCACTGTATTATTGTTTCGCGCATTGAGCATCACCCAGTGATGAAAATGCGCGTTATAAATGTCATATATTATTATTATTATTGGAAACTTGTTAAGGTACTTTTAAGAAATGTTATTTTGGTAATGGAATCATAAACTTATTGATTTGATTTAATATAAATTGTCTCTATAAAAAAAAAACAAAAAAACTAAAAAGAGTTAAAGAAAAAAAAAAGAATTTAAATCTAATGTTGCATATTGTCTGTTTAAAAAAAATGTTATTCTCACCCTTTGCCTAAAAGAGTACTTGATCGCCTACTGGGCAAGAGGTCTCCCATCATCAGCCGCTCTACATTTCCAGGACTCGGAGTAAATGCAGGTCATTGGCTTGGAGACAATCTGTCCACATTTAAGGAAATGTATTTTTCGATTCCAGGTGATTTTTTTTCTTTTTTGGCATTGTGAAAAATATACTTACATTTGTTTCATGATCAATATTCACAATCAAATGCTTTTATCTTTAATACATTCCCTGTGTTCCTGTAAATTTTTGCAATCCCAAAACAAAGGATATCACCCAGTCTCTCTTTACAACTGCCATTGCCTACCTGTTACCCAGCCCCCTTACCTCCTATTTAATGGCCACAGATGACATTACAAACCCATACTGCAAAGTTTAGCCCTCCTCTGTCTGTAATAGAGTGGCGACACACTACTGTAGCAGTAAATCCCCGCTCACTCAATTCTTCGATTCTTCAACCTGTCACAATTTCATTCATGATAAAATTTAATCATGTTTTGTTTGCTTGATTTCTTGAATTTGCCACTTTTTGAGGGTGAAAATTTGTTGTGATTAACCGAAGTTTGTTGCAATTAACCAGTGACTTTTATATAGAATTAATTCTGTTTCTTGAGAAATGTTGTGATCAACCAAAAGTTATGATTATCCGGAGTTGGCTGTGTATATTTATATATATATATATATATATATATAATATATATATATATATATATATATATATATATATATATATAATATATATATATATATATATATATATATATATATAATTTATATATTAAAAATATGTAACGTTTTATCATCTTACTACATCCAAGAATTGTCTGCCATTACCATTTTTTAAAAACCATCTTAAAACCTGTTTTCTTAGAGAAATGTACTATATATATAAATAAATAAGCTCACTCACATATTTTTTGCCGATACAATTGTTTCTATGTCCTCCATTTTGTTGGCTTTTCCTGTAATATAAGGTTGGACAGTGGAAACAATATTTGCTATGATCTGATTAATGTAAGCATCCATAGACAAATACAACCCCAAAGCTTTTTACTCCATCTATTAGAGAATTAGTGTTATCATTTATGATTTGACTTGGTCCTTTTTGCTGCTTGTGGAACATAGGGCGCCACCGTCTGTTTCTTTCCTTGCCTGCCTTCTTGGTAGCCTTCCAAGTGAGATTTGACACTTTTAATTAGTGAACGTTTACACATCTGTTTCAGACGCCAAACCTTTTGTCTCCCTTGGGGGTTCTTATCAAAGGACTGCCTGATGATGTTGCTCCATGTTCTTCTCAATTTGTGACCGACTCAGCTCTATTTACTCCTCCTAATTTGGGTGCTGATGGGTTGACCTTTTCCATAATTTTATGTCAGAAATGTGATCTTGCCATCTTATTGTCATAATCCTGTAGAAGTCTGGATTTTATGAATAAGGGTGTTTGTGACTCACCAGGTTTTCAGATTCCTACTTACTATAAGTTTTGATGACTAAAAAAGCAGAAGTAAGTCAACTGTCCCCTTTATGTTCAGACAAGCTATGATTTGTACTAACAATATTCTTTTTAAAGCAGATTAGATTGATACATCTAACAGAATGTTTGACATGTCATACTATTATCAATTTCTGCTGAGGTTACCGATGGTTAAAATAAATTTTCAGACAATTTTGGAAAAGATGATTTACAGGCCTGTATTATAAAGGAATCTCTCATCGACTGGTGGCCTTGCAAGCTGGTTAGTCCAGTCACCCATTGTTTGTTGTCAAAGTTGTCCATCTGACAGCCTACCAAGACGAAAGAGTTTGAAGTCAGAGTTGTCTTCTCCTAGACTGACCACCTATCAAGGTTAACAAGTTCAGTCTACCCGAGTTTTTAATCAGTTGTCTTCTCTCCTTGGCTATGTTGGTCCACATTACTTTATTCTGTATTATTCTGTGCAATCCTTGGAGAAAGGGCTTTACCTCATCACTGAAACCTGAGGGATGCGCCTCCATGTCATATAATTTTTATAATTTGGATCTATGTGTTGAGCTACCAATGAATAAAGCCTCTGTTTTATCGTCATTAACTTTACGTTTGTTTATATGCAGTTATACATATATCTTAGAGTTAATATCCAAATGTAAAGCATGCTGCATATTTTGGTATCATTTATGTACATGTGATATGCAAGTTTCTTCAACAGAGGCTTAACCAAAGTTGTTGTTTATGAAATGGCATAGCTTGCTAGGGCTTGTAAGAATGATTTTCTTCACATCATCAGTCCGAACTTCAGTAAAAGATAAGGGATCACCATTAAATGATGTTGATTTATTTATGGTAGTGTTATTGTCAAGTTTCTTGTGAATTCTTGATATTTTTTCTGTAAAATAATTCGCAAAACGCTTTGTGTTGAATACAACTGCAATGCTCATGAAATTTCACAATTTTATAAAAGTTTTGACATGCTAAAATTTGGCCAACTTATGCTTACATGTTATTCAATGAAACATGTTAATAAGCTGAACTGTTCCATGAAATATTACCACCATTGTTATATGTGACATGATTTCTGACACTGACAGGTAACAAATGAAAGACGAAGAAAGAAAGAATGGAATGTATTCTCGTTATCAGATGTATATGTGGTGATAGAGTGCTCTTAAGGGATTTAAAGAAATAAGTCAGATTTGAAGTGAGGTCAGTCATTTCGCAGTCAAAATGCATAACTTAATTAGAATGTAATAAATAGTTCTGAGTAATGGACAAAAATATACTGTTGTTGATTAGCAGATGGCATGAAACTGTGTTACTTTATCACAAAAGACTTTATCTGCAGATATTATTCCAGGATAAAAGTTTATTTTCTGTTTTTATTATTTGATACAGTCACTGTATGCTCGGTGGTATTTTATCATGTTTGAAATTTATATTCAATTGTTCAATTGGTATTTTCGGAATGGGGTCTTTTGACCTGTTAAGTTGGGCGGTGAAGTCACTGTTGTTATGCCTTCTATTCCCTCTTTATCTGTGTCCCTTTCCATGTTGTCATGTCTTTGCTCTGATTTGGCATTGTATAGTTTTTTTTCCTGCTCCTGGCATGGATCCTTAGCTGAGAGTTCGGCAGTTAGTTATGGTTCCTTTTTTTTAAAGATGATATTTATTTCCTTGTAAATCATCTCTCTGCTTTGTACTATTTTCGTTTTTAGTTTTGAATCTATACTTTGGAACCATTTGGGTGTATCTTCATAGCAGGATCCTTTGTCTGTGCCTGGATGGGACTTATGTATTGTCAAAATTGGCACATTGATAGATTGCTCATGGAATCTTCTGTTCCCAATATGAACAAGTCCCCTTTATTTTACTTTTACTTTAGTGTTTTAACTTCAGATCTAGAAACTTTCTTTCATTACTTTCCTTTGTACTGGCGCTGAAATGACCCAAAAGTGTTATAACTAAAAAAACCCACAATATTTTCATCATACCAAAAATAATTGCCTATTTGGACAATAAAGATTATTATTATTATTATTATTATTATTATTATTATTATTATTATTATTATTATTATTATTATTATTATTATTATTATTATTATTATTTTATCTTTTATTTAAGCAGTCATGATTTCCTCTTACTTTATTAGGATATAAGTCATCATAAAACACATATTGAATATTGTTTTAAATAAAATGAAATGCACAACTCATTTTTTATGTGCCTCGTTCTCTTTTTCAGGAATTTTAAATTTTAATTTATTTGGATTGCCACAAGTAGGTGCGGATATCTGTGGGTTCAGAGGATCAACAACCAATGAACTTTGTACACGATGGATGCAGTTAGGAGCATTTTATCCATTTATGCGGAATCATGCCAGCTACAACTCCAAAGTGAGAATTATAATAATATTTGTTTGATCTAAATCTCAACATATAATAATTTAAATGGTTAAAATTGTGGGTTTGCATATACAAAGAATATGTTTTTTCTTACATGATCAGCACTTGGTCCCTGTGACCTGGTTTAATTTGAAGTGTTGCCGCTATTTTAAAATGTATTGACATTACAGTGATCACCTGTGATATCTACACATATCTTAATAATGATAAATGACTTCATGTGACCATACCATGGGACATTTAAGTCACAGGAATCAGATGCCATCACATGAAGAGAGCAGAGCCACTGTATTTGTAACCTGAGACAACCATGCTTGAATGCTTGACTTGAATGTTTGAACTTGTGTCATGTGACAAAATGCTACATAGAAATAAAACAAATGTATAGGCTTATATATAGATCTGAACATGTGTGTATGAAAGGTGCCAGACAAAGTAAGAAAGAAAAATACAAGCAAAAAAACATCCCAAAAAATCAGTCCACCTCGACTGGGGATCGAACCTCAAACCTTCTGATTACTGGTCAGACATGCTACTATTACACTACAAAGCCTCCCAATAATTGGGTAAATTTTAATAGCTATAATTATTCACAAGGGTACATGTTTTACACTGTGAACCTTCACTTGCATCTAACAACACATACATTGAACAGGAGATGACAAGTAACTCACTATTTTAAAATCTTGTAACATTTTTCTAAATTTTTTTTTGGTGTAGGTTCCTTGATGTATGGCAATTAAATATATGTCCTCATTATCTTTTCAGATCTGATCTGTTAATATGTGAATATGTGTTCCTTGATGTATGACAATTAAATATATGTCCTCGTTATCTTTTCTGATCGAATCTGTTAATATGCGAATATGTGTTCCTTGATGTATGGCAATTAAATATATGTCCTCATTATCTTTTCAGATCTGATCTGTTAATATGTGAATATATGTTCCTTGATGTATGACAATTAAATATATGTCCTCGTTATCTTTTCTGATCGAATCTGTTAACATGCGAATATGTGTTCCTTGATGTATGACAATTAAATATATGTCCTCATTATCTTTTCAGATCTGATCTGTTATGTGAATATGTGTTCCTTGATCTGATCTGTTAATATGTATTCCTTGATGTATGGCAGTTAAATTTATGTTCTCTTGATTTGTTTGAAATTTGAAAGCCCTACAAAAATGGCTGGACCTCTTACCCTTCAGGAACGTGCCCAGTTAGCGCATGTTATGAAGTTTGGAGATCCGTTGTTCAAGTCTGGAGATGCCAGAGAACCATTAAATTTAAATGAAGACTTTCTCAAGTTGATGCTAAGAATATCAGAAATTGTCATAAAAAACTGATTCCCACAGAATATGTGACTGATAATCAAAGAATTGGTCAATGTTCCACTTCTGGAGACCTGAGCTGTCAAAAGAAATGTTTACCTGTAGTCCAAAAGTAGGGTCTTTTTAAAAATTAAGATAAAAGTTTTTTAAGAATGATAAAAAGTTTTTCAAACAAGACCCCCAAAAACCAACCAACAAACAAACGTGAATGATAACATTTTATAAACTATGATAACAATAATGAAAATACCAATGTTGTTTTGTTTTATTATTATTGTACAATTAACTAAATATTAAAAAGAAATTAATTCAAAGTATCAAAAACTATTTCATAGCTATAACAATAATAAAAATGATGTTTTTTTCAATAATATTAAAAAAAAACAAACAAAAAAAAATAAAATTGTCCACACTAGGATCCGAACCCAGTATCTTAAAGGCTCCATTCGGACACAGAGCCACCTAGTTAATTTCTAAAAGATTATTTTATCTCTAATGCTACATCTACCTTATAGTTTAAATTTCGGTTGGACGTCATGAGCGCTTGTTTTATAATCCTTTTTTTTCTTAACAAAGATGTACAGATATCATATGATAGAAGTTGTACACACTCTGCATCCTTGTTCTAACACAAATCACCAAGACTACTGTACAGCATTGATATTGAATATGCATAAAAACAACCCATTATGATGCACAGATTTTAATTAATGGAGAAATTGCATTATTTTCGGAGAAATAAAGGCACTCATCTATATTAATTACAAATGAACACAGATCGGCATGAATCGGATA
Organism: Berghia stephanieae; assembly: GCF_034508935.2. NCBI lineage: Eukaryota > Metazoa > Mollusca > Gastropoda > Nudibranchia > Aeolidiidae > Berghia > Berghia stephanieae. Next base: position 23,709,733 of record NC_088364.1, on the reverse strand, counting down.
GAGAAGCCGTGTGTTTGGGGTGTGTGTCACAAATCCTGCATTTTGATTGGTCGGGTAATCAAGAGAGATTTAAAATTGCGTGATCAAGGAGAATATTATGATCTAGCAGATTTTTTTCAAATTTGAGTGAATGGACGATAGTCAAAAAGTAATAAGACTGCTTATTACATTAAAACATATTGAATCAATACCATGCATCATACCTCATAGCCAAGTAGAATGCTACTTCCCAACATAGTCTCCGCCTCTCTCGATAGCCACATTCCACTTTTTGTAAGGGCATGTTTCCCATCCTCATGAAATTTAGTTGACTGATCTTTGAGCCAATTTTTCACTACTGTCTTGGCTTCTTTATGATCTTCAAAGCGATGTCCCTCATTGTCTCCTTCAGTGGACTAAAAAGATGTAAGCCTTAAAAGTGTCAATTCTGGTGAATAAGGAGGGTGAGACAGCGTTCTCTATCAATTACCTCCCTTTTTTTGACATGTGTGTGTGTGGAAGTACATTTTCATCAAGAAATAGTACTTGTTCCTTCTTCTTCTTCTTGTTCCTTCATTAAGGCCAAAGCTTCAGGCTGAAGATTGTATGGCCGTCTTTTCAGTCACAGTCACAGGGCTTTTAGAGGGAAGCGGGGATGATTTTTTGAAGTCATCAGTCGAAAGGGCTTATATGGAGTTCCAAAGTCGGATGGTGGAGGGGAAGAAAGAGTAAAGATTATGGTTTGTTCTTGAGTGGGGGATTTCAAAATTAAATGCTGAGTTTTTTGTCGTCTTGTTCCGTTTCAAATGGCTAGTTGGAATTTAGAGTTTTCCGTTTTGTGCTTTGTGGAAAACGAGGAGTTTATTGATGGAACTTCTCATGTAGCGGTTTCCATTGGAGATCGTTCATGAGCTGAGTTACGCTCATATCCCGCTCATAGTTTCCACTGACAAATCTGGCCGCCCGACGCTGGACTTTTTCTAGCTCATTGACTTCTTGTGATGTGTGTGGATTCCACACTGAGTTACTATATTCCAGTATGTGCATGACATATGCTTCATAGCATTTCTTTTTCACAGATTGGTGGCAGTGGCGGATTTGTCTGATGAGGAAGGCCATGGTTCTATTTGCCTTAGTAGCTGTGTTGGCCATATGCTTCTTCCACTTCATATTGCTGTCTAGGGTCACACCGAGGTACTTTGCATTCTCCACATAATGTAGGGCTTTGTTATGGATTTCATAGTGGGAGTCGATTATGTTTTTCTTTTTGTGCATCACCCTGAGGACTTGACTCTTTTTGGGGTGGAATTCCATTTTCTATCTTGCCTACCAGCACTGCAATTTATTTAGATCTTGCTTTATTATGACAGTATTGTCCCCATTTTTTATTTCTCTGTACAAGAACAATCTGTGAACAATTTCAACATGGACCCTGGATGTAGTCCTTCTGGCATGTCATGGATGAGAAAGAGGAGTGGCCCGAGAACAGTGGCTTGCAGTAATCCTGCCTCAACTATTTTCATGCTTGACTCTTTACTATCGACAATTACTTTTTGGACTCTTTTACTTAGAAACGATTCCATCCAGCTGGTGGCTTTGTTAGCAATCCCATACTGTTTGATTTTAAGAAGCAGACTTCTGTGATGGACTTTGTCGAAAGCTTTTGAGAAGTCCAATAGGTTTGCATCTGTCAATCCTCGATTTTCCAGTGTTTGCAAAAAGTCAAAGGAGGTTGATAGCAGCTGTGTCTCGCATGATCGGCGAGCTCGAAATCCATGCTGAGTGTCAGTGAGGATATTATTTTCTTCCAGGTGGTCTAGAATTGAGCTACATATTATGTGCTCTAAAATTTTGCAGCTCACAGATTTCAGTTAGATTGGATGATAGTTTCGGATAGCGTTTTGTCTCCTTTCTTGAATTTTGGGACGATGTTAGCCTGCTTCCAATCATTTGGCACAACTCCTTGATCTAGTGAGGATTGGATTATAAGGGATAGTACTGAGGCAATCTCATCTGTACAGTTTTTGAGAAATCGTGCTGGAATTCCATCTGGTCCAGTTGCTTTTTGGGTATTTAAGCCATTGAGTAATTTTGTTACGCCCTTTATGTTCATGTGGTTGTCAGCCATTTTCTGATTCATAATGTCACTTTGTTGTTTAATGTGATAAGGTAGATTGTCGTGTGAATCTCGCAAAAAGGCGGAGCAAAATTGTTTATTGAGGATATTTGGCTTTATTAAAGTGTCGATTGTAAGTTCCATGCTTGTTTTTCAATTCAGCAAAGGTGTTATTTCCACTCTTCGATTTCGCCCTAAGGTATACAAAAAGTTGTTTTTTGTTGTCTCCTTTAATAAGATTTGTCACGTGGTCGATATGTGTTCTCCAACATTCATTTTGTTCTTTCTTTTTCAATTCTAGGAACCTTGAGCATGCTTTATGTGACTTTGTTCTCTTCATCTTTCTGTGCCAGTTTTGCTTCTGTCTAAACAGACGTTTTAATCCACCGTCAATCCAATGTTTACTCCAGTTTGGCGATGTTGCTTTTATAGCAACATTGTTTTCTATGATGTTGAATAAATTTTCTTTGCTTCATCCCATATGTTTCCGGCCGAGTCTGTCGATTTGTGATTTTTCAGAAAACTTTGACAAAAGACATTACAGTCATCTCTAATTATATTCATATCTGCCAATTTCCATAAATGGATTGTGCATTTTGGTGCCTTTTGCTTTGGTATAACGGTGCGGGTGGTGATAACAACTGCTGAGTCATTGTCACCTAGTCCGGGCAATGTTGTGCATTGTTTTACCATGTCTGGCTCAGTGGGCAGGGAGGTACATGCTGTGTCTTCTATCCCCCCATACCCATTTTCCAATTGTTTCCTGTCATTGTCTTGGAATGAGATTACTTACTTTTGTCCTGATCCTTGCCGGTGTTCCTTGGCTGGGAGGGAAACAGTCGAATGTATAGTTATAGTTTTGGGAGATGATATTTTTTTCCTTGTAAATCATCTCTCTGTTATGCATTGTATTATGTTTAGTTTACATATTATATTATATGATTGGTAAACATTTGAGTGTATTCCTCTTAGTTGGGACCTGTGCTTGTGTCTGGATGAGACTGTTAGGTGATCTCAAACTAAGTACTTTGATCGTGTGCTCTTGGAATCTACATCTGTTCCGTATTTGAACCAATTCCCCTTTGTCTTACCTTTTCTTTTGTGCTTTAATTGTAATTCTAGAACTTTTTACTATCCTATTTTCTTCCTTTTTACTGGTGCTGATATGACCTTAATGTTTTGCAAGCGCCGTTAAACCCTTAAAAACAAAAAACAATGTCTGGCTCATTTGTGAGGTAGAGGTCAAGGGTCCCTTACTCTCAGGTTGGCTCGAAGTTAAGTTGTTGAAGACCAACATCATTGAAAGTATCAAGGAGCAATTCATTGAGTCGCTTTGGATACTGGGTGCGTACGGTTTGGTTTCCAGTTCAATCTATATCTGGAAGATTAAAGTCGACCCCGATCAAATTTTGTTTGTTTTTGAATTTGCTTTTGAGTTTATGTATATGATTACAGATATTATTATTTTCCTCGTTTGAACTGTTAGGAGGCCTATACACAACACCTATGACTGCTATGTGTCTGCCAATTTGATAAAACACAGATTCATGGTCTTTTCCTTCTCCAATAAGGGTACTTTTTATTGTGTTTTTGACCAAGATAGTTACACCTCCCCCTTTTATTTTCCTGTCTTTCTTTTATATTTCATACTGGTCATTAAAAAGCAGTTCGGTATTAAGCACTCTTTCATATAGCCATGTTTCAGTTCCTAATATGATGTCAGGTTTAATCGTTTCTAACTCCTCTTGTAAACTCCTCTTTTTCTTATTAAACTTTGGAACTTTATTGTCAACATTTTGAGTTGTTCTGTCGAACTCTTTGTTTATACAGGGTGAGTCAAAAAGTAATTGGACATATCTCCTACTTTTTAATATGACGCCATATTCTCATTGTACTCTTTGTTTTAGTTACGGGTTGTGCTTTGGTGGCCTCACGACTGTCTGGCTGAGTAGTATTTGGGCTCAGTGATAAGTGGTTAGTTTGTCAGTGTCGCTGACGGGTTGTTGTTATTTGTGCCCTCCCCTCTTTCCTATTTTGACATGTGATCTCTTGTATGTTCTTAATTGTTGTAGGAGAGAGACGATGTCAGCGGGTTGGTAGGACTTGTTTACTCCTTTCAATCTCAAGATAAGAAACCTCATTTTCGTGAACTCGACTCAATTTTAGAATGGTCATCAATGGGGAAGCGCTGTGTCACCGAATGTATAAGTTAAGACAATAAGTAATGTTGTGAATACAATTTAAAAATAGGACGATAGGTGTGTAAAAATGTCATTAAAACTTTAAGAGCAATATTACGATATCAATTTCCCATGATATCAAGATTATAAGTTAGATGTTTCATGTATAAAGCACATCACAGAAAACAGCGTAAAATCTCGAAACTCTCCATATATGAATAATAATCCAAATCGAATTAAAATTCACATGAATTTAAGAATAACTTGAAAGAATCACAGAGCTTGTGAAATGCGGCTTGTCAGCACTGAATACATAACATCTATGTTATTATATATACAGTGGAATCCTGTAACGAGATGTATGGGATTGGTGCGAAAAATCCGTTATAGCAGGATTCTCGTTATAAGAGATCCTGTAATAAACTCAAGGGAAATAATTACGCTGGCCTACTCTGGGTATTGGGTTATAATTGTTATTTTTATTATCTCCCCTGATAGTGATATAGGTGAACATGACCATTGGGCATTAATAATAGTTGATCAATTCAGAATCTGTTTTTTTTTGTTGTTGCTGGGTTTTTTTTTTGGGGGGGGGGGGTATGTTTTTTTTTTTTTTTATTGGGTTTTCTTTTTCTTTTTTTTACATTATGGGAGGGGGTTGTTCCAGTTTTATTTATCCCATCTAACAAAATACAAATTCAAACACACACCCAACACTCCAGGCAGACAATTAAAAAAATAACATGAAATTTTAAAATATTCTAACATTGCAGATGAATTACATTAAGTCACCACTTTCGTCCACTCATTCAAATCTCGAGATCTTAGGCAAATTCATGATACATAGTATGGGTAATATAGGTTATCATATTTAAAAAACACTTGTTCTTATAACATGGGTTTTGGTTTGAAAAAAGAGTCAATTGTTGACTATTTCTTTGTTCTGGTGGCAACGTCATTGATGAAATTGTCTAGGACGTTGATGTTCCCTAGCACTGATGTGCCGTTTTCTTGCTGCATGCAAAACTGGCGAACCACTTCAAATACCTGCAGTGCTGCTTTGGACGGAATGATGGTGACTTCTTCTGTTGTGTCTTCCTCTTCTATTATTTCTGAACTCTCCCCAGTTACACATTGTGCTATGTCAGAAGTTGACAACTCCTCTATTGGAGTAAAACTCTCATTCACTGACAGATATTCATTGGCCGTCATACTCAGAGGCATTATGTCTCTCAGTGTCAAAAAGGTTGTCGATGTCGGTGCGATTGTTGATTGATACAATATCGTGTGCGGCATCTGATACTGACGGATACTGTCCAAATCAACCGTTGGAGACAAGAGTAGTTGAGGTGATTTTGAATCCAGCGTGGCAAAAGCATTTTGCAATGGTCTCCATCTTAACATCGTTCCATGCAGAAGCAGAGGTGCATTGCATCCAACACGCTCATTTTTAAGTAGCTGTCGGCGCTCCCATCCTTGTCCATGTGGCAATAAGTCGTTTTAGTACCCTCTTTCTGTAGAGTACTTTAAACGATTGGATAATCCCCTGGTCACAGGGTTGTAGTACACTTGTGGTGTTTGGCGGCAGGAAAAACAGTTGGATGGCCTTCAAATCAGTGATATTATGTGGGTGTGCAGAGCAGTTGTCCACAATAAGTGCGACACTTCTTCCTTGCAGAACGAACTTTCTATCTAGCTTCCGCACCCATTGCTCGAAGATCGTACTTGTCATCCATGCCTTTCTATTGAATTTATACTCTGTTGGAAGAGCTTTGATGTTTTTGAAACACTGCGGCTTCTCGAACCTCCCTATTGTGAGGAGTGGCAACTTCTCCGTCCCATTCATGTTGGCAGCAACTAACAGTGTGATCCTCCTCTCCTTTGTAATCTTGTTGCTGCTGCACACCTCTCCCTGTCTCGCAAGCATGCGGTTTGGCAGGCACTTGTAGAGCAGCCCGGACTGGTATTTCCTCAGGATTTCTTGCAGCTGACCTTTCCTCCAACTGTCAATTGTTTCGGTCGAAACTGAAGCTGATTAGCCGCAAACGACTTTCATTGAATTGGCGTGTCTGGCCTTGAAGCGATTCAACCAACCAATGCTCATGTCGAAGTTCTGGTGTCCTAGGGTTTTTGCAAGTTCATTGCCTTTTTCCGTTAAGATGGGGCCTGAAATCGGGACACTGAGGCTCCTAGCCTGGTTGAACAATAGAAACAAGCTGCGGTCAACGTCTTCAAAATCAGATTTTCTTATTTTCTTCCTTTCTTGCTGGAATCGTCCACTGGTATACGCCGTCATGATGGTTTCTCTATTTTTCAATATGGTGTGTAAGGCTCTTGAAGTGATGTCATGCGACCAACAAATTTCTGCTTTTGTTCGGATCTTTTTATCGACCTCTTCAATCAACATAGCTTTGGTCTCAAGAGTTAAACATTTATGTTTCTTGATAAATAATTTAGTGTTAGAGGCCATTATAAAAATGTATTGAACAAGGATATGTCTTGACTGGTACTGATGATAATTCAATTAAAACTGACTAGTGCTAGCGATGTTGACTGCTCGGCGTTGGCAATAAGAAAGAAAGGGACTCGCAAATTGCGTTCTCCCCTACCCAAGGTATAGTATAACACCACCTTGTCGCCCCCATCCCATTATGTCGTGAGTTTATTCCGCTCGCTTGCACATCTCATGCCCTCCACTTGCATTCATTCAATCCATTGTAAGGTTGCAGTCCCCCCCACCCACCTCCAACTCATCCCCCATCGTAATCAAAGAAGTGAGAGCCATTGTACTGGTGTAAGTGATTACATCTAGTCATCTTGCCTAACAGCTCTTGTACGCGATGCCTAACAGCAAACACTGCTAGCTTGTTTTATGCGATGCGCCCACCTCTACCCCTCCAACTCCCCCTCCCCTCCTAACTCATTCCACTCAGTCTTTGTGTTTGTTTGCCCACTGATGATATCCCATTCGCTATACACACCATCAACGCATTATGTCATTTCGCAGCCGACCAGGTTTTATTTGCTTTTGTGCTGTACACAGCAGCAGCAGTCAGCAGCACTATTCCGTTATAACCGAGTCGCGTATTTGTCCGATTGCGTTATAGCGATACTTTTTTACAAAGATAAAGAAGAGAAAAGAATGGGGTTTTAGAAAGATGCTGTTACAACAGATTTCTCGTTATTCCAGGACTCGTTATAAATGGACTCCATTGTATTATATTAGTACAGACTGTTTTAGTGCGATAAGCTTGTGGTGCTAAAAATTGTCATACCTACTATTCATATAACTAAAGAAATCAGAAAACTACTGGCATGGGCACCAAGGAGAATTTTCTTCCACCTCCAAATCTGCTCTAACTCAACGAATTTTTGCTTTCAGGTTTATTTGTACCTGCTATCTCATCAAGAGAAGTTCTTCTATCAGAACTAATCAATGCTTCTGCTTTATTTGATTCACTGAGTTGTCACTGCTTGGACGGCAGCCATCAAGATATTTGTAAGATAAAGACATGGTTGAGGGGGTTTCAGATTTGGTGTTGGACTGCATCTCATTTTCTTCTAAATGGCGAGATACAAGTTCAACCCAATTAAAAACACTGCCTCTTCAAAATGCCTGAGTTTTATAAACTGTCCCAAAGCGTTTAAAATTGTTACTCAATGTTTCTTCTTCGAAGACAAGAAATTCAATGACAGCTTCCTGTCGCTGACCTATATTAGTGGGGGCAGCCATTTTGAACTGCCATAACTTTATCAAAATTTGACAGAATTAAAATTTTCAACTTTTATTTTAAAGAGTTCATGAGTAAGTTCAATTAGCCAAATATGACGTCACATGAAAAAGAAATGAACTCAGTGGGAGATTTGTCCAATTACTGTTTGACTCACCCTTTATAAACATAAACCATGAAATAATTGTGCTCAACTTTTTGGTAAAAAGAGCTATTCATAAAATACTCTAACTGTAATTTTATCCAACTTCTACAATATTGAAGATAGCAAATGCTTGAAACAATTTGTGGAAGTTGGATAAAACTATACTTAGATTATTTTATATATATAATTTTGAGAATATTGAGACGATTATTTTCCTATCACACCCTAAGGACTCTATTCACATACTGTTGCCATACTTTCATTGCATTTGTACTCCATCTACCAAGGGAACACAGTGAGCAATTCTCACTACATTTTGTTTTTTTTAGTTTTCATTGTTCTGTTTATTATTTTTCTGGTGAAGGTTTTGCACCCAAAATTTCCATTGTTTGTACGTCTCCATCTGAAGCCTTTCCATTTTCACCTTTTTGTTAGTATTTTTATGACTCTAGGCAGCCCTCCATTTATGCATGAAATATTATAATTTCCATTGTATGATCTTTAACTTTTTGCTATGACATAAAATCTATTCCTAATCATTTTCTATTTTTGTAGGATCAAGATCCAGGGATTTTCCCATCTCCCTATAAAGACTACATGCGATCAGCCTTACAATTACGTTACTCTCTACTTGCTGTTCTATACACAGCTTTTTATGAGGCACATGTCAGTGGCTTACCCATTGTCAGGCCACTCATGTTCTAGTAAGTTGTATCTTTTTATCTTGTTCACTATGTTTATCTTTTTAACTTTTTGTCTTTCACCCACTTTAATAGACCTGTAAATTCTCAATCAATTAACTGAAGTCAGTCAATTCGTCAAATTCAAATATTTTTAAAAAGGAAAGAAAGAAATGAAGAAAGAAAGAATTCATGAATTGTAGTCGAATGACCGTAAAGTAATTAGGAATGTTCTACAGCGATACGCATAGCTCATGGGCCGTTTATATTAACGATGGAGATATTGCCAAAGCTAAACGACGCTTTTTAGAATTGCTGTGTCTGAACACATCCCAGTGTATGTTCACACAGCCTTCGTGAAATTATTTTATCACTTTCCAAACCTGTAATGATCCCAATGATAGCCAATTTTAACTGAGCTGCTGAGCGATAATTTCACTGTTTCGTCTAAGCCAAAATTGACCACATTTACCTGGGCTAATTGACTCAGCACTTGCTGTATGCATCACAAGGTGTGAAACGTGATCGCAGTCCACCCAATGACATGTTTGTTTATATTGTCTGACCACTCAATTACAATTCTCTACCTGTGCATTGTTTTACTCTACTGGGCCGTGAACAATAAGAAAGGATTACAGAGAGGACTAGCGTCTTATCTTTTGATTGATCTATACAGTCAGTGTCCACATTGATATGCTCAAAAGGTGACTGATCTGGCATCAACTCAAGGCACGTCTTTCTTCCCATCAGAAGGCTGGTTCTCGAGATGGAAAGATGGACAGAATGTCGTGTTTAACAAAGAAGATGAGGAAAACACAATGCTGATGTCTCTTCTGCCAGCCAATGGAGTGATGAAGTTTTGAAACAACCTCTTCAGCAGTGAGACTCTAATGACATTTACAATGCAGACGAGACGGGGCTTTACTACAATCAACGCTTCATGATTACTGTTCTTACAAACAATAATGTCACATTTTGTTGTTGATGAAACATGAATAAGAAAAGAAATTTTAAATATCAAACAAACAAAACAAAAAAAAAAAAGCCAAAAACAACAACAACAACAAATAATAATAAAATAAAAAGAAACCAAAAAACCCCTCCTAATAAGTCTAATGCCTTATAGATAACTGTTAGACCTGTAAATTCTCAGTCAATTAACTGAAATCAGTCAATTTGTCAAATTCAAATATTTTTTAAAAAAAGGAAAGAAAGAAAGAATTCACAAATCGTAGTCGAATGACCGTAAAGTAATTAGGAGTGTTCCATAACGCTACGCATAGCTCATAGGAGCCATGTATATTAACGATGGATTTATTGCCAAGGCTAAGCGGCGCTTTTTAGAATTGGCGTGACTAATCACATCCCAGTGTAATTTCACACATCCTTCGTTAAATTATTTTTTCACTTTCCAACCTGTTGTGATCCCAACGGTAGCCAATTTTAACTGAGCCGCCGAGCGATAAATTTCACTGTTTCATCTAAGCCAAAATTGACCACATTTACAAGCTGGGTTTTAAAAGTATAAAAAAGTAAAATGCGAATGCCGGAAGTAACATCTCTAGTAGATCGAAAGTTAGATTAGGATAGATTTCTACAAGCACATTTCGATTGCCTCATGTTGTAAACAAACTGGTTGACCGTTTCTTCACTGATTGGGTACCTGATTATAAGAAAAATGGTAAGTAGTCTAATTAATTACCGTGCAAATCAGGATGTTTTCTGCCATTGTTTTGCTCAAGCCCAAGCGAGCTTGCTGTTTTGTGGTGATTTACCTTCATTTCAATTCTTTGAATTTTTCCGCTACGCCTGCCGAAGTTTCTTCATTGTGATGATAATTCACTTCTACTTAATAATTCAGTGTATTGGCCAGAAGTCATATTTATTTAAGTTTTTTTTTCTGTCATTAACTGATTGAAAATCAAGTTTGCTCATTGCTACATTATTCTAATATTCTCACAATGCCTGAGCCGTTCGTGGATTGCATTTCAGACTTGTTGAGCATCGATAAAGATGTGAGGAATAAATTCAATTGGTCATGGCTAGAAGTTAAAGATGATAATGGTGATTATTTTTCTGACTATGTCAGAAAAATTCCAGAGGCAGAAATATGACTTTGATGAAGTCATCTTTACCTATATGAATGACATGCTTATTTAGCATTCCTTCTACATCAAATTATGGCAGTCATACTTCCAGTAAATAACACCCACTATTTTAATGTATTGTATTTATCACTCTCCTCTCCAATGATGCCCTTATTTAAAAAAAAAAATAATTGAATCTTCAGTTTGTCGAAGAGTTTCAGTCAATTTTTGTAGAGCTCATTTACAGGTCTAAATAACTGTCCCAAGCCCGTAGAAAACTCTGGGGAAGATCCTACGTGAATGGCACATGGAAGCGGTGCTTAGATACTTTTTTTTGGCTTCTCCGCTTAATCGCACACTCCGCTTAATCGACACACTAACCTGAACTCCTGAAGGTGTGCGACTAATCGGAGTTTACTGTAGTAGCCATTACAGAAATGAGGCTGACAAGGAAGTCTTTTAAATTCAGGCACTTAGAGCAACAGAGGAAAGAAGGAAGACAGTTGCAAAATACAGGTGAAATACAAGAGATATTTACAAATATAAATATGGTTTAAGGGCTGAAAAAAGGACTGGTGATCGCTTAAATGCCTAGGGGTCAGGGAGCAGAAAAAACAGGCATTTAGGCGAAGCAGGCAATGAGAAGAAATTGGTCAATGGAGCTAAAAATAATGAACTTGATAAGAGTATTACCATCGTAGGTAATCAGTGATCTCCCATGCACAGCCGTATATTTCATTAAAAATCTTTCACTTTAGTTTCTCTCCACTCACACCCAACAGTTAATTTATGCAAACAATCCACTGTCAACGACAGGGGGACTTACCATGTGGTTATGTCATAACATATGACCAGAATGTGAGGAATGGTCATAAATTATCCCTGCAGGTAGAATCACCGCTTGGGTTTCATTGTCAGCCAGGAAATAGGACAATTTTCATAAAATCATTATTTTTACACTGCAATTGTTGACCGTACACTTCTTCTATTTTTTCTATTTTATATGGATAGAACGACTGTGGTTTCACCTTTAAGACACAATTGTTTTCATTGATATCAAGAAATTTCGAGTGAAGTTTATTCTTCCTTGAACAATCTATATTTTTCTTTTAAAAAATCAACATGAAAAATATTTCAAATTAATAAAATATTTCAAATTTATATTAAATGAGTTTTGTTACCCTAATCCATAGTGGGGAATATAAGAGTAATAATCTAGCTTTAATATAGTGTATATTTGCAAAAAAAAAATTAGTGAAAGGTTTTTGCACAGTTGATAAGTAAATACATCCTGTATATTTCCTTGTTGGCTAACAAGATAAGTATTCAGATTAACTTCATCTAGAGACTAAATTCTAATGGTGTTTACTGTAAGAACATGAACATGATTATGACGTTGTTATTTAATCGTGATGATGATGATGGGGGACATAGGGACAACATATTTCACTTTGTAATATATATATATATATATATATATATATATATATATTATATATATATATATATATATATATATATATATATATATATATTGTAGAAGTTGATTATGATTATACTTGAAATATTTTATACATATTAAATATCTCCTCTTATAAAAAAGTTGAGCACTATTATTTCATGGTTTTTGTTTTTATAATATATATATATATATATATATATATATATATATATATATATATATATATATATATATATATATATATATATATATACCTTGCCGCCATAAATCCTAACTTTATATTTAGATATTTTTATGCATGCCATGTCTGTAAACATTTCCAGTTTTTGAATAAATAAAGCATATTATTATTATCATGAAGACAAAATTATTGAGGATACATGTCAAATCAAGGCAATTAATACTGTAGAGGAAATCGAGAGAGTAGAAGTTTTTGAATACCTGGGTGCAAAAGTCCTAATCAAGAAGGAGCTGTTAAGGTCATCAAGAAAAGGCATTCAACTAATTGCTCAAAATTTGAAATAGTGGAGAAATTAAAAAAACAAAAAACAAAAAACAAACAAACAAAAACAACAAAAATTAGATACGCTTTTCAAAATAAATGTGCTCTTAGTACTGTTATATGGGTCTGGTACTTGAAAAATGACATGAGGGGATGAGAGGAAACTGGAGGCATAAAGTTTTGTGACATCTTTTAGAAATAAGATGGCCAATGAAAGTGTCAAATGAGGGAGGCCTTTATTGCTAAGTCAACAGGACAGCCTAGAGAAGATATGTTCATGGCCCCATTCCCCACGAGGAGAGTCAAAGTAAAAATCTTAGAGTCGAGCATGACAAGAATAGCAGGAATAATTTCTCAAAGTGATGAAAATATCTGGACACAGTAGATACTTTTTTCCACATTTTTTGATACTTGAAGACACTTCGAGAGGCTATTCCAGCAATTCATTTGGTCCCTGTTTTTTTTTTGGGATTATTTTCCTTTATTCAAGCCATAGTAACTCATGGAAACTTTTTCAAAATAAGGTAGTATTGAACGTTTTTATTTAGAATGTTACACAAATGACCTTTGACACAGCCTCATTTAAAGATATAATAATTGTGTATTTGCTTTGTTTTTCAGTTACAAAGGTACAGAGGCAATAGATACACAGTTTTTATGGGGAGATCAGCTTCTAGTATCTCCTGTTCTCACTCAGGTGATTATACAAATCAGCATATAATTAGACCAGCCAATAAAAATTTTTTTTTTTTAATTTATATAGCGCAATAGCCACTAAAATGTGCTGAAAGTGCTTTACAAGGGGTCCCTGGTCAACAGCAACATTTAACATGTAGGACAGGAAGTGCCGCCTGTTAGACAATATTACAATTTTTCGGACAAAGACAACGCTGTTAATGGCCAGGTACTCATTTTACACCTGAGTACGGTGAAAGAATGTGAGTAAAGAGCCTTTTCCAAGGACTCAACTTTGCGAGGCTTGAACCCAGGACCTTCCGATCCGAAAGCGAGGGTCATACCTCTAGACCACATAGCCGCAATAGACCAAACCCTCCACTTCTTTCGCTCTAAATTCTAATTGTCATCATGAAAAATAGTGTCGCAAGAGTCATTGTCATTGGAAGGTGATAGATTGCAACTATTTTCAAAAATTGAGATTCTCCAAAATTTGATTTCAAACTTGGGTTTTGATGTAAAAAACTTATTCGAGTCAATTTTATGCCCAAACAGATTTCAGCAGCAAATAAATAAGATATAAGATGTCCTTAATTGATCTGGTCGTATATCAAAAGTAAAAAAGGAGACAAAGTGGAATTGATACACTCAAAGACAATAATGGAACATTTCAATCCGATCCAAAAATTAAGACAAATATATCGAATGACCAGTTTGCTTCAGTTTTCTCCGATCCAACAATCACAAAGAATTATACATGACCAAGACAATTTAGACATACCTTTAATGGAGGACATCAAAATGTCACAAGCGAGGGGTCACAAAGCTTCTAAATGCAATTAAAGAACACAAAGCAATTGGTCCTGATGATATACCTAGACCTGTAAATTCTCAGTCAATTAACTGAAATCAGTCAATTTGTCAAATTCAAATATTTAAAAAAAGGAAAGAAAGAAAGAAAGAAATTTAAAAAAAAAGAATTCACAAATCGTAGTCGAATGACCGTAAAGTAATTAGGAGTGTTCCACAGCGCTACTCGCAGCTCATGGGGACCATTTATATTAACTATGTATATATTGCCAAGACTAAGCGACGCTTTTTATAAAAGGCGTGTCTGAACACATCCCTGGGTATTTTCACACATCCTTCGTTAAATTATTTTTTCACTTTCCAAACCTGTCGTGATCCCAACTGTAGCCAATTTTAACTGAGCCACCGAGCGATAAATTTCACTGTTTCATCTAAGCCAAAATTGACCACATTTACCTGGCGAGTCTCAAAAGTATGATAAAGTAAATTGCGAATGTTATGTAGACACCTTCAAATCGAAAGTTAGGATAGATTGCTAAAAGCACATTTCGATTGCCTCACGTTGTAAACAAACTGGTTGACCGTTTCTTCACTGATTGGGTATGATCAGGTATGATTATAAGGAACAATTGTAAGTAGCCTAATTAATTCCCGTTCAAATCAGGACATTTTCTGCCATTGTTTTGCTCAAGCCCAAGTGAGCTTGCTGTTTTGTGGCGATTTTCCTTCATTTCGATTCTTTGAATTTTTCCGCTACCTACGCCTGCCGAAGTTTCTTCTTGATAATTCACTTCTACTTAATAAATAATTCAGTGTATTGGCCAGAAGTCATATTTATTTAAGTTTTTTTTTCTGTCATTTACTGATTGAAAATCAAGTTTGCTCATTGCTACATTATTCTAATGTTCTCACAATGGCTTAGCTGTTCGTGGATCGCAATTCAGACTTGTCGAGCATTGATAAAGATGTGAGGAATAAATTCAGTTGGTCATGGCTAGAAGTTAAAGATGATAATGGTGATTATTTTTCTGACTATGTCAAAAAAATTCCAGAGGCAGGAATATGATTTTGATGAAGTCATCTTTACCTATATGAATGACATGCTTATTTAGCATTCCTTCTACATCAAATTATGGCAGTCATACTTCCTGTAAGAAATAACACCCACTATTTTAATGTATTGTATTTATCACTCTCCTCTCCAATGATGCCCTTATTTTTTAAAAAATAATTGAATCTTCAGTTTGTCGAAGAGTTTCAGTCAATTTTTATAGAGCTCATTTACAGGTCTATATACCAGGATAATTAATGAATTAACTGCTCAGACGAACTAACACCTATATTGACACACATTTCCCAGAGTTCACATAGCTAAGTTAAAGTACCTGATTGGAAAAATGAAAAAATAACACTGATTTACAAAATCTACTCATCGTGTGATGATGATGCTGATTATAATATTGATGATGATGATGATGATGTATTTAAAAGACAGAAAACTGTATTTTTGTAGAACATAAATTCAGAACTTGATGTACAAATTGTTTGCTTTTTATGTTTTGTCTCAAAGGGTGCAATGTCTCTGCAAGCCTTTTTGCCTGATGATGTCTGGTATGATTTCTTTAATGGAACGCGCTTGCAGAATGTGGGCAAAGTTGTGACTCTAGATGCTCCCTTGGACCGCATCAATGTCCACATCAGAGGTGGCTCCATCCTTCCTCTTCTCCCATCCACTCAGAGGACTTACTTTTCGTAAGACTTACTTTATGCTTTTGTGATAGCAGATTTGGAATGAAAAGAATAAGAAATTTAATTTGTTTGTCTTAGATGTATTTGTTTTATAATTTTGTATAATTTCAAAGTTACTTTTTTCATTTATTTATTACTGTTAATTTTGTTTGTATTATCAAAACAAATTCAATCCCAATGAGAGATGTTTATAGATGTTAAAACAACAGCCATTTCTTAAAGATGGGGACAATGTGGCTCAGCATTACAGTTACAGTTCGAATACTTGCTGCGCTGTGTAGCCTTGAGCAAGTCACCTTGCCTTAACTCATTTGTGGTACTACACTGTCGCTGATGCCTGGGTTATTCCAATCTTCTCTTGGAGTAGACCCTAAAGATAAATTTTCCATTTGGGATGAATAAAGGGAATTTTATTTTATTTATTTTTTATAGTCAAAGTACAAGCCTTGGTCAAAGAGTGATGGGACAAATCTCCAATTGAGTTCATTTCTTCTTCCTGTTACGTCATATTTGACTTAATTGAACTTACGCATGTACTCTTTAAACCAAAAGTTGAAAATGTTAATTCCATCAAATTTGGAGTGTTATGGCAGTTAAAAATTTCTACCCCCATGGATGTCCATCAGTGATAGAGAGCTTTCATTGAATTTTGAAGAAAGAACCTCGAGTAACATTTTCAAAAGCCATGGGAAGGTTTATAAAACTCAGGCATTGGTAGAGGCAGTGCTCTTAGGTGGGTTGAACCCGAATCTCACCATTTAGAAGAAAATGGGATGAAATCCAACACTTCATCTGACACCCCCTCAACCATGTCTTTATCTGACAACCTTGTTTTGGTCGTCGTCCAAGCAGTGTCAACTCAGTGAATCAAATAAAGACAGAAAAGCATTGATCAGATCTGAAGAACATTTCTTGATGAGTTAGCAGGAGACCTTGAAATCAGCCATGGAAGTGCCCATCAACTCTTCAAATCCTAGGGCACCCAGGCAGTTGATCAAGACTGGGTGAAAAATTGGTTCTGTCCACTCAGTTTTAGGAGGACAGGATACATGCTTTTACAAAAAGGTGGACTTTGGCTATCGAGAGGCAGAGATTGTTGAAAAGTAGAATTGTACTCGGCTAATGCCAAGCTTTAATTTGAAGTATGATGCATGGTATTGATTTAATTGGTTTTAAAATAATAAGCAAAGTCTTGGCTCGTACTTGCTGTCAATTTATTCTGTTGAAAATATTAAGGTGGCATAAAAGTACAATGGAGGTTGATGCTCTAGTATTCATTATAAAATATCATACTAAATCCCTGCTATGAAAGGCCAACTTCAGCTGTTGAACAGATTTTTTAAGGATTTAATCTAAGATAAATTTTTTATTTTATATCCTGCTTTCTGCATGGTGTAAAATAGATATTTTTTGGTGGTGTTAAACTCTATCATACCCTACTGGTCACATGTGCTGGATATTAAAACCATTACACATCAGTGAATAGTTTTTTTTCAAATCCCCTGATAACCTGCACACATCAGTGAATAGTCAATCTGTTATAAACCTCCAATCCATACTGTTATAGCTTCAACATTGAAGCTAAACACTACATTTAAGCACCAAGAGCTCATATTCATTGAGATGTTATTTAAATGTACATTATTATTATTATTATTATTATTATTATTATTATTATTATTATTA
The DNA here is from genome assembly GCF_034508935.2 of Berghia stephanieae. Classification (NCBI taxonomy): domain Eukaryota; kingdom Metazoa; phylum Mollusca; class Gastropoda; order Nudibranchia; family Aeolidiidae; genus Berghia; species Berghia stephanieae. The sequence continues at coordinate 23,691,931 of NC_088364.1, read as the reverse complement.
TTATTATTATTATTATTATTATTATTATTATTATATTATTATTATTATTATTATTATTATTATTATTATTATTATTATTATTATTATTATCATTACTATTATTATTATTATTATTATTATTATTATTATTATTATTATATTATTATTATTATTATTGTTCGAATTTTTAATGCGCAACTGTGATTTAAATTAAATACTATCTTTTAAATATACTCACACAAGTTCGGACTAAAGACCAGAGGTATGGCCCATATTAATATATAAAGTGTTGCCATTTGTTCTTGGTTGTATATTTTTACATTTGTGTACATTTGCATATATATATATATATATATATATATATATATTATATATATATATATATATATAATATATATATATATATATATGTATACATTGTCGCCATAGATTCTCAACTTTGTGTTTATACATTTTTATACATGCCACGTCTGAAAACGAATTTCCATTTTTTTGGATGAATTAATTATTATTATTATTATTATTATTATTATTATTATTATTATTATTATTATTATTATTATTATTATTATTATTACTGTGGTTCAGGTTATGAATCTGTAATTCAATAGTTCTGTGACTAAAATGTTTTCTAATTGGCAAGTACATTTTTCATGTGCTACGTAATAGACGAAATGACAGGAAATAACCAGAAACGACTGGAAATGAGAAGAAACGAAGAAACCGACCAAAGTTATGTGAAATTGGTAGCAGTGGGGAGAGACCAGGGACTCAGGGAACTCGGTGGGGTTCCCAACCTCCCATAGTGGGCAGGGAGGCACTTACTGTGTCTTCTATCTCCTTATATCTGTTTTCCAACATGCTCTCTGTCTTTGTCTTGGAATGAGATTACTTGGTTTTGTCCTGGCCCTGGCCGGAGTCCTAGATGGGAGGGAAACAGTCAAATGCATAGTTATTGTTTTGGGAGATGATATTTTTTTCCTTGTAAATCATCTCTCTTTTGTATTATTATATGTTTTATTATGAATGTATAATGTAAGAGTGTATTCTTCTTTGTTGGATCTTGTGCTTGTGTCCGGATGAGACTTATAGGTGATCTTTAACTAAGTACATCGGTGGTATGCTATTTGAATCTACATCTGATCCTTATTTGTTCCCAGTTTCCCTTTGTCTTACTTTCTCTTGGGTGCTGTTATTGTAATTCTAGAACTTTTTACTATCCCATTTTCTTCCTTTTTACTGGCGCTGATATAACCTTAATGTGTTGCAAGCACTGTAAAACCCTTGAAAACAAAAACAAACGACTCAGGGAAGTGTACACCAGTGGGGAGTGAACCTGGGACTATGGGAAGAGGATATCAGAAGGAAATGAACCATAGACTATGGGATACAGATACCAATGGGAATTGAAGCCGGACTATGGGAGGGGGCACCAGAGGAGAATGAACCTGGGACAAGAGGTACCTACGAGAGGCAGATACCAGTGGAGAGTAAAGCCGGGAATATGGTAGGTAGACACCAATGGTGAGTGAGCCCAGACTGGTACTTCATTTTTCCTAAAGCTACCAAAACCGTCCGAAGTAATCGGAAGTGGGCAGTAGTGAGGAGTGAACCTGGACACTAGTGGGGAGTGGACCTGGGACTATGGGAAGAGGATATCAGACAGAAATGAACCTTGGACTATGGGAGATGGATACCAATGGGAGGTGGGCACCATGGGGGCAGCGTGGCTCAGCGGTACAGTCTTTGCTTGGTACCACTGTGCTGTGTGGCCTTGATCAAGTCACCTTGCCCTAGCTCAATTTGTGACGCTGCACTGCAGCTGATGCCTGGGTTATTCCAGTCTTCCCTTGGAATAGACCCTAGAGACAAATTTCCCTTGTGGGATGAATGAAGGGAATTTTATTTATTTATTTAATTTATTCAGAGGAGAATGATCCTGAAACTATAGGAGGTGGGCACCAATGGGGAATGAACCTGGGACAAGAGATACCTATGAGAGGTACCAGCGGAGAGTGAAGCTATGCTATGCACTGAGGTAAAATGCTCACAACATCTGCCAGCCAGCCAGATATAACACACCAACATACTAAACGGGTTTTTATTTTTTTACCAAACCGATGAAACCGGATGAAACTGACCAAAGTTATGGGAAGTGGGCAGCAGTGGTAGTGAACCAGGGGTTATGGAAGAGGATACCAGCGGAGAATGAATCTGGGACTATGGGAAACGAATACCAGTGGGAATTGAAGCTGGACTATGGGAGGTGGGCACCAGAGGAGAATGAAACTGAGACTATAGGAGGAGGGCACCAATGGAGAATGAACCTGGGACTATGAGATGGATACCACTGGAGAGAAGCCGGGAGTATGGGAGGTGGACACCAATGGGGAGTGAACACAGAAGGTTACTTATTTGTTTCGAAATCGTTTAAATTTATGGAGTGGACAGCAGAGGGGAGTGATCCAGGGACTCATGGAAGTGAACATCAGCGGGGAGTGAACCTGGGGCTATGGAAGGAGGCTATCAGAGGGAAATGAACCTGGGACTAGGATATGCTTACCAGAGGGAATTGAAGCCAGGACTATGGGAGGTGGGTACCAAAGGTGAATGAACCTGAGACTATAGGGGGTGGGCACCAATTGGGAAAGAACCTGGGAATACGAGATTTAGATACTAGTGGAGAGTGAAGCCGAGAATATGGGATTTGGACAACAGTGGTCAGTGAACCCAGAAGGGTATTTTTTTTCTGCGAATCCTCATGTAGTCCCAGATTCATTCTCCTTTGGTATCTACTTCCCATTATCTCGGGTTCATTCCAAAATGGTGCCCACCTCCCATTGTCCTAGCTTTATTCTCTCCTGGTGTCCACATCTCTGCATCCTTGCTTTGTTCCATAGAATGTGTCCACTCCCCATAGTCACTCGTATCTGGTTTCAATCTCAGATAATTTCAGGGTATCTTCTACCTTAGCCTTAGGTTCATCTCTCATAGTCCTGGGTTCACTCGCCATTTGTGTCTCATCCTATAGTCCTGTGTTCATTTCCCTTTGGTACTCACCTCCCATAGTCCCAGGTTAATTCTCCATGGATGCCCATCTCCCATTGTCCTAGTATCACTCCCCACTGGTGTCCCCCTCTCATATTTGATGAAACTTGTGACTGACAAATTGACAGTAATGTGCTCTGAAGGAAATGCATTAGCGAGTGATAATTTCTTACCGGTCGATGAAGTCCTAGATCTACTGGCAGAGACACACTAGAAATGGTGCATGCCAGTGTGCCTCTGGGGAGGAAGGAAAATTTCTGTTTTTGGTAGACAATTCAGACTGATGATTGGGAACATAACCAAAGACAATGAATAACATTGACGAGCCGAATGAAAAGATATAACTTTATTAATAAATGATAAAGTAATGAGTGATGATCGTGATGAGTATTGATGGCTTGAGAAGAGAGTGAGTGAGAGAGAGGTTTAGAAACGGAAGTTGTTATATAATTGTTTGTAATGATGTCTTAGAGTAAAAGGTGTTATGTATTCTTATAGAACCAATCAACATCCTTTCTTCTTTTAAAAAAAATGATTATGAAGTACAGTGATATGAGATAAATTGATCCATCCATTCATTCCTTTCCCCCAAAGAAAAATATTTAAAACAAGAGATTCTCTAAATTAATTTTCACAGAAAAAAATGATGAGTCTATTAATTATTTATAATGATGTTATCTGTCATTGTTCACTTTGTTCTATATTATCCAGAGAATGGTCAATATTGAATATAGTCATTCAACCAACGAGGTTTATTTCTTATTTTTCTGTGACGTTGTTGAGCAGTATGTTCATTATTGTCAATGTTCAACGATAGTTCATATCCTGTGTGTTTTTCTTGCTGTTGAGTGTCATTAGCATGTCTACCGTCATTGGGTGATCGTACATTGGAATTGGGTGTTGCACAAGTATCGTAGTTGCGTGGATGAATATATCGTCTGTTGTGCCGGTATGCATTAGCAGTGTTGTCACCTTCGATGATATATGATTTGTTGTTTTTGCTTTTGATGATGCCTTTCTGAGCAACATTGCTGTTTAGCGGTTTGAAATAGACAGGCTGTCCAGGATAGAGTTCTGATAGTGGTTTTGCCGTTCGATCATAATGTTTTTTGATTGCGCCACGTCGGCGGTTTCTGTTGTTTATAATGTTCGGGTCAGTTTGTTGAGTTTGAAACATTGTGGGTATGAATGATCTCGTTGGTCTACCGAAAACAAGTTGGGCTGGACTGGGCATATTGTCTCTTGGTGTATTTCGAATTTCCAACATAGCTTCGTATGGGTCGGTCTTTGAGTGGAAACATTTTTTCATCATGCGTTTAATTGTTTTTACCGCTGATTCTGCTTTTCCATTTGATTGATGATGACCAGGTGAAGACATTCTGTGATCGATGTTCCAATCTTTGCAAAATGTTTTGAATTCTTCTGACTGAAATTGTGCTGCAGAGTCAGAAATTAAAGTTTGAGGTATACCGTATCTAGCAAATTGTTTCTTGAGCGTCATGATTGAGTTGGACGTGGTAATATTGGCGAATTTTTCAACTTCAATAAAGTTTGAGAAGTAGTCAACATACACGATGTAGTTTCTCTGTTCAAATTCAAAGAAATCAATTCCTACTTTTTGCCATGCCTGTGTCCCTTTGTCGTGGAGAGTCAGTGGTTCTTTCGTGTTCAATTGTTTGTATTTCTGACAGGCATCGCAAGAGATAACAAGTAGTTTGAGATCTCCATTGATGTTGGGCCAATAAACGGTTGATCTAGCCCGTCGTATCATGGAATCACATCCAAAATGAGAACTGTGTAGATGCATTTTTATCTCTGATTGCAAAGAGTAGTCCATCAGAAATATCAATGAAATCTTTGATTTGGTGATAGGATTTCAGTTCTGGAAGTAATTCATTTATTTTTGGCCATCCGCTTTGAACATATTTTATCAACGTTTGGAGAGAATTGTCTTTTTGAGTTTCTGATCTTATTTTATCCAGAGTTACGTCGCGGATTTCAGTAGCATTAATATAGTGTTCTTCTATTTCTGCACTGTCCTTCAAGAATGCACGACTGAGAGTATCTGCTAATTTTAGCTGTGATCCAGGAACAAATTCGAATTTGATGTTGTATTTGTTAATTCTCATCATCAAGTTTTGTAATCGTTTTGGGGCTTCGCCCAGAGGTTTTGAGAGGATATTTTCGAGAGGCTTGTGATCGTTTTGTATGATTATTGGTCGGCCGTAGGTGTATTGGTGAAAACGTTCCAGGGCGAATACTATGGCGAGTGTTTCCTTTTCGATTTGAGCCCATTTCTTTTGCGAATTAGTGAGAGCACGTGAAGCAAATTCTATTGGTTGACCGCGCTGAATGAGAGCAGCACTTAAACCGTCACCACTACTGTCGACTTGTAGGTAGAGTTGTTCCTTTTGATCGAAGTATGCGAGATAAGTAGCAGTTGCGATCTTGTCTTTTATTTCGTTGAAAGCGTTTTGACAAGTATCGGACCAGTTGAAAGGAGTGTCTTTGTGGGTGAGTGAACGAAGTGGTTCTGCACTTGAAGACAAGTTAGGGATGTACCGTGCAAGGTACTGTACAAGTCCACAAAAACGTCGAATGCCTTGTACATCGTTAGGAGCTGGCATTTCAGTAATTGCTTTTACTTTTTGAGGATCTGGCCTAACGCCGTTTCCATTAATGACGTGTCCTAAGAATTGTATTTCTGATTGCTGGATGCAAGCTTTTTCATCATTCAATCTGATTCGCTTCTCTTTGCATCTAAGTTTCAATGCTTTTACGTTGTTGTCGTGTTCTGTGACAGATGATCCAAATATGAGAATGTCGTCAGCAACGTTCGTGCAGCCTGATAGGCCTTCGATAGCCTCGTTTAGCCGTTGTTGAAATATTTCGCTGCTTACAGAGAGACCAAAAGGTAGTCTACGCCAACGATATCTGCCAAATGGTGTAATCATTGTGGTGAGTTCTGAGGATTCCTCATCAAGTTTTACATGATGAAACGCTTCTTTGACATCAAATTTGCTGAAAATTTTGGCGTTGTTGAGATTCGGAAGTATGTCATCGAGTGTCGGCATTTTGTAATGTTCCCGCTTGAGGGCTTTGTTTAGCTGTTGAGGGTCTAAACATATTCTTATTTTGCCGTTTTTCTTTTCAACCACAGCCATTTGGTTGACCCATGCAGTGGGTTTAGTGATAGGCTCAATTATGCCCGTTCTGTCAATCTGTCCAGTTCGTTTTTGACTTTGCTTTCAATGCGAGTGGTACATTTCGGCATGGAAGTGTTCTTGGTTTAATGTTTTCGTCGATATGAAGTACAGCAGTACCGAGGTCACCGATGTCCACTTGATCATTTGTGCTGTCATTTACATTAGCAATGAAATTTTCATGTTCGATTTTGATGAGGTTCAATTCTTTGAGAGTATTCAATCTAACAGATTGTTGAATCCATCTTCGACAACAGAGTAAGTGATGTATGTCATTTTTCCAGTTTTTGGATTTTTAGTTTTGATTTCTGCCTCACCGATAGGAGATAGTTTCTCTTTGTTCCACATGATCAATGTTTTACGTGTTGGTTTGATCTGTTGTGAAAACACGTATTTCCTCTCTATGGTGTTTATGTCCGCACCAGTATCAAGTTGGAATTTAACTTTTTTGAAGTTAACGATCATACTAGCTGATATTGCTGTTGTACCCAGCTTCATAACATAATTGTTTTCATCTTCGTCTGAGTATGAGGTGTTATGTTCGTTCTGAATCGTATGAATGCGAGAGCATTTTGATAAAAAGTGATTCATTCTGTTGCAGCTCTTGCATGTTTTATTCCAAGCTGGACATTTTTCTTTGATTCGCTCGTGACTTTTGCCACAGAATTTGCAACAGTGTATCCATTGTGTAGAGGATTGTTGTTTTTGGTGAGAGTAAGAGTGAGAAGATCGATGCCGTTGCTGAGGAAATTGAGGTTTTGAATGAGAAGATTGAGGTTTTCTAATAGAATGTCGAGACGATGAGTAATGGTTGCTTTGATGTACCTTCTGTATGGTGTGATCTTGTAGTGTCATGTTCTGTAGTTGTGTTTTGGTTGTTTCATGCGTACGACAAGTATCAATTGCTTTTTGTAGTGTAAGGTCTTGTTGTTGTAGCAGGTGTTTTCTTGTTTCCTCACATTTGATTCCAATTATGATTTTGTAACGGAGAAGGCTATCTTCAATAGTGCCGTCATTACAAGATTTTATCAGTTTTCTCAGCTCTGAGAGGTACATTTCAAACGATTCTTCCTGTCCTTGTTGTCGGGAGTTGAAAATATATCTCTCATAACTTTCATTAGTTTTCCCCACACAGAAAAGCTTAAATTTTTCAGTAATATTGTCGAACGTTTCTTCCTTTCCTTCGAAATTGAAGCCATCGTAAATATTCATAGCTGCTCGTCCGATGCAAGATAGGAGTGTAGCAGATCGTATTCTGTCATCCCCTTTTTCTAGCCCAGTAGCGATTTCAAAATTAGTCCAGTCACATTAGAATTGTCGCCAATTCGAAGCTAAATTGCCTTCCATGTTGAGTGGTCTTGGCGGAGGAATTGACATTGTTGATCTCGAAGTTGCCATAATTGCAGGGATGCAACTCTTTCAAAAGAAATAGACAAACAGTGATTGTGATAATTTAGTTGGTTATTTCCCTTGGATAGAAATTTTGGCGAGAATGTCACTTAGGAGCGATTAATTCTGATTTCCAAGAGTTATTGCCCTTGAGAGTGAGAAAATGCCATGCGGGGGGATTCCCCGGAGATAATGATGAACTTGATAGAATAACAATAATTAATTGTTTTCATTGTTAACTCACAGGACGAGTGAAGTTCTTTACGCCGCTGCCACCATGATGATTGGGAACATAACCAAAGACAATGAATAACATTGACGAGCCGAATGAAAAGATATAACTTTATTAATAAATGATAAAGTAATGAGTATTGATGGGTTGAGAAGAGAGTGAGTGAGAGCGAGGTTTAGAAACGGAAGTTGTTATATAATTGTATGTAATGATGTCTTAGAGTAAAAGGTGTTACGTATTCTTATAGAACCAATCAACACAGACAATGTCCATTCTCGAAAAGGGGGCAAAAACTGAGACTACCTGGGTGGACACAAGTGGGTAGTGAACATGGGAATATGGGAGGAGGACACCAGTGGGGAATGAACCTGGATCCATGGGACATGGGAACCCGTGGGGTGTGATGCTAGGACTATGGGTTCACTCCCCACTAGTGTACAAATCCCATATTCCCGACTTCACTCTACTCTCGTAGTCCTAGGTTCATTTTCCATTGGTGCCCTCCTCCTATAGTCTCAAGTTCATTCTCCTCTGGTGCCTGGGTGGGGTTCCTGACCTCCCATAGTGGGCAGGGAGGCACGTACTGTGTCTTCTATCTCCCTATATGTTTTCCAACATGCTTTCTGTCTTTGTCTTGGAATGAGATTACTTGGTTTTGTCCTGGCCCTGGCCAGATACCCGGGCTGGGAGGGAAACAGTCGCATGTATTGTTAGAATTTTGGGAGATGATGTTTTTTGTCTTGTAAATCATCTCTCTACTCTCTTATGCACTGTATTATGTTTAGTTTACGTATTATATATGATTTGTAAACATTTGAGTGTTGGGACCTGTGCTTGTGTCTGGATGAAACTTTTAGATGATCTCAAACTAAGTACTTTGATAGATGCTCTTGAAATCTACACCTGTTTCCTATTTGAACCCATTCTCCTTTGACTTACCTTTTCTTGGGTACTTTAATTGTAATTCTAGAATTTTTTACTATCCCATTTTCTTCCTTTTTACTGGCGCTGATATGACCTTAATGTGTTGCAAGTGCTGTAAAACACTTTAAAACAAAAAACAATCCTCTGGTACCCACCTTCCATAGTCTGGCTCCAATTCCCTCTGATATCCTCTTGCCATAGTCCCAGGTTTTTATCCTCACTTGTATACACTTCCCTGAGTCCATGGTTCACTCCCCTCTGCTTCCTACTTCCCATAACTTTGGTTGGTTTCGTCGGGTTTCTTAAAAAAGAAACACCATTTTTTTGGTGTTATATCCGTTATATCCAGCTGGCGGATGTTGTGAGCATTTTACCTCAGCATATAGCATCAATACACAATCTTCTTTCCAGTTGTTTCTGTTCGTTTCCTGTCGTTTCAGATCGTTTCCCACTGGTATCTATCTCCCATAGTCCCAGGCTCACTTCCCACTGGTGTCCACTTCCCTGAGTCCCTGGTTCACTCCCCAATACTGCCCACTTCTCATCACTTTGGTAGATTTAGTCGTTTCCGCTCATTTTGGGTATTACATAGCACCCTATTTTTCAGATCTCAGAATTTCTTTAATTGTCGGGTAGGGAATTACATAACTATTGTATTTGGAATAAGGATTGAATATGTGCATACACTGGGTGGTGGGGTAGTCGATAGCAGCACTCCTTTTGTTTTTGGGTGGGGGGAGGGGGGGGGGTGTGATCTTTTATTGGAATTGTGCTTTGTCCTAGTATACCTATAAAGAAGATCTTTAGTTTTTGTTTTGTTTGCCATCCTACGATGTTATCCAGTTGCTTTCATCCATCATGTTTGTTACACTTTCAATGTTGTCATCATTATTATGGAAAAGTTTGGGGCCTGCCTGTGGACTTTTTCAAGCTGGTTAATGGCTGTGTTCATCTGCAGTTGTATCGTTTGCTTGGTCTGGTATAGCAATGCTATTTGTAATGTTCCTTTACTGCCTTGGGCCATGATATAAGGTTAGGCTGGAGAAAGTTTACCTTGTTGATAACTTTTGTTGCAAATTTTGTCCATATGATGGTTCCATCATATTTTGCTGTCCCACGCCTTTGTGTTTTTTTCTTACTTTTCTTGATGTATTTTCTCAACATGTATGTGTTGTTTAATTGTATTAATTATTTGTAAACTTTACAATTGTTTTGATGGAATTCCATTTTTCACTCTTTCTTTCTCTCAGTCTTGGAGTTTGTTAAGGCCTTGGTGGAGAATGTCTTTGTCATTTCAGTTTTTATTCTTCTGTATAGGAATCTGGGTCTGTATGTTCAGAATATTTTGGGGCACATCATTAATATAACTAAGAACAAAAAAGTAACTTGGCCTAGAGCACTTCGAAAGTGCACTTGCTGGTTCCAAGCCCAGAAAAAGGAGAAAGGTTGGGCATAGGGTGAGCAGCCCCACCCTGTTGAAAAAGCTATAGGAACTTCAACAGAACATAATATTGTATTTACTGGCTTGAGTCGAGGAGATGCCTCCCCAGGAGATTTGGTGGGAATGGGAGGAAGTATGGCGATTGTGGTGAAAGCCGCAAGAATGTCTTGTGAGGAAGAGATGAAGTTGGCTGAAATGTCCTGGGGAGAGATGAAGAAGAAGAAGACACAGAACAGAATACAGTGGAAATGTACTGTTGAAGCCCTCTGCTCCACAGGGAATGTAAAGGATTAAATGATAATGAACAACTGTGGACCTAAAACTGTTCCACGAGGGACACCGGATAGAACATAAATTGATGGTGATATTTTGTTTCCTACCATCACTTTTTTTCGTGTGATCAGACAGGAAGAGGCTGTCCAGGAGTGTATGTATGGAAATCCCATAATGCTTCAACTTTGCAAGAAGGCTCTTGTGATGAACTTTGTCAAAATAATAATTTTTTTGTTTTTTAATTTTTTTTTTTTTTTTAAAATGGAAAAAAGTACATGTCAGTGATGGAAAAATCACTTACTCTTACTCGATGGAGTTGTTATTTTATAATATTAGATATAAATGTACATTGCTGACTTCAGTACCTAAGTTACATACAAAGTTAGTTGATATACACTATTAAGGTATTTGATGGTAACCATTCCACTATTATTTGACTCTTGGATTATATGTTTGCAGTGTAGAGAGACTTAGAGGAAATGTGTATTGTATTTCCATCTCTACTGTTCCATGTCATTGAACAACATATATATGAGATTTTTTTTCTCTATGCTTTTCTTTACAGCCGAATGGAAAAATTTGAGGTTCTCTGTGGGCCTGATGCCAAAGGCAATGCTAAAGGCCACCTATTTTGGGATGATGGAGAGAGTTTTGGTGAGTTTACGTTGTTTTATTACCAATTTTTATTTATTTATTTATTATTCTTTTTTGGGTCATTGCACTGAAATTTAATTTTACTCTTTGTATGAAGTCTGCAGTATTTTGGTTTTAATTTTCTTCTTTTTTATTCGGGATATCTTTTTAAAAAAAACCCCACAGATCTTATTGTTCTGCTTAAACAGCCATATAACAAAGAGATATGATGGGTTTTTGTAATGAATGTTCTTTTCTATTTTCAGGTACTATCCACAATTTGAAATACACAGAAGTTGAATTTATCATGGAAGAATTTGTAAGAAATTTAGCATTCAGTGAAAAAAATATATAAAAGATAGTGTTAATATACCACATTTGATTTTAAAGTGAAGCATAGAAATCTCAAAGACGCAAATCTTGAAACCACAGAAATCTTAAACATTTCTCAGTTCCTGGTATTAATCTATTTTCATAGTAATGGCAACATGAAAATCTCAAATGCTTTGTAGTAGGCCAACATAGTAGTAGTAGTAGCGTATGGCTACACCTCCAAATTTATTTCGTCAACCCAGCTTCTAAAGTCTTCCTCCGCCCTAAGGACGGTTTCGTAGCCACCATCAAATTTAGTGATTGGACAGTGAAGGACGATGTGATCGCTGGTCTCTGGGGCTGCCTGACATTTCTGGCAGGTATCACTGTTTCCAAGTTTCCATCTGCACATATTTGATGCATTTCTGCCATGTCCAGTTAAAAGGCGATTTGAGGAAATCCAGTATTTCCTGGCATTCTTGTCATTGTGTTGGTGTGTGGATATTAATAATTATATTATGAAAGTTCACCATGACTTCTAATATTGTAACACCTAGAAAGTAAAAATATGTCCGTCTGTAGTAAAATAAAAAAGGGTGCAATTAAATGTTAGAGATTGGAGGTAAATGAAAAAACCTCCTGAAAAAAAGCTTATATCTGTAAATAAAGGGAAGACTGTGAAAAAAGGCTGCAAATAAAGGCTACCCTCGTAAATAAGAAAAGTAGTCCTTCATAGCCATTAGGCCTGTGAAGTCAGAGTTTATCTCGGTTTCTATAACAGTCAACAGACAATAACAATCGCTAGCTACCCTTTGAATAGGATGCTAGTCTTATCAAAAAGTACTCTCCACTAGATTTAGCTAGTCACTTTTGGATGAATAGGGGGTCAGAAAAATATATTGATTTCACCTGGGACTGATCTCGGTCCATTTTCCCCCATGAGCTATTGAGCTATTATTTCGTTGTATAAAAATTAGGATAATTAGCCTCACTGTGGCATAATACTATTTGGAGACAGGAGGCCATACACGATTGCTCATTTTTAGAAGGACCCTTGGTACAGTAAATTGAATAGGAAAAACTTCTAACCAAGATTATAATCTTTCAGTTAATTTGTTGGACATCATTGTTTTTCTTTCATTATTTCCACCTTAATTTCTGTCAGAACTCTTTCACCACACGGGTCCTGCAATCTGGTTACAGACCTTCCTACGGCATTCGTCTTGGAAAGATATCTGTGCTAAATGTACAGAAAAAACCAGATAATGTGACATTGAATGGAAAGAAGCCTTTATTTTCATATGATGCTGATACAAAGGTGACTTTTATTGCATCAAGTAATTGTTTTTTGTCTTAAAAGTCGTTATGTAGTCAGTCCAAAGTTGACAAGATATAGCCCCTAACTATTGTGTTACTTGTTGCAGATTTTGATGTTGTCACTTGTGTACTTCATTCAACCTTAAATTTTTATAATTTGTGACCCACTATCTCCTATCCCCTTATATCTGTTTTCCAATTTTCTTTCTGTCTTTGTCCTGGAATGAGATTACTTTGGCTGTAGTGCTCGGCTGGGAGGGAAACAGTCAAATACGTAGTTATTATTTTGAGAGATGATATTTTTTTCCTTGTAAATCATCTCTCTGTTATGTATTGTTATATTTGTTATTTTGAATGTATAATGTAAGCATTTGAGTGTATTCCTCTTAGTGGGGACTTGTGCGGGTGTCTTTTAAGTGATCTCAAACTATGTACATTGATGTTGTGCTCTTGGAATCTACATCTGTTCCCTATTTGAACATATTCCCCTTTGTCTTACTTTTTCCTCAAGTCCTTTTAATTGTAATTCTAGAATCTTTTTACTATCCAATTTTTTTCATTTTTACTGGCACTGGTATGACCTAATTGTGTTGCAAGCGCCGTAAAACCCTTAAAAACAAATCAAATATCCCTACCACACAGTTGCAAAAATATCGCCTGGGCAGTAACTTAGTCAGAGTGATGACCCAAGGTTGACCTGGGGTCACGCCTCCCAAATTACGGGGAATCCCCTAGTTTGTTAAGTTACGGTAATATGGTGAATTATTTAATATCCTTGAAGTAGACATGGAAGGAAGAGATCTAAGAATTATTAGAAACTTATTTTGGAATCAAAGTGCAACCGTCACTTTAAGGAGAATTCAGTGAATTTCCATACTCCAGACAAGGTCTTATGACAGACTTATAAATGATATATATTCAGTGAATATGAAGAAGTTCAAGAGGTGTTAGACAAGGATGTGTTTTGTCACCAGACTTTTTACTATCTACAGCGAAATAATTATTAGAACTTTAGGAGATAGTCCATATTGATTGACAAGCTCAAATGGCTTGTTTGGGATTGGTTAATTTTCAATAAATTGTCAAACCTAATCTTTGTGTGCCAAAGAACTTCAAAAACAAACGTTTGGTGTTGGAATTAAAAACGTCAAGCTGACATTCGTACTCTCTCTTTTCCAAAACTATTTTCTGTATTGCAGTCCTATGGGTATAAAATGTTCTCTTTATAGTAATTACGCAATTATATTTAATATTAGTACAAATATACTTCAGCCTATTGGTAGTCGTAGTATATATAGGGTCAACCATTGAAATATGGCAATAGGATTTCTGTTTTTGAGATCCTAGCAAACAAAGTGTAAATTGGCACTGTTAAAGACAATCCCTCTATGGTAAAACCAACTTATCGTAAATAAATAATAAAGTACATTGTCTTATTTTTTATTAACCTCAAAATATCATTTCTCTTTCACAGACCTTATCACTTTTCAATTTGGATGAGGACTTGACAAAGCCTTTAAACGCCCATTGGCAATGATCACAACAAATCCATTTTCTCTACTTCTCGGATGTGTGCCTCCTAACTTTAACAATACATTTGATTTGTATGAATGTCATATTTGATTAGTACGTATATATATATGAATAGGTTCTATATAATGTAATAATTGTGAGGTAATCTCACAAAACCTGTAGGATGTCGGTAAAATTTGAATCCTATATTATTACTTATTTGAATAGAAGCACCATTTCTGAACAAAATGCAGTTTGAATTTTTAATTATCTTAATTAGGGTCCAAGTTATTCACATTTGAACGGGGGGGGGGGGGGGGGGGGGGTAGAGGGGTAAAAAATATAAACATATCTCTTACTATTATTGATAAAGCCCTTCTGTAACACAACCACAGTTTTTGATTTTATTTTCCCCCCTTTTTTTGCCTCTGCAATGTTGTACTTTAGGAAGAGGAGGTTACTGTGCGGCTCCTTACTTGCTGTTCGATTGCTCTGTAACTACTCTAGGAAAAGATGGTAATGGAGCAAGCAGGTCCTGAAACTTTCATCAATGATAGGTCTATTTTATTAGACAAATACCACCGTCTCTTTGCATCTTCCTATATTTCAGGAGGTTTCACTCCCTGATATCATTAAGGTGTTTCACTAGCTCCCCTGAAAGATTGTTTTCATCCGCGGCAGCCATGTTTTTGTCTCTAGTAATGATGTTGTTCATGATTTTCATTTTCATTTTGACTTCAATTTATTTTTTATTATAGTTTATAATATCATATTGATGACACATTATATTTCACACAGGAAAGTAAACGGAATGGAGGACTATTGCTTTGCACTTTCTTTATACATGCACACTCATTCTACTAATTGGGTGGTAGCTAGTATTCACTCATATTGACATGCGTTGGGTTTGGTAAAAATTTCCATTCTCAACATTGCATTGAAATCTTAAAAGATTCTCAGAGGCAGATTTTAGGTCAATTTTGAATGAATTTACACCTTAACAGAGCTCAGGAAAAAATTAAGTTAAAATATTTATATATTTCAAACCGTGAGAATGAAATTGGATGGATACTAAAAACGATGAAATGAAAAAACAAATAAACCCTGAAAACCATGCAGATAACGATTTTTTACCTTTTTTTGCTCGTATCTCAAAACTGGTTTGTGTGACATCTGATGGGTTTTGCCAAATAACCTTACATATGTATTTTAGACAGATGCAAACATTCAGTTGAAACCTTTCAATTATAGGTGCCAGGTGGCAAGTCTTTATTGATAGGGTTTGAATATGTCTTGGGAATTATTCCTATTTGTTGCAGTCACAAGGGGCTATTGGTCAGTACTGAGCGCTGGTTCCATTGGGTTCTTTTTCGTCTAAATATTTTGATTTCAACCATCCTTTTTTCTACTGGCATTAAATCACCTGTAATATTTTCATGTTGGTTTATGCAGAATTATTAGTTGTTTTTTTAAAAGATTATTAATATTTTTCATTAGAATCTAAGGTGCGAAAATGTGCCAAGTGCCGTTGATGAGACAAAATTTGGCCACATTTCCAACTCAACTAGGTTTTGTTTTTAGATTTTCTTTTTTTTTAATGTTTTAATGTTTTAGGAAGGGGGCGGGCGGAGGGAGGGTGTGAAGTGGCCAAGTGGTTAAGGCATTGCACTGTGATCTGGAAGGTCCTGGGTTCGAGTCCTGCTTCAGGCACTTTAGTTTTTTTCCTTTGGGAAAGATTCTTAACCCCCAATTTGCTCACTTAGAAACATGGCTGATTCCTGTTGACATTAGACATCCTGTTTGATGGATTATCTATATTCCTTCATGGAATGCCTGGGAAATGGGATCCAATTAAAAAAAAATTATTTTAACAGTTAATTCATATCACTATACCATTAGATTTAGTAAACAACACAAAGCCCGCCCTCGGTTCGCTGGCTGAATCTCGATCAGACAGTCAGCGATTGCAAACGGCTGTATTGACCTGATATATCAATGAATATCGTTCATAAAATTAGTCTGTCGAGACATCTTATTAAATAGAATGGGGTTGAAATGCTCTAGTTTGTGCATAATATTGTTGAAGAACTTCGAACCCAAACAAAAACAAGATGGTGGCCAACTTGATCTGAATAGTTTGTTAACAACAAAGAGGCACTACTATAATTATAAATTATAAATAGACATACTACAAACACCTCATGAATGAAGAGAATGACAGGGAGAGAAGTGCAGTTATACAACCGAAAGAGAACATTTGAAATAAGCAAGAATGAGGTGTGACATACAGTGCGCAAGATGAAAAGGGGGAAAGCAGTTGGACCAGACGAGATACCAGCAGAAGTCTGGAAATCACTTGGAGATGAAGGGTTAGATTTCCTGGTATGGTTATTCAACATCTTACAGAAAGAAAAAATGCCAGAAGAATGGACAAAAAGTATGTTGATTCCCAAATGCAAAAATAAGGGAGATGGTCAAGAATGTGGCAACTATAGGGCATCAAGTTAATGAGCCACACAATGAAGATATGAGAAAGAATAATCGAGAAGAGGATTAGAAAAGATGTAGACATAAGTGAAGAACAGTTTGGATTTGTTGCTAGTAAAAGTACAACGGATGCTATATTTGTTCTAAAAGTGACCGCAGAGAACAATAGAGAAAAGCAAAGAGAATTACATTATGTGTTCATTGACTTGGAGAAAGCATATGATAGGGTACCAAGAGAAGAAATGTGGCACTAAGAGCAAAAGGGGTAACAGAGAAATATATCGAAGTTATCCAAGATATGTACAAAGGAAAGAAAACACTGGTAAGGACAGCTGTTTGCTCAACTGATCCATTTAATGTAAAAGTTGGGTTACACCAGGGATCGGCTCTCAGCCCACTGCTGTTTGCAATAGTAATGGATGTTCTAACAGAACCTATTCGGCGAGAGGCACCATGGAACATGCTGTATGCGGATGACGCAGTACTTTTCAGTGATACAAAAGCTGAGGTGGAAAAGGAACTGAAGGGTTGGAGACGGGTGTTGGAAAGGAGGGGATTAAGGGTAAGCAGATCGAAGACATAGTATTTGTGCATTGGACAACAGAGAGCAGGACCACCAATAAAGATAGAAGAAGAGGATGTACCAGAGACAAACCAATTCAAATACCTAGGAACAACTGTACAAGGAGATGGGGGCAATGAGCTGGAGATTAAGGAGAGGATACAGGCAGGCTGGAATAATTGGAGGAAGGTAACTGGAGTTATGTGTGACAAACGAATTTCAGCAAAGCTGAAAGGGAAAATATATGCATCTATTGTAAGACCAGCAATGTTATTTGGACTAGAGACAGCATCTACAACAAAGAAACAAGATGAAGAAGTTGAGGTGGCAGAAATGAGGATGTTGAGATGGTCACTTGGCTGGAGTGAGAAATGAATGACTTCAAAAGTTGACTGAAATGAAGAATGTATCAATAAAGATGAGAGAAGATAGATTGAAATGGTTCGGACAAGTAAAGAGATGAGAGAGGGAGGAAATTATTGGATTTATAATTAGCTGGAAAGAGGAAAAAAGGAAGCCCAAAGACTAGATGATTGGATAAGGACGATATGAAAGAACTGGGCCTGGAGGAAGATGATGCTCTAAACCGAGATGCATGGAGATGTGGTATTCATTATGGCAACCCTGCAAAATGCGAGATAAGCTGAAAGAAGAAGAAGAAGAAGTTTTTAGTCTTTGGATAAGATTTAGAATGCTGTGAAATTTCTTAAATCTTTCGCTCATGTACTGTAATTCATGTTTTGTGATAGTTTCAAGTACCAGCTGCAGTAAATAATTACTATTTAGTATGTTGAAATGGCCTGAAATAATAATAATTTTAGCTGCATGCAACTAGTAGGTATATTTCCTGCTGGGTGGGGTTCCCGCCCTCTTATAGTGGGCAGGGAGAGGTATTTGTTGTGTCTTCTGTCCCCCTGTATCTGTTTTCCAATTGCTCTCTGTCTTTGTCTTGGAATAGGATTACTTAGTTTTGTTCTGACCCTGGCTGGAGTCCTTGGCTGGGAGGGAAACAGTCGAATGTATAGTTAAGAGTTTTGGGAGATGATCTTTTTTTTCCTTGTAAATCATCTCTTTGTTATGTAATGTTTTTTTTAAACATATGATTTGTAAACACTTGAGTTTATTCCTCTTAGAGGGATCTTGTGCTGGTGTCTGGGTGAGACTTTAAGGTAATCTCAAACCAAGTACACTGATAGCGATAGTGTGCACTTGGAATCTACATATGTTCCCTATTTATACCATTCCCCTTTGTCTTACTTTTTTCCTGAAGTCCTTTTAATTGTATATAGATGATATGACCTAATTGTGTTCCAAGCGCATAAAAAAAAACCAACAAACAAACAAATATTTCCTGGCCAAAATGACACTGTTTTGGTCAAGCCATGATCTGTTAATGTTAATCCTATCTGGACTCATCTTTTTCATAATTTGTATTTTTGTTTGCTTTTTTTTTTTTTTTTTTTAAATCCGCGACTGTGATAGTTGGTGATATGTTTATTTGTTTTTGTTTTCCGGAATTTCCTCACTGCTTGCAATTCTTAAGTCAATAACATAAACTAAAAAGTTAAAAGATTTAGATGAAGTGTTCACCTGCCCATTGCACATTACTGATCCATAGCTACTTTGTAGGGGCGGGGCTATAGGTCAATACTGACCATAGCCCTGGCCTATTTTCAATTGGGGGCTTGCCATAAAGGTAAATCGATATTCAAGTTATTTTGAAGTAATTTGACTATCAAAGAATGTTAGAGTAACTAAACAAAATAATTAAGCACTGACAAATGGGCGTTAGAGTTAGAGAGATAGTCCTCAGCACTGAAAAACAAACGTTAAAGTATATCATCAATTCTGACCAATAGGCGCTAGCAATGACTTTTGAAAGAAAAAAAATTGTTGTCCAACCCATTTCCTGCTACCCCAGAAAAAAAAATCATAGAGCTTCTACAATTTCTTTACTACAATCACCTACAGATCTAAACATTAACTTCTTTAGTTCAAGAAAACTTGTTAAAAAGGAAAGTTTGGGGCTAGATAAAATATTTTAAGGATTTTGAAGTGTATTTTAATCATACGGAAATCCTATTAATAAAGTTGTTAAATGACAGTTTTATTCCCTTAGAGAGCTTTGAGTTTTTAAAACAAAGTATATAGAATTTTAATCGTATTATTGTAGTCTGCAATCTCCTTGTGTGAGCCAATATCCAAAACGTTTGTTATGTATTGTTTCTCAACATATATATGAGTTATTATATTTTTATCAATTTGACCAGCATCACTTATACACATTACAGTTCAACATGTTGTTAACTAAATTTTTAAACAAGCAAATGCTGGGTGGGGATCCTGACCTCCCATAGTGGGCAGGGAGGTACATGCTGTGTCTTCTATTCCCCCATACCCGTTTCCCCAATTGTTTCCTGTCATTGTCTTGGAATGAGATTACTTAGTTTTGTCCTGATCCTTGCCGGAGTTCCTTGGCTGGAAGGGAAACAGTCAAATGTATAGTTATAGTTTTGGGAGATGATATTTTTTTCCTTGTAAATCATCTCTCTGTTATGCATTGTATTATGTTTAGTTTACATATTATATTGTATGATTGGTAAACATTTGAGTGTATTCCTCTTAGTTGGGACCTGTGCTTGTGTCTGGATGAGACTTTTAGGTGATCTCAAACTAAGTACTTTGACGGTGTGCTCTTGGAATCTACATCTGTTCCCTATTTGAACCAATTCCCCTTTTGTCTTACCTTTTCTTTTGTGCTTTAATTGTAACTCTAGAACTTTTTACTATCCCATTTTCTTCCTTTTTACTGGCGCTGATATGACCTTAATGTGTTGCAAGCGCCGTAAAACCCTTAAAAACAAAACAAAAACATAAACAAGCAAATTGTTTTGTAGAAGTCGTCCTTTTATCCAATAAATGTACCGGTATAGCTAAGTATTATGCAATTTTATAGTGGGATATTAAGTCCACTTAGACCAGAATGAGTGGTCACAAATTGATATGTGAATTGACAGAAGGTATACAAACAAGAAGGTTTCCTGCACGTCTAAAAGAAGCGTTTTGGATATGCAGGCCATCTGGTCACTTCGATCCTCTTGTTTTCCGAGTTGCTTTCTGATTTTTTTGTCTTGGCCCTTGGTGGAGTCCTTAGCTGAGAGGGAAACAGTCAAATGTTAAGTATTAGTTTTGGGAGATAATTTTTAAAAGATTGTTAATCATCTCTCTGAATTTTTTGTTATGTTTTCTGTTTTCTATATATTCTATAAGAATTTGAGTGTATTCCTTTCGGTGGGGTCCTGAATTGTTGTCTGGATGAGACTTTTAGGTGATCTCAAACTGATTACTCTGATAGTGTGCTCTTGGAATCTACATCTGTTCCTTATTTGAACCAGTCTTCTTTGTCTTACTTTTTCTTAAGTAACTTTACTTGCAATTTCAGATTTTTTAAACTTTCCAATTTCTTCCTGTTTTACTAGTGCTGAAATGGCCTAATTGTGTTGTAAGAATCGTAAAACCCTTCAAAACAAAAGTGCTCTTAATCTTCTGCCGGCGGGTGGTTGGATGGGAGCATCACCCTTGAACCATATACCTATGATGTTCGCATGGGTGTACGATCCGATAGTGATGTCGTTTCTTCTTCTCTTTACTAGCCTATCCTGCTTCTTTGGTTTGTGATTGTATTTTTGACAGGGGATATTTTTTTTCCTGTAAATCCTCTGCCTGTTTGTTCTTGGTTATTTATAATTTAGCTTATGATATCTTTAGGTTATGATTTTGATTGACATTTGTACTATTTTTGTTAGATTGCTTGTTTTTTTGTTTCAGCGGTCTCTCATATAACCTCAATTGTGTTGGAAGAGACCTAAAGCAACAAACAAACAAAAAAAAAAAAAAAAAAAAATCTTCTGCCTTTCGCGGAATTCTGCTTTTTCCACAGGGCTGAGAATCTTCTGCCTAAAGGGGGATTTCCGCCTAAATGTTGGTTTATCTCCGCCCATCACCATCACAATTCCGCCTTTTATTAAGACTCAACCACTACATCAACATTCCTACCACCACCAGTACTACAACCACTACCACCTCATCATCCCTACCATCACTCTACAACAACCACCACATCATCATTCCTGTCACCACTACTACAATCACCACTACATCTTCATCCCTACCACAACTGCTACTACAACCACCACCACATCATCATCCCAACCACCACTACTACCACAACCACCACCACATCATCATCCCTACCACCGCCACTACTACTACAACTACCATACCACCACATCATCATCACTACCACCACATCACTATCACTACCATCACTACCACTACGGCCACCACCACATCGTCATCCATACCACCACTACTACTGCCTCCACCACCACATCATCCCTACCACCACTACTACTACAACCACCACCACTATTAGAACTACCACCAGAACTACCACCACATCATCATCCCTACCACCACCTCCCATAGTGGGCAGGGGGGGGGGGGGTACATACTGTGGCTTTTATCCCCTTATATCTTTTTTCCAACATGCTTTCTGTCTTTGTCTTGGAATGAGATTACTTGGTTTTGTCCTGGCCCTGGCCGGAGTCCTAGCTTGGAGGGAAACCGTCAAATGTATAGTTATTGTATTGGGAGATGATATTTTTTTCCTTGTAAATCATTTCTCTGTTATGTATTATGTATTATTATATTTGTTATTTTGAATGTATAATGGAAGCATTTGAGTGTATTCCTCTTTGTTGGATTTTGTACTTATGTCCGGATGAGACTTATCTCAAACTAAGTACATTGGTGGTATGCTCTTGGAATCTACATCTGATCCCTATTTGTTCCCAGTTCCCCTATGTCTTACTTTTTCTTGGGTGCTTTAATTGTAATTCTAGAACTTTTTACTATCCCATTTTCTTCCTTTTTACTGGCGCTGATATAACCTAAA
>NC_088364.1:23659662-23664662 GCF_034508935.2 Berghia stephanieae | reverse complement strand
GAAAATAACAGAAATTGATAAATCATGTTATTGACAAAAATTGATAACTCGTGTTACTATAAACAAAACTATTTCATTCACTATCTATATCTATATTTGTGTATACTATTGTATATGTATGTATGTCTTGCAAATGAATGAATTACATTACATGAATTGCATTTTAAAATGTGTTATCGCTAATGCGCTATAGTAATATTATGTATTTATATGTATTGATTCTTATGCTCTCATTGTTACTTAACTTTCTCATCCCACTAGCCTACCGATATCCCGTTAAAAATAATTATTATTAACATTAAATGAGTCTGTGGTGTTGACAAAGCTTTGTTAATTGAAATCCTTACGACATCACTGCTCATACGGAAAGCAAATCTTTGCAACTAGTCAAAGTTTTGCTCCTTTATATTCACAGATCTGGCTACACATTGATCTGGAGCTGAATCTGGAGTTGGGTATCGGGATATCAAGTGGCTCACTGGGACAACTATAGAATGACCATGAATTAAATAAGCAAATGTAAACAAGCGAAGTGACGCCGCAACCAGTCATTGGAATGTCGCCACCAACACAGCCAACCTCAACAAAACAGATAAGAAACAAATAATAATAAATTGAGAAACAGAACGTGAAAGAATGGAAAATTAACTTACCCATAGCCTAACTTATTATTGTTTTGTTTAATTATGTGTTTAATTGTATGTTATTGTGCGAGGCTACTCTATTGATTTTATATTAAAGTATTTCTGGTTAACGGGGATTAATACTTATCTTATTAACCTAATCAATCCCTATATATAACGTGCCACATCGACCACCACTTCTACTACCTATTTCTTTAAACTTAAAACTTTATTACCATCTGTCGAGTTGTCATGAACTTTAACCCAACTATAGCAGGCTAAAAGAGGCACCAGACGACTTCTGTCTTTGGAGAACCTATTTGACTTCTATTTGTCTATTCTTACTTGTCATATCTCCTACATAGACGCGACAATGTGCATCTAGGGCCAATAATTTTTAAGGGGGTCCGACCCTCCTCACAAGTGACTAAAACATAGGCCTAAGCGGACGTGGATTAGTCTTGGACCTGCTTTGCAAGCGCTCACACACACAAAAAAAAAGAACCCCAACAAAAATCAAAACAAAAACAAAACAAAACAAAAAACAAACAAACAACAAATCAACGAATTTTGAAGTCTTTTTTCAAAGCCACGGCCATTAGTACTCTTTCAGTAAAGATTGGCTCAGAGAGGCGGGTTAACCAGTATAACTTATAAGGAAAAGTAATGTCAAACTAATAAGGGCGGGGGGGGGGGGGGGGTATTCTTTTTTTTTAATTACAAAAATAAAGGGAAAAAGCTTTGATTTCCTAATTCTGGTAATTTTAGTATATATGTACGCACACATACACACATACACATGATATGTGGTGTTGACACGCACGCACGCGCGCACGCGCACACACATACACACACATAAACATAATATTTCAAGTATAATTTTGTCTAACTTCTACAATATTGTTTCGAGCATTCGCTCGAAGTGAGAGAACGTTTTGAAAAACGCGCATCCACACCGACATCCAATCTTACAGAGAAGTTTTGTTAATGCAAGTCGGTTATTAATAACGTTCATATTTCACTTCAAGACAATCCGACTATTGACACGTCTCGTAACACATAAGTAAGATTGATAGGATGTCACTATTCATCTTTACCGATAGCTAACAACGCTTACACATTTGCACGAATACCTATTTCTTGGGATGATTAAGGACATTATCCAAAGATGAACTACTGACTGGGAAAATGGCAACGTTAAAGGTACGTCTCGTTGGTAGGTAATTCGTATTTTACACTTTATGTCTGACTTCCTCTCTGTCTATTTTTGATCTATCTAACCATATATCCATTCATTTGTTAATCCAGTCTCTCACTGCTGTGACTACATTCGATCCATCCATCCATCTATCTATCTATCTATCTATCTATCTATCTATCTATCTATCTATCTATCTATCTATCTATCTATCTATCTATCTATCTATCTATCTATCTATCTATTTATCTATCTATCCATCCATCCATCTATCTATCTATCTACTCGTATCTATCTATCTATCTTTCTATCTATTTATCTATCTATCCATCCATCCATCCATCTATCTATCTATCTATCTATCTATCTATCTATCTATCTATCTATCTATCTATCTATCTATCTATCTATCTATCTATCTATCTATCTATCTATCTATCTATCTATCTATCTATCCATCTATATATCTATCTATTGAGCACTTTTATTTCGTATTTTTTTTAATACATCCATATCTACCTGTCTATCTATCTATCTATCTATCTATCTATCTATCTATCTATCTATCTATCTATCTATCTATCTGTCTATCTAACCTCTCTGACCTCCCAGCAGTGATTGGGTGGCTGGGTCTGTTAGATCTGGTGGAAAGTACTTTGCGACAGACTAGCGTCCATAGCAAAGGGTAGCAAGCAATTGCTATTGTCTGTTTCGTGCTATAGAAACCGGGATAAACTCCAGCTCCATGGGCCCAATGGGTTTGAGGGACTACTTACCATGCAAAAATGACGTTGAGTAGTTGGACATGGTAATTCCCGTAGAACTTTTTAGTAATTCTAGTAGATTTGTGTTGCAGACGACATTTTATTGTTAACTTTCTGGATTACGAGGAGGCTTCCGACATTATTGACAAAGCAACATTGTGGAAAATGCTGGCACATTATGGACTCCCTGAGAAGTTAGAAAACCTCATTAAGGAAATGTATGAAGGATCAAGCTGCAGGGTTGTACATGAAGATCATCTTACTGACAGCTTTGAAATTAAGACTGGTGTCAAGCAGGGATGCTTGCTCTCACCATTCCTGTTCATCCTTGACATTGATTGGCTAATGAAGGAAACCTCCAAAGGGAGAAGAAATGGGATATAGTGGACCCCCTAGACACAGTTGGATGATATGGATTTTGCAGATGATCTGGCTCTTCTGCACCACACCCAGGACCAGATGCAAGCAAAAACCACAATTATAAACAGACTCTCGGAATCAATTGGTTTAAGAATTCACCCTACAAAGTCAAAGGTCTTAAGGATAGGTACGCATCAAAGGGGGCAGATCAAAGTAAAAGATCAGGAATTTGAAGATATAGACACTTTCTGCTATCTCGGGAGTATAATTGACAAGGATGGAGGTAAGGAAGCAGAGGTGAAAGCACGGATAGGAAAGGCACAGACTGCATTCGCATCTTTGAACAGAGTTTGGAGAACTAAAGATATATCTTCCTTCGACTAAAGCTAAGACATTTCAACTCAAACGTGAAGTCTGTCCTACTGTATGGATGTGAAACTTGGGATGCATCGCAGGCATGTAAAAGGAGGATACAGATTTTCGTAAACATGCGTAAGCTACTTAGAATAAAATGGATGAATAGAATTAAGAACGAAGAAGTATGGAAAAGAACACAGCAGAAACCAGTGGGAGAGGAAATAGGAAGAAGACGATGGAGGTGGATTAGACACACCCTTGCCTTAGGCAGAATGACTCCACTATAACCCGTCCCCGCGGTTTTTTGCCATTTCAAACGCCAAAATTTGCCATAAAAATGGTAAAATTTGCCATCAAAATAGCAAAATTTGCCAAAAATTTTCCGCTAGTTTTACAAAAATCAAACAATTAAAACAACATGTTCGGTAAAAAAAAAAAAATGACACAAATAGGGCATTTTGTAGAATATTGATGTCACAACATGTCAACATGAATTTATTTATATTTTGAATGGTTTCAAATAATATAATAATAATAATATAATAATAATAATAATAATAATATAATAATAATAATAATAATAATAATAATAATAATAATAATATATAATAATAATAATAATAATAATAATAATAATAATAATAATAATAATAATAATAATAATAATAATAATAATGATGATGATAATAATAGCCATAGTAAGTAAGTTAGTAAAATAAAAGAAGGAAGTAATCAAAATATTTTATTAACTATTTAGCTTCTTAAAATTTGGGAAATCAAAGTGAACAATCGCATTAAAAATTCATAATTTGAAAAACTAATTAAGGAGAGGAAAAAAATAACTATCCACAAGGAAAGAGAAACAAAATCCATTTTCCAATGGGGGCACATTAAATTTGTATTCTCTACTTACTATCCAATTTTGAACATTATTATTATTGTTTTATATTTCAATATAGGCCTAAAGGGTATTTGAATGAAAAACATGGGGGGAAAAGGGCGAAAAACAAATCTTGGGATCTCCAATAGGCTAGGATAGGCCATGGAGGTGGGAGGCTAGGCCTATACATGTTTGTCCGTTATTTAGTGCCAATTTTGGATGCTAGCATTGAAAGTCGCCGCCTTTTCACAATTTTTCATCGCTTTTGTTGTTTTTTTTCGGTAAAAAAAAAAAATGACACAAATAGGGCATTTTGTAGAATATTGATGTCACAACATGTCAACATGAATTTATTTATATTTTGAATGGTTTCAAATAATATAATAATAATAATAATAATAATAATAATAATAATATAATAATAATAATAATAATATAATAATAATAATAATAATAATAATATATAATAATAATAATAATGATGATGATGATAATAATAGCCATAGTAAGTAAGTTAGTAAAATAAAAGAAGGAAGTAATCAAAATATTTTATTAACTATTTAGCTTCTTAAAATTTGGGAAATCAAAGTGAACAATCGCATTAAAAATTCATAATTTGAAAAACTAATTAAGGAGAGGAAAAAATAACTATCCACAAGGAAAGAGAAACAAAATCCATTTTCCAATGGGGGCACATTAAATTTGTATTCTCTACTTACTATCCAATTTTGAACATTATTATTATTGTTTTATATTTCAATATAGGCCTAAAGGGTTTTTGAATGAAAAACATGGGGGGAAAAGGGCGAAAAACAAAT
>NC_088364.1:23614662-23654662 GCF_034508935.2 Berghia stephanieae | reverse complement strand
AAGAAAAATATCGGATCGGAAGGTCCTGGGTTCGAGCCTCGTGCTCGGCGCATAGTTGAGTCCTTGGAAAAGACTCTTTACTCACATTCTCTCACCGTACTCAGGTGTAAAATGAGTACCTGGCCGTTAACAGTGTTGTCTTTGTCCGAAAAATTGTAATATCGCCTGACAGGCGTCATGTCCTGTCCTACATGTTAAATGTTGCTGTTGACCAGGGAACTGTTGTAAAGCGCTTTGAGCACATTTAATGGATATTGCGCTATATAAAGCTCAATTTAATTTAGTATGAATCAAGTAAAAATCCTCTCTTGCGGTTATACCAAAGCTGTTAAAAAATCGTAATATGTTGTTTCAAAACTTGTGTCGTGTTTTTAAAATTTCACTTCAAATACACATTACAAAGATGTTGTCGACGGTCAATTTAAATAAAGTATTTCACTGGATAGACTTTAAAAAGTGAAAGTAATACATTCGAGTACAGTTTCCTTGAACTTGAACTCATTCGAATATCCCAAATTTTTTCATTATTATTTTTAGTTGTCATTCCATTCCTTACTTGAACTAATTTCACCTAGCCAATGTAAAAAAGGATTTGATTAATTCAAGGTTTTATTTTAATGCGCCCTGTTATTTCGACCACCGAAAATTTACTGTTACATTGACAGTTACGTTTGTGTACAATATGATACACATGCATACACACAGGCACTCACACACTCCATTGTCATTTCGCATAATTGACACCTCTCTTACTTATTCTTATCACTTCGCCATTCATTCTAATTTCAATGCCACATGCCATGATTTGCTACTAGTTGGCTACGTCATTAAATGAATGATGTGATACAGGAACCTCCCAATAAAGTAAATAATAATTATAAATTTCCCTTTAATAGTCCTCATGCGGAAATTTGTCTTAGGGTTTATTCAATGGGAATACTGGAATAACTCCGGTGTCACCAACAGCACAGCGCTGCAAATTGAGCTAGGGAGAGATGGCTTGTTGATGGCCACATGCCATGGTGTATATTCGAACTAGGTATCTTTTGGGTACGAAGCAAAGACCATACTGGTGAGGCACAAGCGTCAAGTACAATGACATTTTTTTAAAAATTATTAAAATTTAGCTTTACATAGCGCAATATCCACTAAATGTGCTCAAAGCGCTTTACAAGGGGACACTGGTCAACAGCAACATTTAACATGTAGGACGAGACAAGCGCCTGTTAGGCGATATTACAATTTTTCGGACAAAGGCACCTCTGCTAACAGCCAGGTACTCATTTTACACATGAGTACAGTGAGAGAATGTGAGTAAAGAGCCTTTTCCAAGGACTCAACTATGTGCCGAGCGCGAGGCTCGAACCCAGGACCTTCCGATCCGAAAGCGAGTGTCATACCACTAGACCACATCTGCACAAAGACATCATGCTGAAAGTAATCGCATCAAATAGTTCTTCCTTCACTCCTTCAGAGCTGCAAGGCTGGTGTAGCGGGAGTTTATCTATGTTTCTTTAGTGTGAAACAGACAATAGTAATTGCTTGCTACCCCTTGGATAGGACACAGGTTTATTGTAAAGAACTTTCCACCAGATCTAACAAATACAGATTACCCACCCCATCATTCCTGGGTGGTCAGTGGGGTCAAATAAAAATCTCTACTTTGCCCTTAGCATGTAAAGCGAATACCCTAATAATTGAGCTAGAGGGACCAACTTCGCATCAAAGACCTGTTTAGATATCCTTAAATATTTGAAATGAAAAAAAAAATAATTTAATGAATAGCAGTCCTTCAGAGGCATGAAGCCCAAGGAGCCAGGGTTTATCCGGTTTCTATGGCATGAAACAGACAATAACAATTGCTTGCTACCCTTTGAATAGGAAGGTAGTCTATCACAAAGTACTTTCATGAGATCTGACAGACTTAGCTACAGAAGCACAACCCTCCGACTATCACTATCTTCCCCCCCCCCCCCCCCTTTCTACCACTTACATTACATCAGAAAAAGGGGCAAGTTGGAACAATGCAATGGTTTATTCCTCTGTTCCCCTCTCCTCTGCCTCCATCCATTCTAACCCCACTACTGGCAGTCACTACCACTACTAAATGCTCTTCAAAACTTGTAATAGTAAAGCACCATCCCAGTGATAAGAAAAGACATCATCAGGCTTCACATAAAAGCTCATTACCCAATCAGTTTTCATCAGGCACAGTTACTCAATCAGTCAGTTGTCACACATCATTCGCTTTATTAGGCATAGGACTATCAACATATTGATCAGTCAGTCACTTGCCTCCCACCCACTAGCCTTTTGTTGAGTCGTCATGGTATGTTACACAAAGTACATGGTTGTTAAAAGGTCACCCAATGACTATTACTCCCCACCCTCATCCCATCTCCATTCCCTGACGCCTGGGTTATTCCATTCTTCCCTTGGAACAGACCCTGAGACACATTTCTCCTATGGGATGAATAAAAGGAATTTTATTATTTTATAAGAGGCCATTGTGCGCGAGCTGTACTGTACGTAAGTTGACTACACTTCCTGATTTAGATTTTATTGCAGGTTTTAATATATGCAAAAATTTTCCTTCTCCCATTTTTAGGTCGTCTCTGATGCAATTTTATAAGTTACAAACTTGGTTCCTAAGTGGCCTGGTTCAGTGCATGATGCAAATTTTTTAGGAAATCTGGGCTATTCTTTGCATTTGAGGATCCACATCGCAGGGCTTTGGATGGTGTGATCCTTGGAGACAGTCGTTATATGTTAAGAAATTGGCTAATGACCCCAATACCAAAACCCCAAAATAGAGGAGAAGAGGCATTTAACACCGCCCATCGTATCACAAAATGCACGATTGAAAGGTAAGTTTTACCAATCATATAATCCCACCCTCCAGGAAACAATAACATTTTGATAATTTTTGAAATTTAATATTTCAGGTTTATTTTTATATCCACTTTAACAATACAATTTGCAAATGATCAATGAAAATAAAAGAAAATTAACCAAAAAAATAGTTGTAATCATACTGTCATTGTCATGCTAGTATAAACATTACATTTTTTTTTTTTTGAAGAACTCAGATTAACCATTATATGTAATTCTTTCCCTTCTAATTGTAATTAAATGACTGAGAAAAAAAAAAAAAAAAATAAATAAAAGAGAGAGAGAGAGGAGAGGAGAGAGAGAGAGAGAGAGAGAGAGAGAGAGAGAGAGAGAGAGAGAGAGAGAGAGAGAGAGAGAGAGAGAGAGAGAGAGAGAGAGAGGTCCATTTAATTTTAATTGGTTTTAAGTGTACATGTACAAGTACAAGCAATTATTGTCATTTCAACAGAGTCATTGGAGTGGTTAAAAGAAGATGGAATTGTCTCCATGACGAGCTCAGAATGACGCCTGACAGAGCCTGCAAGGTTATTTATGTGTTTTTGGCTCCACAACTTTGCTGTTGATGCTGGCCTACCCATGGAAGAAAACAACCGTAATGATGATGATGATGACAGCAATCATAACTTTTCTCCTATTGGGACTCGGGAAGGAGCATCTGAACAGAACGTCTTGCTGCTGGCAAGGCAGCCAGGCTGACTTTGATTAATAGTGCTTTTAGAAATATCGTTGAACCTCTCTAATCAGGAAATAAATATAATCATTAATGTAGTACATCACTCTGCAAGTATACTGTGTGCAGTATTCTTGTTGTGATGAGCTACATAAATGTCATACTGTTTTAATTATTGTTCCAGCTGGTCATATGGAAACACATTTCTATATCATATAACTACAAGTCGCCTATCAGGCATCTAGTACTCTTTGACTATCCCATTTTACTCCTTTTTACTGGCGCTGATGTGTTGCAAGTGCTGTAAAACCCTTAAAAACAAAAACAAACCTGTTTGGCAGGAAGTATTAAAGTGCATTCACTGTAATTTTTTCTGGAATGGGTCTGATGTAAATTGGAAAACTGAACAAGAATTCTCATGCCTGAGTCGGTTATCAAACAGAAAACAAAGGGGCATTAAAATTTTCTTTTTTTAAGGTCATCAAAATCCTGAGTTGAGCAATCAAATTTTAACTGCCCTATTGTCATAAGACAATTACATATTGTAAGACCTTTTGTATAAATCATTATACCAGCCGCTTAGCCAAAGCCCAGGATAGTCCCAAGTCACATTTGTGATAAGGGTCTTAAATCGCCATGCCACTGTACAAGTTTGTGACAATAGGCCAAAATAACAATCTGTATTTATTCCAGAGGATTTGTTCTACCAATAACATAAGGAACAATGGAGTGATTGTAGTAAAAAAAAGGCCTTAAACACTGCATGCATGCGATTTTAAGTAAATTTTAACAAAAACATATCAGCTCTATCAAAAGTACAGATTGAGATAAATACAGGACTAAAACCCCTCTAAATAACAATTAGAAAATCTCAAGAACCATTTTTTAAAAATGGTTTAAGGCAATTCATAAGACAGGTTTTAACTGCGATTTTCTAAGATACTATGAGGCCAATTTTTTCTACACTATGGACAAATGTATTGCAACATGTCTCCATGGATTGCTTTAAACCATTTTTAAAATTGACTCAAAATACATGTGATTGAATTAATATTCAAATTCAAGACATTAGAAACCAATTGGGTCATGGATAGAAACTAAATTATGATGTCATTTGTGAACGCTCCCAGCTGTGATTTTCATACATGAATTAATTTCCTATAACTGTCATCTGCATTTTTTGCAGCCGCAAATCAGGGCGATCCGCAAATTTCCCAAAATTGGCAAATCGTGGCAAATTTTGGGAAAATTGGCAAATCGCGTGGCAAATTTTGGGGGAAAAAAAGAAGCGAAAACAAAATAACGAAAAAGAAAGTGCGAAACTTGAGAAATGTTGCAGCTTTGCCTGGGCCCAAACCAAGGGAAGCTACTCTCTACGGATAATGATCTCATGCTCGCAGTGTATCTGCATACACTGCAATTCCCAATTTTTGTGATATTCCTCAGCATGAGTCTGATACTGGAATTATACATCTGACCCTATTTTGGAAGTCTGAGGCAGATTATGTTCTAGCTCTCGCTGCATTGGCGTCCCGGTATGCCTTCTCAACATGCTCGTCAGCTGATGTGGAGCGAAGTTTTTCTCTTTACAATCTTGTCTTGTCTTCCAGAAGGCGTAGACTCACAGAAAACAACATCAAAGGACTAGTTTTCCTTTACTACAATAAGTTTATCGATGCCTCTTTTTTTGAGTAGTAAAAGAAAACTAGGCCTTTGATGAGTCTGACTGAAAGTGTACGTTTGTTTGTGTGTATGTGTGTGTGATTGTCTAAAAGTTTGGGCGCATAAATCGCTTTACATTGTGTAAATTAATAAATGTAGCCTCCTTAAATGTAATAAATTGTCTTTTATAAATTTTTTTTTCTGTATCGCGTGTTAATTTTTACTGAAACGCTTAGTTCTCCTCGGCAAATTTTTTGGCAAATTTTGGTCTTTTTGGCAAATTTCTTGGCAAATTTTGGGGGGTTTTTTGGGCAAATTTTAGGTCCCAATTTGGCAAAAAATGCAGATGACAGCTATAATATCAAGACATATAAAAAGAATAATTTAATTATAAGTAGTGTAATAATTAATATGCCTCATCTTAAATTTCATGTATTCAATTCTTATGGTATTTTGTTCAACAATGGAGTTGGGTTTTTTTTTATAATGGAGTATTTCCGACTGCAGCCATTGATCCACTAATGGATTGTCAGTGATCTGTCATCTCCTCTTGGGGCCAGCTTGTCGTAATCTTTGGCTGATGCCATCTGAGGCATTCCACTCCTCTGGTGTATGGGGAAGAGTTTCTATTGTCAAATCATCTACTACAACTACTGACTCCACCACAGAGCAATCAACAAAACTGATTTCATTAATCTCACTCATATCCATCTGTCTGGCTAGTGTTGAAGCTGTGGAGGAAAAAAAATCTTTAGAACATCTTTTTCACTGCATTGAAACAAAACATGATTATATCTGTGAATTATGAAACTGGCCACATTATGAAATCAAGTGGTGCTGAAATCAAAAACGTCATTTCATTTTGAAACTTCTCTGATCCCACATAGTCTTCAGGTCAAAGTCAGAATTTGGAATGATAAAAACTTTTGAACAATGTTATCTCCTTAAGCAACATGAAATGCTGGCCATTTGATTGAGATGATTTTAGAACCACATCCCACTTTTTAAACAAATCCTTATAAACTGTTTGTCAGTGCTTAAAAGTGTTAATATAAATATATTTGAGAAAACAATGGACTCAGCAACAGTATGCATTTTTGTTTTATTTCCTTGTAAATCATCTTTTTGTTTGAGTATTTTTCTCTAAGGGGGAACCAGTATTTTTTTTTACATATGTAATATGTGATAAGTAAGCATTTGAGTGTGTTCCTCTTAATGGGGACCTGTGCTTGTGCCTGGACGACACTTTTAGGTGACTTCAAACTAAGTCCACCGATGGCATGCTCTTGGAATCTACATCCATTCCATATAAGAACCATTCCCTTTTTGTTTTACTTATTAGTGCTTTGAATTGTTAATCTAGAATTGCTTGACTATCATTTGCATCCTTTTTACTGGTGCTGAAATGACCTAAACATGTCGCAAGCAATTAAAAACAGAAGAGGATTTATAATTCTAGAACATTTTGTTCCTTTTTACTGGCACTGATATGACCTTAATGTGTTGCAAGCGCCGTAAAACCATTAAAAACAAACAAATAAAGAATGTTGATTAAACAAAATCACACAACCACACTTATGTTATACTTCGTGGTCCCACTGTCACTTCAATGTCCCCATTTTGACCAACTTGTTAGCCGTGATAGTCCTTTCAGTACTGTTGTCAATGTTAAATACACTGTTAGTGGCTATGTGGTCTTGTGGTATGACACTCGTTTTCGGATCGGAAGGTCCTGGCCTGAGCCTCGCTCGGCGCATAGTTGAGTCCTTGGAAAAGACTCTTTACTCACATTCTCTCACCGTACTCAGGTGTAAAATGAGTACCTGGCCGTTAACAGTGTTGTCTCTGTCCGAAAAATTGTAATATCGCCTAACAGACGTCATGTCCCGTTCTAAATGTTGCTGTTGGTCAGGGACCCCTTGTAAAGCGCTTTGAGCACGTTTGTGTTTATTGCTATATACAAAAGCTCATTTAAACAAATTTTTCTTTATTCTTTCGGGTGAAATTCTATTAATAATTTAATGACTTTGTAGCAAAAGAATTATGCTTACTGATTATGGTGTAATCTCCAAGATTACAGTCAGATATGTCAATAATAATTCTGGCTGGACTGGGATTCGGAACCAAACTCTCAGTGCCCATTACTGTAAAGAAAATTGTTGATAAATTTGAATTAAATGAAGTATAGAATTCACAAGTTGCACTTCAAGTCCAGATTACCCATTACAAACTTAATGAGGAGGAACACAGTGGTGTTTTTTTTTAAAGGTGAATTGTTATGAAATTATAATGATTTTAATTCTATTTATATCAATTTTAATATGATACGATATCAATTGATTTTTAATGTAAAATTTGCATCATATAATTACCGGTCTCTGGCTCTTTTTTTTTTTTTTTAACCATGAAATGCATCCAAGTGTAATCTTATCTTCTGATCTTGAGACCCATGAATCCCAGAAATAACAAATCTGCTGGGAATTGAACCCATGACACTTTGATTCATATGCAAGCATGATAACTCGCTGTGCCATTGGCTTGCCCTAAATAAAACACTAAATGAAACAAAATAAATCTTTACAGGACCCAACTCCAAAGTGGAATTTCAATACAATGTTGCATGATGCCACTTTGACGATTTGTGATAAAAAATACATGGCAATCCCTTATGACACAAAAGCTCTTGCTCCATCACTTATTTCAAATTTGAAATATTCATATAATTTTGTCAGCTACTTCAGGATTGATGGTGTAAAGTAAATTTCAAGATTTTAACTACCATTGAATTATTAAATGTGAATAATCTTGTTTTGATACTCGACTTCAGCCTTCATTTATTCTTTTAATGTTTTTAAAATTGAGAAAAAATCAAGAGGGAACGTGTCCCAGAGGCAGTTGTTAGATATGCAATAGAGGTGATATACTTTTGAGACTTAACTACCAAAAGAGGATAGTTATGTTAGAGAAAAATGAATCAGTGCATAGGCAATTGTAAGGATGTCAATATTAGACGATCACAAAAGATGCATGCATACATAGTACAAATTACTTGTTTAAAATATTGTAAGGTACTATTTGTATTCATGTCAGGCAGCCCCAGAGACCAGCGATCACATCGTCCTCCACTGTCCAGTCACTAAACTTGAAGGTGGCTATGAAACCGTCCTTAGGGTGGAGGAAGACTTTAGAAGCTGGGTTGACGAAATAAATTTGGAGGTGTAGCCATATGCTACTACTACTACTTTATTCATGGAATGCCTAGATGACAGCCTTTTACATTTGTATACAGAACAATGTATGGAACTATTATAATTGCAGAAATTTACCTTGAATACCATCAACAATGTTACTACACTCGCCAATAATGATGAGTACCGGTACTTGTTCAGTAAAGATTGAAGAGGGTCCTGGTTTCCCCCTCCAGTCTGCTTTACATAATCAACATGACTTTGGACTATTCTTTTCGTGTCCTTGAATTTTTTTTTATAGCTCCATCACCGAACGGTTTTTGAGAATTCCGCATTGACTCTCATTCTGATCTTTTCCCAAACCTGAAAATGAAAAAGGAGAAAAAAATATGTAAATCAACGATTATGTAATGAGATTGTTGAGGACATTCATTTTGCACTGGAATCAGTTCTATTGATTGCTTTTTGTTGCCATAAAATCTTTATTTATTATTATGGTTGTAGCAAACTTTACTTGTATAATTAGTCTGTATCCTTTAAATTATTTGCATAAAAAATGTCATGCTTTTGAGTGTAGATTATTATCAGTCATACCTCTTAAATTGGCATTTTATCATTAAATATTTGTAGGGTCTGACTGGAGAGGGTGAAGATTTATTTCTTGCTTATCAAACGTACTCGGGTAGGTCGCCCTAAATCTGTATGCTTTTCTATACCTCAAATTCCAACAGCTCTAACTGCAATTATTTGACATCTTTTGTTAGTTTGATGTAAATACATATGAGGTATTATCAGTTAACCTTGCTTAAAAACCGAAAATAGATACCAAACCCCCTCACCCCAAATATGTATGCTCATGCCCCAAACCCGTATACGGCTTGCCCTAAACCAGTACAGCATTAAATTAGTCTCCTAATTTTTCAAAATTTCATAATTTTTTTAATATGATAATGTTGTGGTAGAATTTCATTTATAATTAGTTTTTAAAAATATTTTCTAAAAGACAAAAAAAAAATAAAAAATTGAGCATATATAAAGAGCATTATCCTAGCATTTACGTTTGTTGCGGTTATAACTTTTGACGCATTAGCGATTTTCTGTTATTTTTTGCACTGAAAAAAAAAAAAAAAGAATAAATAAAGACACAGCTTGGGAATTTTTTTTAAAAGAAAAAAAACAACCTTTTACTTTTAGAAAGAAGTTTATTTTCACTTCCACTTCATTTCGAATTTTTCTGGTTGACTTGTTCTAAATATTCAAGTGAGTTGAAAGCTTAAAACTTTTGTCATTTTTTGTGGCAACTGACACAGATGCTAGATTTGTATACGGCTAAACATGCTCAAAGCTCTGTAAGGGGCTCCAAGCCAATAGCAACACCGCAATATCACAACTTTTCCCCGACAGAGTCATTACTTTTAATGGCCAATTACTCAATAAGGAGCCTTTTCCAATGACTCGACTTTGAACCACTCAGGGAGGGACTTGAATCTTGGGCCTACGGGTCCAAATGCAAGTGTCATACTACAAGACAACAAAGCCCCACTTAGTAGGGGCAAAGAGGAAGGGTGAAATTTATTGCCTAACCTCCGCACTACACTACATCTATTTATATTGTTTATTGATAAATTATGGGTGCCATGTCGGCTATTATGATGCTTTAAAATTTTCATTGAACATGCCAACCTGTTTTTTTCATTTTTTTTCCATTAATTTTCTTTTTTTTTTTTTTTTAGAAACCCGAGACCGGGTTGCCACCTTGCCTGTTCTTGCCAAGTAGGTAGTAAAAGGGTGGATCAGAGAGCAGAGCAGGGAGATAGGAAGTAGATAAACACGAGGTATACAAATACAAAGCAACATTGTGAGTGACAGGGACCTACAGTAGGCACTTGCAAGAATTTTTCAAAATAGTGGCTATGGGTATTAATTTAGCGTAGAAAAATAAAGGGGAGTGAAACATTAACTAGAGTGAAAAAAGTATCGCTCTATCTCCACTGGTTAAAAAGTTATGACCGTTTATGTGGAGGAAAATCTCTATATAGCTTAATAGGAAAAAAATGTGACGAAAGCACAGCATCCCAATGCATAATCAAGTTTAATTCAGAAACAGCTTCAGATACAACTTTGAAATTTTTACATGTGGTAAATCGTCTCTGTAATACATTGCAAACAGAAAATGAATTATTTATTGAGAAAGAAAAGTATAGTTTAGAGCTGAGACAGCTGAAATCAAGGAAAAATAGATCACGACATACAAATGAATGACCTATTGGAATTTTGGAAAAGTCAATAATAGAATATTTATTCACATGAAGATAAACCAAATACACCACTGAATCGGCGTCATTTAGTTGTTCACTTTGAACTTTTCAAAATGAAAATAGACCTCATAAAAGCAAAGATATGGACTGACAAATGTTTGAGGTGGTGTATTAGCCTACTCTACAGTCCTACAGATGCCCAGTGTCAGTGACCGTGCTGTAGCCTATTTTTATTTCATTTCATGATAGACCAAATACACCACTGAATCGGCGTCATTTAGTTGTTCACTTTGAACCTTTCATAATGAAAATAGACCTCATAAAAGCAAAGATATGGACTGACAAATGTTTGAGGTGGTGTATTAGCCTACAGTCTACAGTCCTACAGATGCCCAATGTCAGTGACCGTGCTATAGCCTATTTTTATTTCATTTCATTAGTGACAAAGAAAAAATATATGTACTTCTCTTTTTTTCGCACTGTCACGGAGTGCTGCAATCTCGACATAATTGTATTTTCCAGGAGGGCTGCAGTTTCAGGGTTTGAAAAGTTATAGTTTTTCTCTTGTTGAGCTCCATTTTCGTCAATGAATTTCAAAAGGAAATAGAATCTAAACAACAGGGTTGCCAGATTATTTTTCAACAAAATGCCAGGGGAAGACTCAAAAAATGCCAAAACACTCAAAAAAAATGCCAAAGTCTGTTGACTCCCACCCCCACTAAGAAAACTACTCACTTTTGATAGACAATTTACTATCATATCCTGGTGGCTTGCGTCTTTTCTTTTCTTTTTTTTCTTTTTTTTTTTGTTTTTTTGTTTTTTTTTTTTTTTAATTATACTAAATTTCCTGTTGGGGTAATTTTTTACCTACTGACTACTAAGTGGAGTGCTAAACCACTACACCACGGTTGGATTTTAAGAATGAAAAAGAAATACATTAACATGAAAGATCTGCAGACTTTTGGGAATTCCAAAAAGGAGTGAAATCATTGGATGCTGTAAAATCAGACCACGCTAACGAACAGAGTTAAAAGTTAACAGGCGACCATGACGCAAATATACACGAGTTTTGCAGGAGATTCCCAGAAAACTTACTAGGATACTTGTCGAGGGCTGAATTTGAGTGAATATCTGAGGGAGGCAGGGCTAGTTCAGGGTGTGAGTTTTAATAGCAAAGTTTTCCGATGTGAAGAGATTTGTTTTTACGCGTTTAGAAATAATTAAGAAAAGGTGTCATTTGATGTATAATATACAAGAAAAGAAAATGCCAAATGAAAATGCCAAATGCCAAATGATTTTTCTAATGCCAAACGGTTTTCAAAAATGCCAGATTTTTGGAATCTGGCATTTAAAATGCCAAACTGGCAACCCTGCTAAACAAAACGAAAGCGGATGTAGCGCTGATTAAATCTTTTGCGTCAGAAGAACCCAAACAGCAGCACAAAATAACCGATAGAGTCAAGGGATAGGTCAGGACTAGGTCAGGACTAGCCACGCCCATTTCTAGGCTAAAGCCCAGCTAGTCCGAGACTAAATAATGCTCATTGAATCCGATTTTTTTTAGACACTTACTAAGTTTGGGCTAAAGACTAGCTAGTCATTTACTAGACTAGTAAATTACTAAAGTTAGTCCGCGTTCATTAGAACGGGCCCTGGTTTGTACTCAAATTGATGACTATCAATCAATGGCATAAACTGGTTCCTAATTTTAACAAGAACACGTTTCTCTAAAGATTTCATGACTATTGAAGTCAGTGCAACAGGTCAGAGATCGTTTATTGATTCAAATTTTTCTTTTTTTTTGGAACAGGAATAATTTTTGAAGTTTTCCAAATTTCAGGGATCGAAACGCATTGGAGGGACATGTTAAAAATATGTGTATAAATGGGGGAAAGCTGATGGGCACATTCTTTTAATAATTTTCCTTTCAATCCCGGACCAGCAGCCTTCCTCTCGTTTAGTTTCGAAAATACAAATCTCGTTTCTTCTTCACTGACCTCAATAGTCATTTCATCTTCCAAAGCCCGTTTAATTTATATTTTACATTTTCAATGTCAAATTTGTTTGCTGTGTCGAAACGTGAATAAAATTTGTTTGGAGTTTCAATTTCGATGTCTCCTGGTATAATCGTGGGCTTTGGATTATAGTTAACAGCAGTTTTTAGCCCCCTTCACGTGTCCTTTATATCCCCAGAAGAAAAGCACTTTTCAGTCTTATTTTTGTATTTGTTTATACAGCTAGATATTACTCTCTTTATCTCTTTTTGTTTTATTTTAAGATCTTTTTTGTTTCCACTACTAAAGAGAGTTTTCTTTTGGTTTAATAAAAGTTTTAGTTCTTTTGTTATCCAAGGCTTGTTGTTAGGATAGTATTATATTTCTTTTTTACAACACACCAACTGTTCACAGAATTTTAAGAACTCACTCACACAGTCATTCAGCTCATCCACACTATCACATGATTCGATAAGAACATTCCAGTCAGTGCATTCGAAACAACCACGCAAATCTTCACACACACTTTCGTTCCAGATCTGTACACTTTTCTTTACTGGTTTCACACGTTTAAAAACAGGGCGGTAGGTGGGGAGTAGCAAGAGCATGCAGTGGTCAGATAAACCTAATGGGGCACGAGATGAACATTTGTAACTATTTTTAACATTACAGAGGAATAAATCTAATGTTGTTTTTGTCCCTTGTCTTGCCGTCCACGTATTGATAAAGTCCCGGGAGATTAAAATCATTACAGTTGTTAAAATCACCCGGTGACCATCAATACGGCGTCGGTAGCCAGTGTAATGCCCTCAACATCGCCATGACACCCATCGAGTCACTGCAACCAATACCAAGGACAAGCCTTGCTGCTCTATTCTGAACTTTTTGTAGTTTTTCGAGTTATATGTCAGGCAGACCAGCGAGTAGCGAGTTACAGCAATCAAGGCGTGAGAGTATCAGTGCACAAACGACCATCTTCAGCAAATGGAGAGGAATGTATTGTTTCATTCGATAGATTCAAAATTCATGGTTTTGATCATCTGGTTGATTTGATGTTCCATGCTGAAACAGTCGTCGAGCACAACGCCAAGGTTTTTCGCTTTGGATGACATACTGATGTGACAGTCACCAACAAGTATTGATGGCAATATTGTCTTTTAAATAATGACGGAGTGCCGCAAAGCATGCTCTCCGTTTTGTCATCATTAAGTTTTAATTTATGCTCCTGCATCCAATGCCAAATAGACGAACAGCATTGCAAAATATCAGATGAAGCCCTAAGTATTCCCGATGCAAAGCAGATTTGTACTACTGAAGCTACCCAAAGGCCGCCTGGAGCCTCCTAGAGCCGCCTGGAGCCAATCGGAGGCCGTCTGGAGAAATCTGGAACGACCAGGCGCCTGGAGACACCCGGATACAGCCTGGAGCCCTTCGAAACAGTCTGGAGCCGTCCGTATTGGCGTGATTTTGAACAAAAGCCTCAAGGCCATTGTGTCTCGCGAGGCATCTTTACTTGAGTGTGATATTTTGAGTCCCTGGTAAGAAAGTTGTAAATTTTAAATTGCTGGGAAAATATTGCGTTGCATTTTGGAAAGACGTCACATATGTTTACAGTCGATGCCAATTGTGACTTTATATTGATGTTTTCAACCGACGTGCACATATTTGCAGGCCTGATAACCCAAATTGTTGTGGGCTCACTGTTGTAATGGAATGTGCAAAGGTTTCATTACTTTCCACCTCTTCAGCCACCATTAAAGACATCAAGGTTTGGTATGCATCTCGCTCATAATACTTTTTCACTAGATTAATGTGATATGCCTTCTGTTTTCCTTTCACATTCAAACAATAGTTAGTTCCGGACATTTTCTTTGTGATAATTTACGGACCTTGCCATGCAATTTGTAATTTGTTATCTTCCGATAAGGATAGTGTCAGTAAGCCCTTGTCCCTCACTTGGAGTTCTCGCTCCCTTATGTAGTTGTATTTTCGAGCTTCTTTTGCCCAAGCCCGCTTTAAGGTTCCAATCGCAATTTTCCAGCCACGTTGAAGGCGGTGTTTAAGGTCTTACACATATTTTGATGCATTTTGTTCCTTTTCATCAAGATTTCCGTCAGTCCAGTAGCTTTTCAAGTGGTCTAGCGATCCCGCTAACGGTCTCCCAATATTATATGGCCGGAGAGTATCCGGCTCTCTCCTGTGAACTGGCTTTGTATAAAATAGCTCGCAGGGGCATAGCTGAGGAATCATCAACTGAAAGTCCTTTCTTGTCTTGTCGACAAGTCATTTCTCCCTTCATTCCAAGGCCAATGTAAGAGACATCCTCTCTAATTAAAAAAAAGCACTTCATAGTGTTAATCACACCATTTTGTGCCATAATCACATTTTCCATTTTCATTTTAATCATAACTCTTTGGACTTGACAAGACAATGGATCAACTGCATCTTTTTATAGTGTAAGACTGGCTTTTATGACTGTAGTGCGCGAGACTGGAGCTTCAGAGTTGTAGACGTGTGTTAGACTTATTATCAAAGACTAGGATTCTTTTAGGGAATCAGACTAGAACTAATGTTAGTGCTGGTGTTGTGACAGTTTACTTCTTCTTCTTCGTCTTGTGGAAACCTCCAATATTGTCGAGGATCACTCCACAGTTTGTAGTGTTTTACATTTTAAACTTGCTAAAACTCTGCAAATAATACTAAAACCACATAGATTAAAAAGTCACGTTGTGAACTCCAGCAATCGCGTGAAGGCATGTTGGCAACCGTTTTCAGCCACTTCAGCTGGGAGGCTATTCCATAGTCGGGCAGTGGAAGGGAAAAAACGAATACATGTGGGCGTCTGTTTTTGATGTTGGGATGGTTACTCTTGCTGTGTGTCCCCTCGTATTTCTTGTGCCGATATCTTTGATGTCGTTTGGAAGTTTAAGGCACGAATTTTTGTAGTAGATCTTGTGGAACAATTTAAGTTTATCTATCTTTCTTCTCTTTTCCAGAGGTTCAAGGCCAATCCGTTGTGATATTTCAGACGCACTTGAGAAAGGATCGAATGTGTTTGTGATGCGTCTTGCTGTTTTTCTTTGGATGTTTTCTAAGGTGTCGATGTTTTTCTTTGTATATGGGTCCAAAATTGAGCTGCCATACTCCAAAATTGGTCTAACAATAGTTTTAAAAGCAAGGGTTTGAGTTGTGATTGGGCATTTTTTTAAATTGCGGGTGATGTAAGCGCTTGTTTGATTTGCCTTTGAAGCCAGGTGACATATGTGGTCATTCCATTTGAGGTTTTTAGCAAACTCGATGCCAAGGTATTTTGCTGTCTTTACATGTTCCAGGTTTTGACCATGAAGTTGGTATTCAAATGTTATAGGTGCTTTCTTATTTGTGATGGTTAGAACATTGCACTTTGATACGTTAAATTCCATTTGATTTATTGTTTCCCATTCTTGTAATTTAGCTAGATCGTCATTTAGTGTTTTGCAGTCGTCTGTTGTTTTTATCTGATTATATAATGCTGTGTCGTCAGCAAAGAGGCGCACTTTTGACCTTATACCTCGTGGAAGATCGTTTATGTACACTAAAAATAGGACGGGCCCAAGGACTGAGCCCTGAGGTACGCCCGATGTCACCATCCCGATAGTGGAAGTCTCGCCGTCGACAAGAACTTGTTGGGTGCGATTGTCCAGAAAAGTTGCAATCCATTGTAAGGTTTTGTTCCTGATACCAACGTCATACAATTTCTGGATTAACCGATGGTGAGGGACCTTGTCGAAGGCCTTGGCAAAGTCCAGTAGTACTAGATCAATTTGACCACCTTTATCAATAGCAGCTGATAGATCATGTGTTAATGATAGAAGTTGAGTTTGACATGAGTGGTGCTTCCTAAATCCGTGCTGTTCATCACAAAAAATACTGTTAGTTTCGAGATATTCAGTTATTGAGGATCTCACTATATGCTCCAACAGTTTGCAGCAAATGCAGGTTAATGAAATTGGACGGTAGTTTTGAGCCCTGCTTCTATCACCTTTCTTGTAGATGGGTTGGACAAGAGCGTGCTTCCAAACAATTGGTATGTCTCCCGTTTCAAGAGAGAGTTTGAACAAATGTGTGAGGGCAGGTGCAAATTCGTTACTCAATATCTTTAAGAGACGGGATGGTATTTTGTCTGGGCCACATGCTTTCTTTGGATCTAGAGTGGCGAGGAGTTTGGAAACGCCCTCTACTGTCACATTGATTTCGGCCATAGTGTTGGAATCGTTTTCTTCGCCTTGTAGTTGTTGAGTGGTAATTTTGGTATGAGCTTTTGAAGCAAAAACAGAGCAGAATTGGTTATTAAGTATGTCTGCTTTTTCCTTTGCATCAGAGTATAATACACGATCATGCTCAAGGGGCGCTATACCAACCGAATCGCACCTCCTACTTTTTATAAATTTCCAGAGCTTTTTGTTTGAGTCTTCACTAACAAGTTTCTTAACATGATTATGATAGGCCTTTCTACTCTCTTTTTGTGTTTCTTTTTTCAGTCAGGCATAATTGTACCAGTCTTTCTTACTGTTGGACTTTCTCGCTCTGCTCCATGCCTTTTGTTTCCGTCTAGATAATCGTTTGACGGTGGTGTTTATCCATGGTTGGTGAAATTTCCTTGAGCTTTTCTTCGTTGGTACATGTTTGGTCATCATTTTGTTTAGGTGGTCGTTGATGGCAGTCCAAACATCCTCAGTGCTTTCTAGATGTTGATTAATTATGTTTTCACTAAAAAGACGTGTTTCTGTCCGCATTTCGGCGATATTTGCCTTTTTC
Organism: Berghia stephanieae; assembly: GCF_034508935.2. NCBI lineage: Eukaryota > Metazoa > Mollusca > Gastropoda > Nudibranchia > Aeolidiidae > Berghia > Berghia stephanieae. The sequence goes on along the minus strand of NC_088364.1, from coordinate 23,637,201 downwards.
CAAATAGTAATAGGGTGTGATTTTTTTGTGATTTTGTTTGCTTTGATAGTGCTTTCCGTGATGAGAATGTCATGGTCACTAATGCCTGGAATGGTTTTACACTTAACATAACATGTGGTATAGGGCAAAATAGGATAAGATCCTTTGAATGCCCTTAATATTAATTAGTAATGCCATAAATCTATTGATTAAATATTACAATAACGATACACGTGGTAAAGATAGTATTTCAACTTAAATGTACTCATGTGGTGTACAAACATATATCTTTAACCTTGACATGCAAAGCGCACACACAACCACACACACACACACACACACACACACACACACACACACACATACACACGCGTATAGAAGATAACCATAATAATATAATAATGCATAATATATACATACAAGATTGAAAGCCATGTCAACAGCAGAGCAAACAAGTATTATTCGTCATATATAAATCTCCCATCATATAATTCCCTGTCTACTAACACCTTGAAATAATCCATAGATTTTGCATTCTTTGTTTCAAATTTCAAACTGTTCCATTTCTGAACAATACGAATACCGAACCAGTTTTGTCTTATGTTTGTTTTGCATCTAGAGACAAAAATCTTAAACTTGTCCCCTCTAGTAAAAGTAATATTAGAATATGAAAAAAAATCAGAAAAGTCTATCCTATCCAGACCATGTACCAATCTATAAACCTGAATTAAATCCCCACGAATTCTTCTATATTTCAAACTGGGTAAGTCAAGAAATTCTAACCTTTCCTTATAAGATAAATACTGTATTGTATAAATTTTTTTGGTAGCTCTCCTCTGTACACTTTCAATACTAATAGATTGTCTTTTATATAATGGGCTCCAGATGCAATTTCCGTATTCTAGAATTGGTCGAACGAGCGATTTATACAAATATAAAAATGTGGTTTTATCCAGACTTATAAAGGTTCTATATATTATTCCCATCATTTTGTTTGCACGGCTTACACAATTATCAATATGTAAATCAAAATTCAAATGTGAATCAAAAGTAACTCCCACATCCTTTTCATAAGGCACAACGGAAAGTAGATTTGACATAGGATATAGATATAGCTAATGTTTTAAATAATTATTTTTCATCTGTGTTTGTTCAAGAAGACACTACAAATATACCAACGTTCAATGTTACAAATCAATTAAACGTCCCCGATTTTTATATTACACAAGAAGACATACTTGCAAAATTGTTGAATTTAGACGTGACTAAAAGCATGGGACCCGATTCCCTTAATCCCCGTTTACTGAAAGAAGTGGCCTTTGAAATATCACAGCCGCTATCAACAATATATAATAAGTCTCTTGAATCTGGTACCTTACCCATTGAATGGAAACAAGCCAATGTTACTGCCATTCATAAAAAGGGAAGCAAACTAGATGCTGCAAACTATAGGCCCATCAGCTTAACATGCATACTCTGTAAGGTTATGGAGTCTATCTTGAAAGACCGAATAATGGACTTTCTTGAAAGTCATACGATGCTAAACGATAACCAGCATGGTTTTAGATCAAAGAGATCATGCATTACTCAACTTTTACAGGTGATGGAGGATTTTACCAAGTTAATTGATCGTGATCAATGCATTGATGTTGTTTATCTTGATTTCCGCAAGGCTTTTGATTCTGTACCTCATGAGAGATTATTCATTAAACTAAAAACATATGGATTTAAAGGGAATATCTTTAACTGGATTAAAGACTTTCTTAATAATCGAATACAAAGGGTCATTGTCAATGGTGTGGGGTCGGATTTTAAGAATGTAATTAGCGGTGTACCCCAAGGAAGCGTATTGGGACCACTTTTATTTCTTTTATATATAAATGATTTACCATGTGGCATAAATTCAGCCTGCAAACTGTTTGCAGACGATACAAAGATCTATAGTACAACTGAACATCATAACATTCTACAAAATGATATATTTTCACTTTTCAAATGGTCTACAACATGGCATTTGGATTTTAATGTTTTGAAATGTAAAGTATTACATATAGGAAAAAATAATCCATGTCATAATTATTTTACCGATACTTCACTTGACAATTAAATTTGGTCGATTTGTGATAAATAAGTCGAGGATATTTGTACCCCTTGTTGGATTTTTGTTTATTTGGCTCAGGCCAAAATCTTGCAATTTGTTAATAAATGCTTGGTTTATAAATGAAGGATATTGGTAACTGATTATTTTTTCTTGTTCCCAATTGATATCAGGTAGGTTCAGGTCTCCGCTCAACCAGAGTACATTTTTCGGGTCTAGGCTATCAATACAGCGTGTTATCTCAGTCATTTGTTCCATAGTTGAGTTTGAAGGTGTTCTATACATAGCGCCCACAGTGAGTAGGCCTTGTTCTGTTTTGATATTTACGATCACCGATTCTGATTTTGTTTGAATGTCAAGCTTTATTACTGAGAGGTTCGTTGTTGTTGCAACCAGCACCCCACCATACCTATCTTCTCGGTCTTTCCTGAACACGTTGAAATATGTCTCTGGTGGAAATATTTCACTGTCCTTTATTTCGGAATGTAGCCATGTTTCCGTACCTATGATTATGTCTGGTTTTATTTCTGATATCAATTTCCAAAATTCCGGTAGTTTTGGAATTAAACTTTGGAAGTTTATGGTCATAGTTCTCAACATGTTTCTCGGTTCACCATTACGGTCACTGTTAGTTTGCCTGTTTGCTATTTTAAGCGTGTTATGATTTGAGTTGATTTGGTGATTGATTCTTTTTATTTCATTTGGCCTCATATTGACCCTTCTTCCCCCCTTTGTTGTTATTGTCTTATTTTCACAAGCCACGTTCTCATTATGTTTATGCATCTCATCAAAATGATCAGGTGTTGTCATTATGTTTTGTTGATATGTTGATGTGTCGTTTACTATTGGCATGTTGTTGTGAGTGTCGTTGAGTGGTATGTTGATCAGAGACCTTGGGCACCGTTGTGTGTTATGTACTTTGAGTGCTCTATTAGTATGAAAGGGCGGTGGTCTGTGACCTATTTGAATATTTATTTTTCTTCGTTTCCGCACACCACCACGACTTGGTCGTAGCCGCTGGCTATTACTGCTATTATTGTTACCGTGATACCAAGACGATTCTGTGTCATTCCAATAAATGTTGTCGTAATAAGGATAAAAATAGATATGGCACATCGTGACTAAAAATCTTAACGTAAGTGTAAACAATAAATGGCTAGTACAATACTTCAAACAATGGGATCTACACCACTAAAATGTTAATTTATCTAAAAATCCTCTTATGAATTTCCGAGAAATATATATCACAATGTAGAATAAAACTTTATTAAAACGACTGTATAAAAATATTCCAGACTTTTGTTTTAGAAATCAATAAAAATCACACAATTCGGGAGAGAAATAACAACACGGCTGCCGGTTAGGCGAACTACACACCGTACAATTACTATTGTTTTTCTTAGAAAAGCACATCATCCAAAAGTCTTGGAAATGTGTAGCTTATAAATACTGTTTGAATAATAAGCCTTATTGTGGGATTACATGATTTTACTAATGTATGCCCATGATTTAGAGCTGGATCTTGAAGGGATTTCTGTTCATGTTTTTCTCCTGTCTCTATAGAGATTCGCTAATCATGGTGATGAACTACAAGAAAAGACGGTGGCGTATGACCATGCAGATATAGTGAAAGCGGTCGATCTCGTTATTCTGGGCTACAAACGTGCTGCCAAATTATACAACCCAAACTGACCATGCCAAGAAGCGATACAACAGAATGGGAGAAGATACTTATTGCTTACTCCTTTTAACCCTCTCCTTACCATCTGCAGAAAAATCGTCACATTTGTTACAACACAATACACATTTTTAAAAATTCAGATTTATTTTGTACATTATAAACTTTGAAGAATTGATCTTTGGTTAATCAATAAGAACATAAAGTTGTTTTGTAGAGAGATTGTTTGTGTTAAAAAAAAAACAACGAAACAATTGTTCTGCTGGGTAAGCCTGTTATTTTGGGAAAATACTGAAAATGATCGGTAAGGAGAGAGTTACTTGTGAAGCGAGTGCTCTACTAACTGGGCTATCGGAACCCCCGCCTCGGTCTATTGGTCTCATGTCATACTCTACAAAGATTGTTGTTGTGTTCATTTCAGACTTTAATTGTTCTTCCTGATTGTTTCATTCTCCTCCTAGCATGTTCATCATGATGGGTGTGGAATGACCCCAAAATGATGAGCTTCGAGCAGCACCATTTACAGTAAGTAGTGGCCCGTATAAAAGTTAGTAGTGCGGAGGAGGGGGGGGGGGGTCTCATCTTTCCAAGTTTTGCAAGAAAAAGCAAAGACATGCATATCCTGCGTTGATATTGAGATATGTTTAATGGTTTCAGGAAAGTCGGTTCAATTCATTTGTGGTAGATCTTATAACTTATAATATCTTACATTATTTGGCTCATTTTCGCCGGATCTGGAAATCGTCAAGGCTTTTAACTGATGATGAGGCACTTGTTTCTGGTGAAAAATCATTGTAACTTCGCATGGTTACTCTCCTCTTACTCTATGTGTTGATATCTTTTTTGGAGATACGAGTCCCAGACAATACTCGCATATTCTAAGATTGGTTGTATGTTTGTTTTTGGTAGCAGTGGGCATTTGGACAGTCTCTCAGATGACGGAAAATAACCTTGCGTTTTTACTTGTATTTATATAAACAAAATGAACTTGAAATTCGATGATCTTTTGAAATTAAAAATGAAAATGAAAACGTTAATTTTTATAGAACTCAATCCATTTCTTGTCACTGAGCAATGTTGCACTGTATGCATCGCAGTGAGGGCAAATGTACACGTTTGCTTCAAATACTGTCGCACACAGACAAAGCACCTTTTCTCTTATTGAACTTTATTATTCATATTAAGCTTTGCTTAAATATCAACCGATCAAGATGGCCTTAAATTTGTCTAAAAGCCTCAAACATATTAACTGCTACAGTGTTATGGGATTGAAATATTGAGAGTCTGATAGAGATAATTTTAAAAAAGAAAACAAGGGGGAGAAGTACCTAAATGTTGATTTATTCTCATGACTAATGAATAATAATTTATAATCCCGCCCATCATTGATACAACTTTTAACCATCCCAACATGATTATACCCAGTATCATATTCCTCTTCTATTTATTGAAACGTCACTTCTTGTCTCCACTATCCTCAAAAATAATCATAATTCATTAATTCGGCTAGATAACCGAAATGGTTCGAATATAATTTAGTCCGGAATTTTCTGGTAAGCCATGGTTAACATAATATTCATGAGAGTCGTCGCAAGTCGGTGAAGTCGGAGACCAGATTAGCTCACTTGTTATGGAAAATTCAACCTTATGACTCGAGATGTCAAACGCAAGAAAAGTTTCCCGGAGTGGATGAATGGGTTTTGGCGGGTTGTATTTTCTTGTTGCGTGTATAAATGATTCCAAATCGGAAATGCAATCAGGACACAACTCCAATCTGATTCCATTTTCCCCAGATTGATGGCAAACCGCTGAATGTTTTGATACCGACCAAGATAGAATTTATGGAATAACAATACCCGACACATAAAAATAATTAAGACAGACATAATAACATATGATTTTGTATGTGGAATATTGTGAGTATGCGTGTGTATGTGTCTGTGTGCGTGTGCGCGCGCCTGTGTGTCCGTGAATGTCATTCGGTTAATGGAAATGAAATGACCGGGAGTTCTAATAAAATAATGGACATTACCGAAGAGTAATGCATATTTTACGCATAAGAACAAATGATCAAAGAAACAATAATTGGAAAGATAAATGAGGTAAGATAGAATAAGGTATTTACTTTTAAAAGAAAAAAGAAAAATACACACAACAATGAAGACTAACATCTAGAAAAGCGCCTAAATACCGACTAGGAAAAAACCAGACTTGCGTGACTACCTAAGGCAGGTCACGCAAATATAAATTACATTTCCCCATTTTTGTGGGTATTTGATTTGATGTCTTTTAAAATTATTTATTGTTACTCTACTTCAAATGGTCGTTTATCATGAGCAGATATAATCATCCCACAAATAGTTAATGCCTCCGTTTCATCTTCTAGATCAAACTATTCAATCTCATATTACGCCATGTAAATTAAATCAGGGAAATAAGGATCAAGATATTATATTATAAGAGGGTGAATTAAATTCTCTGATTTTGTATTGGTAACAATATTAGTCGTGAGCTTAACTTAGACAGAGACCTTTAATCCTTTTTCGAATATTTGACATGTTTATGCTTCACAATTGTAAACATTTGCAAACAGCTTTTAAACCTTAGGAGGGATAATCATGACACTGAAATATTCATTTCAAAATTATTATCACGTTATAAGCTTCAGTTAATATGATTTTACTCTGTTATAGATATTATGTATATTTTTACTAAGTTAAATCGGAGACAGAGATCTCTCTGAAAGATACCTCAAAAATGTTAATTAGGGGAATCAAAACTTCTTCTTCTTCTTCTTCTTCTTCTTCTTCTTCTTCTTCTTCTTCTTCTTCTTCTTCTTCTTCTTCTTCTTCTTCTTCTTCTTCACCTTCTCCTCCTCCCTCTCTCCTCTTCTTCTCCTCCTCCTCCTCCCCTCCTCCTCCTCCTCCTCCTCCTCCTCCTCCTCCTCCTCCTCCTCCTCCTCCTCCTCCTCATCTTCTTTTTTTCTTCTTCTTCTTCTTTCTTTTCTTCTTTCTTCTTCTTCTTCTCTTCTTCTTCTTTCTTCTTCTTCTTCTTCTTCTTCTTCTTCTTCTTCTTCTTCTTCTTCTTCTTCTTCGTCTTCTCCTCCTCCTCCTCCTCCTCCTCCTCCTCCTCCTCCTCCTACTACTACTACTATTACTACTACTACTACTACTACTACTACTACTACTACTACTACTACTACTACTACTACTACTACTATAACTACTACTACTACTACTACTACTACTACTACTACTACTACTACTACTACTACTACTACTACTACTCCTTCTCCTACTCATTCTTCTTCTTCTTCCTCTTCTTCTCCTTCTTCCTCTTCTTCTTCTTCTTCTTCTTCTTCTTCTTCTTCTTCTTCTTCTTCTTCTTCTTCTTCTTCTTCTTCTTCTCCTTCTCCCCCTCCTTCTCTTCTTCCTCCTCCTCCTCCTCCTCCTCCTCCTCCTCCTCCTCCTCCTCCTCCTCCTCCTCCTCCTCATTCTTCTATTTTTTCTTCTTCTTCTTCTTCTTCTTCTTCTTCTTCTTCTTCTTCTTCTTCTTCTTCTTCTTCTTCTTCTTCTTCTTCGTCTTCTCCTCCTCCTCCTCCTCCTCCTCCTCCTCCTCCTCCTCCTACTACTACTACTACCTACTACTACTACTACTACTACATAACTACACTACTACTACTACTACTACGACTACTACTACTACTACTACTACTACTACTACTACTACTACTACTACTAACTACTACTACTACTACTACTACTACTCCTTCTCTACTCATTCTTCTATCTCTTCTCCTCTCTCTTCTTCCTCTTCTCTTCTTCTTCTTCTTCTTCTTCTTCTTCTTCTTCTTCTTCTTCTTCTTCTTCTTCTTCTTCTTCTCTTCTTCTTCTTCTTCTTCCTCCCCTCCTCTCTCCTCTCTCTTCTTCTTCTTCTCTTCTTCTTCTTCTTCTTCTTCTTCTTCTTCTTCTTCTTCTTCTTCTTCTTCTTCTTCTTCTTCTTCTTCTTCTTCTTCTTCTCCTCCTCCTTCTCCTTCTTCTCTTCCTCCTCCTCCTCCTCCTCCTCTCCTCACTCTTCTTTTTCTTCTTCTTCTTATCCTCCTCCTCCTCCTCCTCCTCCTCCTCCTCCTACTACTACTACTACTACTACTACTACTACTACTACTACTACTACTACTACTACTACTGCTACTACTACTACTACGACTCCTCCTCCTTCTCCCCATTCTTCTTCTTCTTCTTCTTCGGGTTAACGCAGCCAGCGACATCATGCTGACGATAAATGCTGCTCTGTAGTATAAATTAGGTAGACGGATAAGACGTTTTTGAAAGCTTCCATGTTGGCCGCGTAGACCATTTTTTCCTGGGAGGCTGTTACTGTTAAATTCCTTTGGTGTTTTGGGGAAGAAACTCAATCGAGTTTTTATCAGTGAGATGTTTTTGAGGCTGGAATTATTGTATTAGGAGGAATTAGGTCCAAATAACCCATGACTTGTGCAAATTAGGTTTGACAGCATGAAAATTACATGTTGTGGAATATGAAAAATCCTATTAAATATGCTATAGAACTACATTTTTATAGCATTACCAAAAAAGCCAGGGGCAGTTGATTGTGAACAACACAGAACTATTAGCCTAATGAGCCACCTCACAAAAATTCTTTTGAAGGTAATTTTACTAAGAATAAGAAATAAAATACGACCTGAAATTGTGGAGATGCAATTTGGTTTTGTTGAGGACAAGGGTACCAGAAATGGAATATTCACATTATCAATGCTGATGGAAAGATGTATTGAAGTAAATAAAGATCTGTATATGTGTTTCATCGACTATTCAAAAGCCTTTGATAAAGTACAACACGAAAAACTATTCAAAATTCTATCATCCTTGGACATTGATGGTAAAGATTTAAGAATATTACGGAATTTGTACTGGGAACAAGAAGCAGCAATGCGTGTTGACAACGAGCTAAGCTGTTTTACACCTATTAGAAGAGGAGTTAGGCAGGGATGTGTTTTGTCTCCAGATTTATTCAACCTCTATAGTGAAATGATATTAAGAGATATCGAACATAAGAAGGGGGTGTGTATTGGAGGAAAGAATGTAACAAATCTGAGGTATGCAGATGATACGGTTCTACTGGCAGAATCTGAACATGAACTACAAGAATTACTTGATGTTGTAGTCAGGAGTAGTGAAAATATGGGACTGGAACTGAATATATCTAAAACAGAATGTATGACAGTATCTAAAAATAATAACCCACCAGCCTGTGTAATAACAAGCAGAGGACAAACAATACAACAAGTTGAATGTTTCAAATATTTAGGCTTCAATGTAACATCCAATGGAAAATCAGATTGTGAAATAAAGAAAAGAATAGGTATGGCGAAGAATGCATTCAACCAGCTGCATACAATTATGAAAAACAGGAATATTAGCATGAAAACAAAAATCAAAGTCCTGGATTGCTATGTACTGTCTGTGCTGCTATATGGTTGTGAGAGCTGGACCATAAACAAGACCATGGTTAAAAGACTGGAGGCAGTGGAAATGTGGTTTTACAGAAGAATGATGAGGGTGTCATGGATGGAAAGGAAAAGAAATGAAGAAATTTTAGAAATGGCAAACAGAAAAAGATCACTGATAACAAAAATCATCAAACGCCAAATGGAATTTTTAGGACACATTATCCGCCACCCTGGTTTGGAAGTACTCGCCTTGACTGGAAAGATGAATGGAAAAAGAATAAGAGGAAGACAAAGAATAACGTATTTGAAATGGATAAGAACTTGGACAGATGAAGCTGAGAAAGGTGGCGCTGCTTTAATAGAATTGGCAAGAGATAGATCAGCTTGGCGGAAGATGACCTCCGACGTCTGCTTCAGATATGGAACTACATGAGATGAGATAGAACTACTCTGAGAGATCAGTATTAGTTTTTAAGATTGGAAACTTTTGAAATGGACGACAAAAAAATTGTTCATTCCTATTGTGTAAACATTCAAAACAAGGCGACCGAATGTTGTTTTACATCATTATATTATTGGATTCCCATTGATCATTATTTTTAGCGTCAAACCGGATGTTTTCCTTTCACTAAACTTTCGATTCACGAACTATCCACATTGTTCAATCGTCAATCTTATTCTATAATAAGAGATTTTTGTGTATCTGATTTAGCAAATATAATCAACTACACTTATAAAGACGGGCAGGCGGACAGACAAACAGACTCGTAGAACACAACTGGATTAATGTTGGCTCCTTTTCCCCTCCTCCTAATTATTTTTTCTTTCCAAAAATACTGCGATAATCATTTTACGTGTTTTATAGCCAATTTTGGTTAGACTTGATGATAGTTTGCCGTCGAGATAGCTCAGTTGGTAGATCACTTGCTTCACACGCAAAGGACCAAAGTCGATCCTGGGTGCAGTCGAATTTTTTTTCTGACCTCCCTGTCCAGCCATCAGTGATTGTATAGCTGGGTCTGATATACCTGGCGGAAAGTACTTTGAGATAGACTAGTGTCCTATGAAAAGGGTATCAGGCAATTGCTATTGTCCGTTTCACGCTGTAGAAAACGGGATAAACTACGGCTCTGGAGGACTACTACTCTTTGATGACAGTATGGAATCGGCAGACCTATAAAAGTGTATTAAAACGCTATGATTATCATCATCATCATCATCATCATCATCATCATCATCATCATCATCATCATCATCATTATCATCATGATCATCATCATCATCATCATCATCATCATCATCATCATCATCATCATTATCATCATCGTTGTTATCATCATGATAATCATCAATTGTTACGATGCAGTATTGTGTCAAGCTATTTACGTTACGTTATTGATCGCATGATGACAATGGGAATATATTTTTTCTGTACTGTTGGGTACTGTAAGGCACTGCACACAAATTGCCTGCTCGTTCAGGTATAGATAGTTCGAAGATGACGTCACTCAGGTCTTTGTTATTGTTTTTTGCCATCCGCGTTTGTGAGTAATTCTCATTAAACTGTTTTAACTAGACTATAAACGATCATGGTTACACACAGTTTTGTGTGCTGGCCAGTTATACTTCCGGATGGCAATGTTGTGAACTCCTAAGCCAAGTGCATACTATCTATAATTGAGTGCTCGGCTAAAAGCACCCGCGACTGTTCTGTCCCCGCAGTTTTTCGCGGCCGCAAATGGAAGCAGCCTCTTATGGTTTTCACACTACTATGTTATGACGATCGACCCAATCAGCAAAGTCTGATCCGCATTCGTGCACCGTCGCAAACCCGCCGGGTAGCATCGTCACAACACACCGTTCGACTAGATGCTCTGCCGTCTCAGGTTCTTGCCCACAGCCGGTACATGTTGGATAGTCAGAAAGACCCCACCGATGAAGCGCACTGGCCGTGAGGCAGCTCCTCGACCGAAGCCGATTCGCAGTCACCCAGTGTCTCCTCTTACTGGTATCAAAGCCTGGCAACTTCTCACCAAGCTTAGAGGAGGTTACGTCCCCGCCCCCACGAGGGATTGAATTCGTCCAAACCGACTTCCATCTCGTATGTGCAGCTCTAGACGTAGTCAGGGATTCTGCGTACAAGGGTTGCCGGGACTTATTTCGGCTCGAAACGGGGGCGCCGTCCATTATGCGCATCAGAGGGGTATCCCCATTCCCTCTCTCTTTGATCTTACTCAGCCAGTTTCCCGTAATCGTCTCCCTCCGGACATCGGGGAAGGGAGGGGGGGGGGGGGGGGGCTGGATCGCTGCCATTATCGGGCCCCATTCTCTAGGAGTTGTTGCTGGCGTTCCTGACACAATGTGCATCGACTTGCGAAGTTTTACATCCACCTTCTCAACGTTTCTGCTTCTACCCCACACTGGAGCGCAATACTCCGCGGTGGAATAGCATAGTGCCAAGGCGGACGTTCACAGGAGCGCTTGGCTAGCGCCCCAAGTCGATCCCGCCAGCTTCCTCAGAAGACTGTTCCGCTTCTCTATCTTCCGGGCAACCCCTTCGAGATGCCCCGATTGGCCGCAAAAAGCCGCAAATTTTTATTTGGCCGCAAAAAGCCGCAATTTTCGCCGTTTTTAGGCTAAATTGACGATTTTTGTTTTTAAAAAAAAACAACAAAAGCTATGAAAAATTGTGAAAAGACGGCGACTTTCAATGCTAGCATCCAAAATTGGCACTAAATAACGGACAAACATGTCTAGGCCTAGCCTCCCACCTCTATGGCCTAGCTTAGGCTATTGGAGATCCCAAGATTTGTTTGTCGCCTTTTTCCCCCCATGTTTTTCATTCAAAAACCCATCAGGCCTATATTGAAATATAAAGCAATAATAATAATGCTCAAAATTGGATAGTAAGTAGAGAATACAAATTTAATGTGCCCACATTGGAAAATGGATTTTGTTTCTCTTTCCTTGTGAATAGTTATTTTTTTCCTCTCCTTAATTAGTTTTTCAAATTATGAATTTTTTATGCGATTTTGATTACATCCTTCTTTTTTTTACTTACTTACTATGGCTATTATCATTATTATTATTATATTATTATTATTATTATTATTATTATTATTATTATTATTATTATTATTATTATTATTATTATTATATTATTATTATTATTATTATTATTATTATTATTTTCAAACCATTCAAAATATAAATAAATTCATATTGACATGTTGTGACATCAATATTCTACAAAATGCCCTATTTGTGTCAATTTTTTTACCGTACATGTTGTTTTAATTGTTTGATTTTTGTAAAACTAGCGAAAATTTTTTGGCAAATTTTGCTATTTTGATGGCAAATTTTACCATTTTTTATGTCAAATTTTGGCGTTTGAAATGACAAAAAACCGCGGGGACAGACTGTTCTACCTGTTGTTGTCCAAAAATAACTCTGTACTGATAGCTTGTTTTGTATGGAATTGGTCTTACGTGTCTTTCTGGTGAACCATTGTGCAGTTAATTTAGCGTTATGAAACTGTAGAATTACTTGTATATTCCATATAAAATTCTCATAATTCATAAATGAATGTTGATTGGTTTTTAAAAGAAAGTGAGAGGGAGAGAGAGAGAGAGAGAGAGAGAGAGAGAGAGAGAGAGAGAGAGAGAGAGAGAGGGGGAAGAATATTATATATTATGACTAAAAAAGGAATGCGTTTGCACGTTTTCCGATACGATTACAATGGCAGCAGCCTCTTATGGTTCTCACACTACTATGTTATGAGGATCGACCCAATCAGCAAAGTCCGGTCCGCATTCGTGCACCGTCGCGAACCCGCCGGGTAGCATCGTCACAGCACACCGTTCGACTAGATGCTCTGCCGTCTCAGGTTCTTGCCCACAGCGGGTACATATTGGACAGGTAGAAAGACCCCACCGATGAAGCGCACTTGCCGTTAGGCAGCTCCTCGACCGAAGCCGATTCGCAGCCACCCAATGTCTCCTCTTACTGGTATCAAAGCCTGGCAACTTCTCACCAAGCTTAGAGGAGTGTACGTCCCCGCCCCCACGAGGGATTGAATTCGTCCAAACCGACTTTCATCTCGTATGTGCAGCTCTAGACGTGGTCAGGGATTCTGCGTACAAGGGTTACCGGGACTTATTTCGGCTCGAAACGGGGGCACCGTCCATTATGCGCATCAAAGTGGTATCCCCATTCCCTCTCTCTTTGATCTTACTCAGCCAGTTTCCCGTAATCGTCTCCCTCCGGACATCGGGGGCTGGATCGCTGCCATTATCGGGCCCCATTCTCTAGGAGTTGTTGCTAGCGTTCCTGACACTATGTGCATCGACTTGCGAAGTTTTACATCCTCCTTCTCAACGTTTCTGCTTCTACCCCACACTGGAGCGCAATACTCCGCGGTGGAGTAGCATAGTGCCAAGGCGGAAGTTCTCAGGAGCGCTTGGCTAGCGCCCCAAGTCAATCCCGCCAGCTTCCTCAGAAGACTATTCCGCTTCTCTATCTTCCGGGCAACCCCTTCGAGATGCACCCGATAGGTAAGGCTGCGATCCAACGTCACCCCTAAATATTTTTGATGCGGCTCATATGGGAGTTGCTGGTCCCCGACTAGGACATTCAGTTTGCGGGTGTGCCAAGCACTGCATAGGTGAAATGCAGTGGCCACGGTTTTTGAGGTGTCCATCTTCAGGTACCACTTGTCGACGTAGGATTTGAGTCTGGTGACGTCCTCGCTAAGTACGCTCTCGAGACGGGTCCACACTTTACTCTGATTAACGAGTGCCCAGTCGTCCGCGTATCCCAGCCTCAGGGAGGAAGTGTTCGGCATATCGCTAATGTAAACGTTAAACAACATTGGCGCAAGTACCGACCCCTGAGGGACCCCATTCTTCAATTTCCTTACTTTGCTCGTGGCGTCTCCCAGCGCGACGTGGAATTGCCTTTCCCCTAAGATCGAAGAGAACAACTTCAAGGTCTTTTGCACCTTATGATTTTTGCCAGTTTGAGCATCAACCCTTCGCACCAGACCGTATCGACGCCGCTGATAGGTCTATAAAGACAGCACCTGTTTGCTGTTTTCTCTCGAACTTGCTCAATATGCTCTGTAAGGGCAATGACCTGCTCCGTGGTTCACCTCCCTTCCCTGAAGCCCGCCTGCTAGGGTGGCAGGGCAGCGTCTAGGACCGGCCCCCATCGGTTTAATAGAACATGCTCCAACAATTTGTAAAGACAGCTCAGCAGCGATGTGGGTCTGTAGCTGTCGACCTCCTTCGCCGGTTTTCCTGGTTTCAGGATGGCAACTATCTTCGCATGCTTCCACACTTGTGGAAGCTTTCCTTTTGCAAGGACGTCGGACATTGCCTCTGCCAGCCAGGCCCGTGCCCTGGAGCCCAGATGCGTCACCATATCGGGATATACACCATCTATCCCTGCTGCTTTGCCGTTCTTCACGTCGCTAATGGCTGCACCCACTTCTCGGGGACTGAACGGGGCCGTCCAGTCCGACTCCTCCGCAGGTAACGAGTCCAAAATCGTACGGTACGCCTTGCGGACACCGCGCCCAAAAGACTGATTAGGGACCCGTTTGCTACGGTTCTTAATGTTCTTGGCAATTGTGTCTGCCTCACACTCCGGTGCAGCCTTCGCGTAATTCCGGTCCGGGTCCAATTTCTTTATCAAACGCCAAGCGTGGCGGCTGGAGTGTGTAAAGTCGAGACTTTCCACGGTCTCCTGCCACCGTTGCTTCCTTCCCTCTGACAGAGACTGAAGTAGTCTATCGGCTACGTCCTGGGACTGGGTCTGCTGGTACTCTCGGTACATCTCTTCCGACTCTGCTGTCCAGCAAGGGGTGTAGAATTTCCGTTTGCCCCGTGGAATAGAACGTTGAGCGCTCTTAACCAGTAGCCTGCTAAATCTGGTTATATTCTCGGACTTGGGAGGAATGGCAGGGCAAACATGCTCGATATAGGAACTGAATTCCTCCCAGTCACCGTTCGCACCTTTCGTAACGAGGGTGAGGTCTGGAGTATACTCCTTCTTATGGCGGGTACCCCTGCAGGTACCCTTGGCTGTAGGATCGTACACTAGGTGTAGATCATTACAGTCCATCCACGAGCGGATTTGTCTTCCTGCCTCGTTGCAGTCTCGGTAGCCCCATTCGCGATGGTGGCTATTAAAGTCTCCCAGACAGATGGAAGGATGGCTGACCACCGTTACCGGTGGTGTAGTCCAAGTCGCTCTAGGTGGTTTGTAGATATCATGCAAACACAGTCCACCTACTTCCACGGAAATTCGGTTCACCGCATTGCTGTCCGTTACGCTCTCAATGACCCTTACCTTCGATGGCTCTTTAGCGTAAACGCTAACCCCTCCTTTGAGCCTCGAAGTGTCCTCGCGTTGGACCACCGTATAGCCTGGGATCTGGAATCTGGAAGATTGCGCGCCTGGGTAAAGGTGGGTCTCCTGTAACAGTAGCTTTGATAAAAGCTCATTTTCGCCATACTCTGGCTCTCGATATTCAGGGACAATATGTGCGTCAAGGCGCCATTCCCCGCCATCGCATTTTCCGATCGGCAGGCCGCGAATCGATTGTGTAGAGGAACGCTTGCTTTTTTCTCGAACGTGCCGACGACCCTGGCGACACGAACGCGGTATTATTTGGCTAGGCGGCAGACCGCTTCGCCATTTACTGAACTGATTTGGAACCATCCTGAACATAGTAGTGTGGCGCCCGGGATAGCGGCTGCTAATCGGGCACCGGGTTGGATCAAATTTAGTCACACACCGGGGCGAGCAGCTTATGTGGCTCGTTGGCTTGATACCCGGGATGGTCTCGTGACGGTCAACCGGGATTTACACCTTTGCCCTCCCGTGTGGCTCAAGCCCCCTCACCAGCTGCAAGGTAAAGATCCACGAGGGTGGATTACAATGGCAAAAAGAACTTCTCACAGGGGCTGATAGGACAAGTTTTAAGTATGTCACTACGCTAACGCCTCATTCTTGCTTCAACCATCCAGGTTGCATTTTGTTTTATTTTTTCAACGTTCCTTTTGCTGACGAATGGTTTGTACCCGAACGTCCATTGTGTCTGTACTGTTCCCACCCGAAGCCAGTTAATAGCTACTGTAAATGGTCAAGAATTATTTAAATTATTGGACGCACATTGTATTCTCGTGGTCAATTTCCATGGATAAGTAATGCTATAGGGAAAAATAAATGTACTAAAAACGCACTGTTATGATAAATTGCTAGAGTGGTTAACAGGTGCCACTTATATGGGTCATAGCTGCCTGTATGCCAACTTTCATGCTTTCAATCCGAATGTGCACGGTTTTAGTTTTAGCCTAATTTCTCCATACTACAATGAATATGAAGAAAATATATGTATTTACTCAGTTGATTAATATAGCTGTAATATGGACAATCTAAGGCCTTAAACCGAAACGTTATGATTGATTGCCAGAGTGGTTCTATAGCAGATGTTTTTTTATGGGTCTTGGTATGCACATTTTCATGCTTTCGACCCGAATTGACACAGTTTTAGCCTAATTTCCCTACAATATGTCAGTGGGTGGATGAGTTGTACGAGCGCTATGTCGGCGGGTCGAAAGTTTAGGCTGAAATTTGGATTTAATGTTAATTTCACCGTGATGATACTTGTAAAAGTTAATGAGTCGTGACTGTTGTCTGTGGGTAATGGATGTCAGTAATCCAATGATCTTCATGTCAATGTCTTCTATTTCTTCTATGTATTCCTTGTGATCCATCTTATCGCTCTTCGTTGTACTGTTTCGAGGGTGTTAATACCATCTATTTTGTGTGAATCCCATACAGACCATGCATACTTAAGTGATGGTCCGACCATGGCTTTGTAAGCGGCTAATTTTGCGGATTGGTTGCTTGTTTTAATTTTAAGATTTCTTTTTTAAAAGCCAATGGTTTTATTTGCTTTGTTTGCGATGTGTTGAATGTAGTTGTTCCATTCCGTGTCTCTTGTTATTGTTACACCCAGATATTTAGTTCGGTTTATTTCTTCCATGCAAGTGATAATTATGTTGGTAAGTCGTGCGACGGCGAGACATTCGAATTACTGCTTCTTCCTGATCATGTTCTAAATATTTACCTTTTCCTTTTAAAGAAGAGTACATTGTAGATAGTGGCGTTGGTAACGCTCCTGGGCCCATTTTCTTGTAAGATGACCATATTTAGTCCTTTTCCAGTCTAGTAAAAGTCTTAAGCCTGAGTGAAGCATGTGACCAAAAAAATCGGTTCTTATCGGTTTTCTAGTCTCTGACTAGCCAGTCTTTTGTCTAGAACTGTGCGGTGTAAGGGCGTTGCTATTAGGTAGGGAAAGATCACTTTGTGCTCCGGACTGCCCCAGACTACCCCGGACTGCTCCAAAATGTGAGAGGCCTTCCAAAAGCTCCTAGTACCAAGGGAAACAACTCAAATATTCCCTCAACCAACCCAAAGAAAAAATAAGACCTAGTACCTTTACCTAACTAACCCTAATAAGAAAAAACAAACACACAAGCACCTTTGCTAAGACTTATGACTAACCCTAATAGAAAAAAAATCCTCCAATCTCGAGCTAATCCTAATAGAAAAAAAACCCTAGGACTGCTTTGCACTACCTGTCAATATTTCACAAATCGAACTGGCAGTCGAGAATCAAAACAATGGTCAACTTAGGAAATGTTAAACTTTCACAAATCTATCAAGATTTGTTCCAGAATTTTTAAAAAGCTTTTTATATGATGACAAATTGAATAAATAAACGCATGACAAAAGATCCACGGTGAAAATACAAATTGAATGAAATGCTAGGGGGGGGGGGGCAGTCCGGGTCACAAAGACCTTTACGGACTATTTCGGTTGTTTTGTGCCCGTAACTTTAATCTTTCTAGGACATGATGACAGATATATCATACTCAGTCATCATACTCATCAACTCAAAAGATTCCCAAATAGGAAATTATCAACACATCGGGTGTAGATATATTTCGTTCCATTTCATGTTTAAATTTAATTTTGCCATAGCCTAACGATGAATCAAGTCACGTTATATCGACTGTCAAAAGTCAATTCTGCTATATTTAGGTCATTGAATCTCGATCAAATTGAACCAAAACAAACAAACAAACAAACAAACAAAACAGAAAGTGTGTTCTGATAAATCGCATTATTTCAGTCAATTACAGTCAGTTTTTGTTGTTGTTATTGATTGAAGGGAATACTTCGACCTCGAGTCCGCGTCCACTCGCAACTCGATTAGATTCAGGTTTTTAAAAAGTTTTTGCTCACAAAAATGTGTAGTTTCGACGATCTGTACATTTCTGACATTTTTTAAAGCCAGTGTCAATATCAACAGGACATTTTTTGCCCCTGTCATTCGTTACCGACGTATTTTCCTTCCGAATCAAAGCTCTTTCAATCTCACAACAGCTGTTATCTTGTCGACGCAATGATGTATCCTAGTTACTATTCTGAGACTAACGTTGAAGTCCGACCTGGGCCCGGTTTCATGAACGCGGACTAGCGCTTAGTCTCTGACTTTAGTCAAGGACTTGAAGAAATCGGAGCTGACCAAGCCCCAGACTAAAATCACGGCACCTTCGGACTACGTTTGGCCAAGCTTTAGTCATTTGCTGAGATCGGACTTCAAGCTTAGTCTGAGACAAGTTACTAGGATACATCATGGCATCGACAAGTTAGCAGTTATTTTTAGATTGAGAGAGTTTCGATTCGGAAGGGAAATACATCGGTTACGAATGAAAGAGGCAAAATGTGTCCTATTGCTATTGACACTGTCTTTAAAAAAATTGAGAAAAGTGCAGATTGTCGAAAGTACACATTTTTGTGAGTAAAAACTAAAAATAACCCCGTTAATCGGCTCGCAAGTTGCAAGTGAACGGAGAAAAATAAAAGAAGGACGATTAGAAGGTATAATGGAGACAAAAGTTATTTTGCTGGCATTGTGACTGACTGAAATAATGCGTGATTTGATTTATATTGGCAAAAGTTAGTTCAAATATACAGTATGTGATGCTAATTTCCTATTTGGAAATCTTTTGCGTTGAAAGTATGAAGGCTGGTATCTTACCTGCCATTGTGTACTAGAGAGCTTGGCGTTACTAGCACCAAATAGCCGAATTAGTCAACGCCCACTTTTTCGATAAGAGCCTAGCTAGTTAGAGTCTAGAAAATAATAATAATAATAATAATACACATTTATATAGCGCTCATTCTCGTGTAAAACACAAGCTCTGGGCACTTTACAATATAAATATCAATTTTAAGTGAAAAAATAAAAAAATAAAATAATAACAACAATAACAATTCATAGCCAAATCAAGGATTCATATAGAGTCAAGAAAAACAAATACAGTAAAAATGTGTCTTGAGATTCTTTTTAAAAGTAGGTAAAGACTTGCACTCCCTCAGACCACGTGGTAGTTCATTCCAAATCTTGGGGCCGAAACAAGCAAACGATCTATCACCAAATTTTGTTCTTGATCTTAGAAAACTTAATGAAGTTATATTTATTAGTCACTTACTTCGCTCAGGCTAAAGACTAGCAATCATTTACTAGATTTAGTTATTACTAGTCTAATAATAATTAGATAGCTCATTTGGTAGAGAAATCGATTTGTACACGAAAAGAATAGTTCGAATGCTCGTTGATCATTCCATCCTATTAATTTCAAATGACTCAAAGAGTCTGAGAATGACTATTTGTTATTTACTGTGTTTGGATAACTGGGTCTGTTTAATCTGAAAGAAAGTACTTTGAAATGTATCTGCTTCTATGAAAGGGGCAACAAGCTTTTGTTACTAAATGTACTGCCACAGAAACCGCAATGAATTCATGCTCCACGGGGCTTGTGGCTGGATTAGATTACCTTTTATCTGTCCCCGCAGTTTTTCGTGGCAGCAATAATTGGCAAATATTACTCTTGATCGCAATTAACCTCAAATTCTATTTTCGCCGCAAA
This sequence comes from Berghia stephanieae, assembly GCF_034508935.2. NCBI lineage: Eukaryota > Metazoa > Mollusca > Gastropoda > Nudibranchia > Aeolidiidae > Berghia > Berghia stephanieae. The sequence continues at coordinate 23,616,967 of NC_088364.1, read as the reverse complement.
AAGTCGGAATTTTGTCCGTCTTAGACAATTTTTTAAAATTAATGTATTACTTTTTTTTGTTCAATTGATTGATTTAGAGTTCAGTACTTATTTGCTCCTTCATCCCTCCCACTATTGCGGGGAATATGTAGTAATAGATGAGACAGTCACAAGACACAGGCACTATCGACACGAAGACAGAATGTTTATAGAACAACAACCATTCCAACTCACATTACATTACAATACATACATTTAGAGATGGCACTCAGGAGATGATGGCCATCTTGTCACATGGCCATCTCATGGTGGACAGAGAGTTCACTTGCTGCGTCTTCTATCCCCTACATCTGTTTCACCATGTTGCTCTCTATCTTTGTTCTGGATGAAGATTGCTCGTTTTTTTCCCCGGTTCTGGCGGAGGTCTTTAGTTGGGAGGGAGATAGTAAATTATAGAACCGGAGATTTGTACCAAAAAAAAATTCTGTTTGACTTTTGTTGTTATTTTGCTTTATCTTTGTTTTTGTTGTTGCTGTTGTTGCTGTTATTGTTGTTGTTATTTATTTATTTATTTTTAACAATTTTTTTTGGAGGGGGGGGGGGTTCCACATTCTGAATTTTTAATATTTGATTTTAGATGAAAAGTTAGTCAAAAATGTGCTTATATTATTCAGAACAGGATAGTATGTAGCCTTATGCCAAATTTTGTCATTTTGATGGCAAATGTTGCAAATTTTCATGGCAATTTTTTTCCAAATGTTTGGGTTTAAAATGCGGGGACAGTTTATCCTCTTAACCGGAGACTGTCTTTGATAGCTACTTCCATATAGTTGCCGTTTGCATCTAGGTCGAGTGAGTTGTTTCCCGAAATAAAACTGAGTGTCGAATAACGAATGTGACATTTTAACGGGAATAAACTGAAGTACCTAAAAGAGCTAGATAATGATAGCATAAACTAGTAAAACTTTTAAGTTTTGCTGTTTGCAGGATTATCTAAGAAAGAGATATCGACCACACATTCAATAACGAACACAAGATAATGCATGGTCTATGATTAATTAATTAATTAATTAATTAATTCCTACTCAACACATATGGATAAACTAGCAAAACTTTTAAGTTTTGCTGTTTGCAGGATTATCTAAGAAAGAGATATCGACCACACATTCAATAACGAACACAAGATAATGCATGGTCTATGATTAATTAATTAATTAATTAATTAATTCCTACTCAACACATATGGGATTGGCACAAGGATCTATAAATAGAGTGCTTTGATTGATGCGATAAACCATAAGGATAAGAACGCTGCATAGTCCAAAATTCTCATAATGCAATAAAGATGTGACTGGTTGATAGATTGGGCTGATTGATTGATTGATAGTGAACAAAAAAGAGAAGACAAATTTTCAAAGACTTGGCTGTTGTCTGTCTCTAATCAATCACTATGTACACATTGGTTTCTATGTGACAGAAAGAAACTATAAAACACAGGTGAAAATAACATTCGCCATTTGTGGATTGTTAATAAACGTTAAAGATAACGGACTTGCGGTAGTTTCCCCCAAGAAAAATAAACAAAATGAGACAAAATGATCTGCCCATCCATTGAAGGGTTGTATACAGTGAATTTCACCCTTACAATGAGAACACAAACCATAAGCTTATTCCCCCTAAAATGGTTGCATTAATTTAGAAAGCTCCGTAGTAGTTTTTCCGAGCCCTAAAGCTCATTTAGCTAGAGATCATCTTGGTATCTATAGCGTCAAGTGGACAGTAATAACTACTCACTACCCTTTTTACAGGACGTAATTCTCAAATTTTGATATGACCTGTTGATCTCCTATGTTGCTTTATGTCTGTAGACTTTATTTTCCATGATCTAATTGACTTTCTAATATCGTATCGTATCGCTTAAGAGCTAACAGGCTTTAAAAAAGCATTAAATGCTCTTCAATATTCCAAAGTTATGTAATCAAAATTCATAGTAAATTTGACAATTTTGATACGTATCGATATTTATAATAATTAAATATGCAACACTCAAATAAGAATAGTGATTCGATCCCATTCATTTTGAGTGGAATCTTTTAATTCTGCTACTGTGTAAAACATTTTACGACCCTTATAAACCATGCTGTAAATGATTAACCAAATGCTGTTGTCCATTGGATCAAACCAGGTCTCATTGGGCGTCATTCATCTTTCTGAATAAATCGAATGTGATTTCTGCTTAGTATTGAAAATTATGTAATGTAGTTGGAAGGAAAATACAACTTATTCCGTACTTCATTCCGAAAGGTAATCTATTTTTCAACAAGGC
>NC_088364.1:23577162-23609662 GCF_034508935.2 Berghia stephanieae | reverse complement strand
AAAAAAAGAAGGCATAGAGAAAAATGCAAGGATTTTTTTTAAAAAATGTTCCGCCTGCCTCAAATTGGGATGGAACCTAAATAGAAGTGCTAAATAAACAAAACCTGCAAAACTTCCGTATTATATATGTTAAATATTAGCTTGGAATCATCCTAACGATACGAAACATCTAAAGTGATGTGATAGTACATCGATAAGGAGGTCAGAGGTTGGATCTCCAGTCAAGACTAGCCCCCCCCTTTGATATTTTGGAATCGGGAGTCAAAAAAGGGCCCGACTTTGAGACATTGTATCTACCTAAAATATTTCCCGTATAAAGGGAGAATATACGGAAATTAGAAATAGTCATACCTGAAAAGTTTTGCAGTTCATCAACATCTGTAAACGAATGAATAACATGTTTTTCGAACCAATATGAAACCTAAGTATAAATGGTGAGACTTAAATTTTCTGGTATTATTTTCGATTATTAACTTAAAAATTCCTCGAGAAAAACAAGCAACATAACAGACATTGTCAATAACCTCAAGTGTAGTCCGTTTGAGCTATAAGGCCCATGAAACGAAGTTTATCTTGGTTAACTGTGGAATACAAGACAGGACAAGGAGTCGGATATCCAATTGTAAAAAGACTATAAGGGTATAGTAATTGACTGAACAACACCACACATAGCTGAAGCAACACATGTTGTCCCCAAGGCACTGAAGTGGGACCATTATTTTTCCTGATACATATAAACGAAATGCCAGAAAAAAGATGTTACCCAAGACAATTGTTTTTTCTCTGGTTCAAAATTGAACGGAAAAAAATCAATGCTTCCTTTTATAGATTTATTAAGAACTGAACGTCCTCAATTATGTCTACTATCACACTGCAGTGCCATTAATATGTTTTTGCTGTCAAAACTTATTTTTTAAACAAAATCAGACAGTCCCAGCCATAGTATGCAAAAGAATTCGCCATCAATTATGGAAAACAAAACGATCTCCCTAGTAAGAAATCAATATTAAGATGGGGACGTAAATTTGATCTTTCTGGATCTTCAAAAATCAAAACTCCTCTAAGTCAAAGTCACGGGCAACTCACCGCGGGCAACTACCAAAAAATTAACGCTATTCGTGAAACACAATACCCCCCCCCCCCCCCCCCCCAAAGAAAAGTCCTTGTTGTCTTGAATTTGACATTTCAAAATAATTACGACGACGAATTCTTAAGAAAAGTTTTTTTTAGTTAAAACCATACAAGATACTACTACTACTACTACTACTACTACTACTACTACTACTACTACTACTACTACTACTACTACTACTACTTCTACAACTACTACTACTACTACTACTACTACTACTACTACTACTACTACTACTACTACTACTACTACTACTACTAAAAAAAACAAACAAAAAAAAATTTAAAAATTGAGCTTTTATATAGCGCAATATCCACTTAACGTGCTCAAAGCGCTTTACAAGGGGTCCCTGGTCAACAGCAACATTTAACATGTAGGACGAGACATGACGCCTGTAATATTACAATTTTTCGGACAAAGACAACGCTGTTAACGGCCAGGTACTCATTTTACACCCGAGTACGGTGAGAGAATGTGAGTAAAGAGTCTTTTCCAAGGACTCAACTATGCGTCGATCGAGGCTCGAACCCAGGACCTTCCGATCCGAAAGCGAGTGTCATACCACTAGACCACATAGCCGCACTACTGCTACTGCTGCTACTACTACTACTACAACACTACTACTACTACTACTACTACTACTACTACTACTACTAGTAATAATAATAATAATAATAATAATAATAATAATAATAATAATAATATAATAATAATAATATAATTATAATAATAATAATAATAATAATAATAATAATAATGATAATAATAATAATAATAATAATAATAATAATAATAAAATAATAATAATAATAATGATGATGATGATGATGGTAGTGATGATGATGATGATGATGATGATGATGATGATGATGATGATGATGATGATGATGGTGATGTTGATATAATAATAATAATAATAATAATGATAATAATAATAATAATAATAATAATAATAATAATAATAATAATAATAATAATAATAATAATAATAATAATAATAATAATAATGATTGTCACGTCTTTGTAGGAGGTTGGCAAGAAAGGAGATAGATATAGATAGGAGTCAAATAGTTTTCCCCATAGACAGCGTCGGGTGCCACTTTTATTCCATTTTATTGATGGTTAAAAAGCTCCTGACACTTTGACTGATAGTAATAGAATGTTTTAAGTTTAAAGAAATAGGTAATAGTAGAATGGTAGAGTATTGGCACGTTGTATAGGGATAGGTAGTTTCAGAAGGTAAGTATTAATCCCCGTTAAAGAAAAGTATTTTTATATAAATTACAGAATTGCCTCATACAATAACAAGATAACACATAATTAGTCAAATAATAATAATGCGGGTTTTAATTCATTAAAAGCATTCTATTAGTATTGATCTTCATCCCGTATCACACTACTATTCATTTCTCTTTTCTGATTGGCGTGAGAAGTTTCCGTTATATCTGACAACAGCCGTTCAGGTCAGCAGTCTGTAATCTGTTGCGTAGTAGCCGTTCGGCTTGGTCCTTCACAGGATGTGGTCTATCATTACACTGACTCACACTGGGTCATTCAACACTGAAGTGTTCGTTGATAACATATTCATGCTGGATGATTAAAGGCTGACAATTACGGTCATAACTGGTCTGTGAAAGTATCTGTGAAAGATACCGGAGCAAATCTTTGACTAGGTTGCAACATTTTAATATTCAATTAATAGTGGAGTCGTGAGGGATTCCAAACAATGCATTGACATCGCCACTATCCGTGAGTTAATCCATAAATGAAATCAATGGGGCACATTGAGTTAGCGGGATATATATATTATAAAATTATTCATTCGCTATCTTTATATATAATATATATATATATATATATATATATATATATATATATATATATATATATATATATATATATATATAGATAGCGAATGAATAATTTTATAGGAAACATGAGAATCAATTAAGAGTTATTGATTCCTGTTAATTTTTGGTTGTGTCTACTTACTGCCAGGCGAAAACACAATATTAATTATCACTCCTACACACTAGTATAATTGCATTAATTATGTAAATTTTTCACTGACCTTTGTGCGCACAGTTTTCTCGCTATGTGGGATTTTTCGAGTTGACTATAGAGCAGTGAGCTCTAAGTAGATGAAATGGAGAGAGACCGTCTTCTCCCCAACTTTGACTTATAAAGGTTTTCGACGGGAGTTGGAGAATCTCAAAGTGCCAATAATATTTCAGGATTTTGATAGACCTGATTTTATTATTGGTTGTTGTCCGTAGTACAATCGGGTTCTTGATGTCGTAAACTGTAGCGTCCGTGAATGTCTAATTAGGTTTCCGCTACGAGTGACACTCCGAGTGACATCTTCCACATGCTGACATATAGGAGCGAATTGAAGGTTTAAATACAATTGAGACCACATATGGCCCTCCTTTTATTGTCCCAGGGCTAGAACGATTAACACATTGTTACGCTTGCGATAGCCGTTGCATGTATTGAGGTATTTACAATCGTGGGAAGTTGAGGCGATTGAAATATATCATTACAGTAATAATAATAATAATAATAATAATAATAATAAAAATAATAATAATAGTAATAATAATAATAATAATAATAATAATAATAATAATGATAATAATAATAATAATAATAATAATAATAATAATAATAATAATAATAATAATAATAATAATAATAATAATAATAATAATAATAATAATAATAATAATAATAATAATAATAATAATAATAATATATAACGAGTGAAATAAAAAAGAAAACGTAATAATAGACACGAATTTGATATATGTTTTATCCTATATCACAAGCTAAGCTAGAAATTGTAAGTGAAAAATGAAGACAGATATTTTAATGTTGTTGACATTTTTCCCACTTTGCGGAAAAAGGTTTCCGCAAAGTAATATAATCCAACTTCCATCACGATGATTAAATAAATAAGACAGTTCTACAGATTAAATGTGTTTTGTCTTTTAAATTTAACACCCCCCCCCCCTCGAAAAAAAAAACAACAACAATCAACCGAAAAAAAAATGAATACCTAAAGAAATATATTTGTTTAAAAAGTCACTCCATGGAGTCGAACCACCGACTTTGAACTGACGACTGAATGAGCAGACCAATGAGCCAACGGAAAATTATAAAAAGACCTTACCGATCGAAGCCTGTCATTGTCTTTTTGTCCTTGACATTTTGAATTCTTCTTCTTCTTCTTCGTCTTGTGGAAACCTCCAATATTGTCGAGGATCACTCCACAGTTTGTAGTGTTTTACATTTTAAACTTGCTAAAACTCTGCACATAATACTAAAACCACATAGATTAAAAAGTCACGTTGTGAACTCCAGCAATCGCGTGAAGGCATGTTGGCAACCGTTTTCAGCCACTTCAGCTGGGAGGCTATTCCATAGTCGGGCAGTGGAAGGGAAAAACGAATACATGTGGGCGTCTGTTTTTGATGTTGGGATGGTTACTCTTGCTGTGTGTCCCCTCGTATTTCTTGTGCCGATATCTTTGATGTCGTTTGGAAGTTTAAGGCACGAATTTTTGTAGTAGATCTTGTGGAACAATTTAAGTTTATCTATCTTTCTTCTCTTTTCCAGAGGTTCAAGGCCAATCCGTTGTGATATTTCAGACGGACTTGAGAAAGGATCGAATGTGTTTGTGATGCGTCTTGCTGTTTTTCTTTGGATGTTTTCTAAGGTGTCGATGTTTTTCTTTGTATATGGGTCCCAAATTGAGCTGCCATACTCCAAAATTGGTCTAACAATAGTTTAAAAAGCAAGGGTTTGATTTGTGATTGGGCATCTTTTTAAATTGCGGGTGATGTAAGCGCTTGTTTGATTTGCTTTTGAAGCCAGGTGACATATGTGGTCATTCCATTTGAGGTTTTTAGCAAACTCAATGCCAAGGTATTTTGCTGTCTTTACATGTTCCAGGTTTTGACCATGAAGTTGGTATTCAAATGTTATAGGTGCTTTCTTATTTGTGATGGTTAGAACATTGCACTTTGATACGTTAAATTCCATTTGATTTATTGTTTCCCATTCTTGTAATTTAGCTAGATCGTCATTTAGTGTTTTGCAGTCGTCTGTTGTTTTTATCTGATTATATAATGCTGTGTCGTCAGCAAAGAGGCGCACTTTTGACCTTATACCTCGTGGAAGATCGTTTATGTACACTAAAAATAGGACGGGCCCAAGGACTGAGCCCTGAGGTACGCCCGATGTCACCATCCCGATAGTGGAAGTCTCGCCGTCGACAAGAACTTGTTGGGTGCGATTGTCCAGAAAAGTTGCAATCCATTGTAAGGTTTTGTTCCTGATACCAACGTCATACAATTTCTGGATTAACCGATGGTGAGGGACCTTGTCGAAGGCCTTGGCAAAGTCCAGTAGTACTAGATCATTTTGACCACCTTTATCAATAGCAGCTGATAGATCATGTGTTAATGATAGAAGTTGAGTTTAACATGAGTGGTGCTTCCTAAATCCGTGCTGTTCATCACAAAAAATACTGTTAGTTTCGAGATATTCAGTTATTGAGGATCTCACTATATGCTCCAACAGTTTGCAGCAAATGCAGGTTAATGAAATTGGACGGTAGTTTTGAGCCCTGCTTCTATCACCTTTCTTGTAGATGGGTTGGACAAGAGCGTGCTTCCAAACAATTGGTATGTCTCCCGTTTCAAGAGAGAGTTTGAACAAATGTGTGAGGGCAGGTGCAAATTCGTTACTCAATATCTTTAAGAGACGGGATGGTATTTTGTCTGGGCCACATGCTTTCTTTGGATCTAGAGTGGTGAGGAGTTTGGAAACGCCCTCTACTGTCACATTGATTTCGGCCATAGTGTTGGAATCGTTTTCTTCGCCTTGTAGTTGTTGAGTGGTAATTTTGGTATGAGCTTTTGAAGCAAAAACAGAGCCGAATTGGTTATTAAGTATGTCTGCTTTTTCCTTTGCATCAGAATATAATACACGATCATGCTCAAGGGGCGCTATACCAACCGAATCACACCTCCTACTTTTTATAAATTTCCAGAGCTTTTTGTTTGAGTCTTCACTAACAAGTTCCTTAACATGATTATGATAGGCCTTTTGGGATATAGAGCTAGGGTAACGCCGTCGAAACCAAAATTGACTGCTCACTCTCCATAGAAAATAATAGAAAAAAATAAATAACCATAAATATGTTGTTGTTAGGTGGCAAAAGAAGCACATATTCATAAATATTCGATCACATATCAAATTCTGTCAAGATTTACATAATGTTATGAAACAAATTGACCCATTTATCAAAATTACTGTCGATCTATTTTTAGACCACGGTAAAGTTAATTATTCAAATATATTATAGCGCTTGTATGACCAAAACAAGAACTATTTGGACCCTGATTTTTAGAATAATTTAGCCATATCTGATCGATTTTAAAATATAGATACAATAATGAATAATGATTTTAACTTACTGATCTATACCTTCGCGAGATAGCATGAGAATCTCTTCACCCAGGTCATCAAGCCGGACACACATTTGTTTACGAGCCATTGTGATCTTATAATCTTAATAGCGATTATAATTATCTTCGAGAATGCGGTTTTATTCAAGAACATTGAGGTGAAAAAAGAGAATGCAATGTGATATTTTTATTGTCCTACAAATCCGTCCAAGTCGAAGGTCTTATAGGTTCTCTGGTTGGCATTGGGTCTGAAAAAAAAAATGAAAATTAGAATTTCTAAAAATAAAATTATTGGAACCTCGTTTTTTGGGGTCTTTTTATCCAATCGCAAAGTGTAACAAATGTCATCGTATAAATATTTCTTTTGTTCATGTTATTTGATTAGTAAAATACGATATTTGTTCCACGCCTATTTTTCTCTTTGCCTCACTAAGTGATATGGGATAAAATCTACACAAATAAGTGCACGTCGGATAAAATGCTTGATCATTACACTTGAAAAGAAAATCCACCTAATCGCATACATGGAAAAAATCAAACAAATGAAGCAAAATTTGTGCTTGAAATTGGTTGAATAATTTCTTGTACATTATAGTAGGGGAAATTAGACTAACACCGTGTAACTTCGGGTTGAAAGCATGAAAATTTGTTAGATTTAGGATTACGTATAAAATTGATGTTTCGTGAACCGTAAGGTAAAGGTAAAGGTGAAACAGAAAGAAAATGCATCGGCGGTTAAGATGACATCAATGTTTTTGTGTTCGAAAACATAGATTTAAAGTGAAAAACAGGGTTGAAAGCAGGCTCTCTAAGAGTGTCGACTATTGGGCCAGTGTCGAAATTCGGGCCCCCTACCTTACGCATAAATCCACTTGCACGTCCTGTTATTTTCATTACACGCTTGAATCGATCAGCTTATATTCATTCAATTAAATCGAAGAAGAAAAGAGGAAAGAGAGGTGAAATAAGGGAAATAGTAAAATGGAGAGGATACAAACCACCTTTACCCTCCATTATTTTGTCGAATGTAAGTTCCCTTCGTAAGTTCCCGGTTTTTGATTAAAGAATATAATACAGACGGATGAATAGAGCTATACACCTGGGTGCCGTCAGCGTACAAGTGATAGTTTTGCAAATTTGATAAAGTTTATAGAAACGCCAGTCTATTATGTATAACAGAAACGAGGCTTACTGACCACAATAAAAGTATAGAAATCGACAATTTTACTGTCATCAGACACAATCGACATAATAATAATAATAATAATAATAATAATAATAATAATAATAATAATAATAATAATAATAATAATAATAATGAGAATAATGATTATAATAATAATGACGTTTATTTGTATAGTCCCCAACCCCGGTGACAAAACAGCTCTAGGCGCACAAAATTGCAAAATTATCATTATAAACATTTTTGTACACATGCACACCCATTTATACAAGCGCGCGCGCGCACACACACACACACACACACACACACATACCCCGACAACGACACACACGCATGCACCAGTACGTGCACATGCATACAGAGACGAAAAATAGTTGTTTACATGAATTAATTAATAAAAATCACATCAGAACATTTAACAATAATGGCAGATGAAGGGAGATTATATTATGTCATGAGAATTATAATTTAACAAATGTATATCTTACAAAAAAAAAGAGGAATTTTTATTTTATCTCGTGAGCTTCTCATAAGTTGAGATTTTAATTCTCTCTTAAAAGATGACTGGGAATCCACAACCCCGCTCCTATCACTGAATGGTAAAGAATTCTAGGCAAGGGAGCAGCATGGATGAATGCGCGATCAGCATAGGTCTTAGATCCTTTTTAGGATCACATACTCGTGATTGAGAGTTGGATCTTAAAGGGCTAGAGGGAATGTAAACATTTATCAAATCTGATATAATATAGGCTGGAGGAGTTTCATTAAGATGATTATAGCACATTACAGCAATTTTAGACGTAATCCTCAATCTAACAGGGAGCCAATGTAAACTCCAAAACAAAGGTGTGACGTGATCACTTTTTCTCCTTTCAAAACTAATTTTGCCTCTCGATTTTGAATGCGCTGCAGTTTGCTGAGAACATTATTTAATACATGAATACATGAGCATGAGTAATCAAGTCTAGAAAACATCAAAGAAGAAATGAGAGTTTGAATAGCTTTTTGAACTAAAAAATTAGCCACTTGTGAAATTTTTCTGGGCTCAACGTATAGAATCTTACATAAATTATCGATATGGCAATGCATAGAAAGGGTAGAATCAAAGTAAACACACAGATTTCTAGCTCTGTCTGTCTAAGGGACTCTTTCGTTTTCAATTGTAATAAAATGTGTATACTCACTTTTTATTACGGTATTTTTTAGGATTACACAAAACAACTTCCGTTTTTTTTTCTTCGTTCATTTTGAGCCTATTTATTGTCATCCAGTTTTTCACATCTTCTATACAAATTTTCCGGTTTTTGATTAAAGAATATAATACAGACGGATGAATAGAGCTATACACCTGGGTGCCGTCAGCGTACAAGTGGTAGCTGACCTGATGCTTTCTTATTATTTCTCCCAATGGTTGTGTATAGAGAGTATAAATGAGAGGGCCTAAAACGGAACCTTGGGGTACTCCATAATTTAAAGTTTGTGGCGTTAGATTTTATGTTATCTATCAGGACTGATTATGTTTGATTGGAAAGCAAAAGGTGGTAGAATATGTCTTTATGTCAACGACAAATGGTGTGTCAACAACAATATTGTAAAGACTATATGTGGAAATAATTTAGAGCTCTTTGCTGCCATGAGAATTCCCCGTAATTCACGTCATCGCTGTCTATATACCACCAGACGCAAACAAAATCACTGCTCAAAATGTTGAAGAATAACCATTCTGTTGTCTACGAAAACATCCAGTCATTATCCGTGGTGACTTTAACCAGTGTCCATCACACCATTCTACATTTCATCAACTTGTTACAATTCCGAATCGTTATGCTAATAGTTTAGAAATGTGCTATTGCAACATCCAGAACGCATACAAAAGAATTAAAAAATCAAGTAAAGGTACATCCGGTCACAAAATCGTACTTTTGCTACTATCATCCAAGCAACGATTAAAACAACATAAACCTCAACATAAATTTCAACTCGAAAGCGGTCAACGAAGGATACAGCAAATTTACAAAGTTGTTTTGACTGCACCTTCAGAATCGACAATTGACGAGTGGACCAACGGGGTGACATTTTGCTGTGACCAAACAAAATGAACTGGAGAAAAGTCTTTAAAAAGCTATCAAAGAAGAGAAAATATCTTACAAAAATTAAATGGAGGATAACATTTGCAATTCGAATGCTGCTGATGTCTGGAAAACGATCAAATGGGTGGTATTGAAAGCAAAAAAGGTCCCAATCTGCACGGTAACACTCCAGATGTAAACGAGCTTAATGATTTCTATTGCAGATTTAACAACTGTTCTACAATCACCAACGATCACACTGACTCGAGAAACGAAGAAGTGCCAATACAAATAGATGAAGAAGTCAAGAACGGCTATGTGGTCTGTGCGGCCATGTGGTCTTGCGGTATGACACTCGCTTTCGGATCGGAAGGTCCTGGGTTCGAGCCTCGCGCTCGGCACATAGTTGAGTCCTTGGAAACGGCTCTTTACTCACATTCTCTCACCGTTCTCTGGTGTAAAATGAGTACCTGGCCGTTAACAGCGTTGTCTTTGTCCGAATAATTGTAATATCGCCTAACAGGCGGCATGTCCACTCCTACATGTTAAATGTTGCTGTTGACCCCTTGTAAAGCGCTTTGAGCACATTTAGTTAGCAATGACTATCCCGCACAAATCTTTGGGCCTCTTTTTCGCTCACGAAGTGCCCGAATTCGCGCAAAATATGGGACGAAGCCGTTTCGTATATGCTATTTTAAAAAAATTAATTACGACGCTGTTTATCGATGAATATAACTGAAAGTTGGCACACAGTTAGAAAAAAGGTCATTTTATATTATGTCAAGCGACAAAACTCGTGCGATTACCAGAAGACCGTGAAAAATAGATTTTTTCTGTTTGGAGTAAAATATGTCTAAAACTACCGGGCGTGGAGGTTTCGTCGCTGACAAGGTAATACATGAACATTTCTTCTGTTTGGTTGTAAAATTGCATATGAATATGACGAGTACTTTTCCCGTATTTTACAAAACACCATCCTAATTTGCTCTTCAAGTTTCAATCTTTTAATCCATTTATTACGCAAGATACAACCAAAGGCCGAAAAAAAATGCCGAAAAAGCGTCCCATATTTTCGTTTTTTTCCTCTTTGCGGGTCATCCAAATAAATGACACCTTTGAAACTGCATAACTTGTTTATTTATGAATGGATTTTCAAAATTCAAAAACATTTTTACTCAGTGGAGATAGGGCTTTGATTTTAGACAAAAAAATTCCTCAAAAAGAGAAAAAAACATTTTTCATAGTCATTGCTAAATTTAGTGGATATCGCGCTATATAAAAAAAAAGCTCAATTTAAGCACTGCAAACCAAAGAAATCCCCTAGTCTTGACATGATTTGTGGAAATGTTCTTACCAACTTGCTGTTTCCTATACAAAAGGTTTTCAGCGATCTGTCGATGAACAAATTGTCCCAATTCTGTGGAAAACTTCAATTATCATACCAGTGCCTAAAAACATCCTCCAACAGAATTGAATGATTACCGTCCCGTCACATTAACATCAATCGTTATGAAATGTTTCGAAAAGATTTTGAAATGTCAACTTCTACAAAAAGTGTGTGATTACGAGATACTTGACAAACACTTATCAACATGATGCAGCGTAAAAGATGCCTTATTAACTGTTATGGAGACGATGATAAAACATCTAGACGAATCACCTCCAAACTATTCACGATTTTTATACGTTGATTTTTCATCTGCTTTCAATTCAATGAACTATCCTCATTAACAAGTCCGTGAACCTATCTATATATCTCATAAAATGATTCCATAACTTTCTGTTGGAAAGACCCCAGAATGTTAAAATGGGAATACATTTCAATTGGCTGCCCACAACGATGTGTTAGCTCCCCAATGTTGTATATTTTGTACACAAATGATTGTATATCTATTTATGATGAATGTCACATTGTTAAATGCGCAGACGATACGGCCATTTTCGGACTTTTGAATAGCCAAATTCAGAAAATCATTATTTAAACCAAATTGAACTTTGTGTGTCAGAAAAACTACCTTAAACTTAATGTATCAAAAACAAAAGAACACATTTTTGATTTCAGAAAAGTCAGGTTCCTCGAAATGCCATCGAATTAAATAAACAAAATGTTGAACTTGTCAAGCAATTAAATATTTAGGACTGATCATTAATGGATGAATCACTTAATTTCAAATCTCAGGTAGATGGCATCTATAAGAAACTTTGTCAAAGAATGTATATTCTCCGAAAATGTAGACAGGTTGATGTTGTGCGACTATGTGGTCTAGTGGTATAAACTCGCTTTCGGATCGGAAGGTCCTGGGTTGGAGCCTCGCTCGGCGCATAGTTGAGTCCTTGGAAAAGACTCTTTACTCACATTCTCTCACCGTACTCAGGTGTAAAATGAGTACCTGGCCGTTAACAGCGTTGTCTTTGTCCGAAAAAATTGTAATATCGCCTAACAGGCGTCATCTCTCGTTCTACGTGTTACGTGTTGCTGTTGGTCAGGGACCCCTTGTAAGGCGCTTTGAGCACGTTTAGTGGATATTGCGCTATATAAAAGCTCAAGTTTTTTTTGATGTTAGCAGAAAGACAATGTTGCAAATCTATAATTCCCTTCTACTCAACTTTCAGTTTAATAATCTGGTGGTGAGGGTGTGGAGTGACAGAGAAATCAAAATTAAATAAAATAGGGTAAAATAATTAATTGCAAACTGAAAAGCATTGACTCTCCCGACGGATTATCACCTTGTCGTGGTGGGAGGGCTTGCGTATCTCGAACCTCGGACCTCTAATAAGAGAAAAAAGGAGAGAGATCAGACGAAGAGTAATCCACCGGCCCTCCAGGAATGGGGGTTGAGCGTAGGGTTAACAACCCACCTCATAAAAAGTAAACTGTTACAGAAACAGAAATCAGACGAAAATCCACAACCAGCGACAGCAGAGAAGCGGACCAGAATACTGGCTTCATGACGGTAGGAGGTCAAAGCCGAAAGGACGCCCCCGACCAGATTGCAGATCTGTTGTCACCAAAACGCAAGCTCAATGTCTCGTGCTGGAATGTTAGGACCCTATATCAAACAGGAAAACTGGCACAAGCCCAGCGCGAGATGTTGAACTACAAGATCGATTTGCTAGGCATATCAGAGGCAAGATGGACAGGAGCTGGGAAGCGCCAACTCTCAAATGGCGACCTGATCATTTGGTCAGGACGAAAGGATGACCAACACAGAGAAGGTGTTGCCCTCTTGATAGCCAGGCAAAACAACAAGTCACTATTGGAATGGAAACCGATAAGTGAAAGACTTTTATACACAAGACACAACTCAAAATACACCAAGCTATCAATCCTCACATGCTACGCACCTACAGAGGATTCAGATGAAGAAAACAAAGAAGAATTTTACGATATTCTAAGAATGGCCGTTGAAAACATTCCAAGACATGATATGCTCATGGTCATCGGAGACCTTAATGCTAGAGTTGGCAATACACAAACAAATCAGTCCGTTGGAAAGGAGGGCATAGGGTTAATGAACAACAATGGAAGCAGACTGGCAGAATTTTGTGAAGAACACAACTTCATTATTGGTGGAACTTTCTTCCCACACAAAAACATCCACAAATTGACATGGAAATCACCAGATGGGAAAACAGAAAGTCAGATAGACCATATAATTATAAACAGAAAATGGAAGAGCAGCCTAAACGATGTCAGAGTCAGACGATTGGCAGACATTGGAAGTGACCACCATCTTGTCACAGCCAAAATCTCTACTAAATTGATGAAAACAAAAATAGCAAAACAGAAGGAGAAACGTTTCAACACAGATAAATTGAAAATCCCAGATATCCAAAACAATTTCAATATCTCAGTCAGAAACAAATTCAGTGCAATACAAGATATTACAAACATGACAATCCAAGATTTCAACCACGTCATGCAGGAAAGTGCCACTGAACACTTAGGACACAATAAATCCAATACAGAGAATTGGATATCAGCAAGGTCATGGGAGCTCATTAACCAAAGAAAATCAATCAAACTAAATCTCCTGAACGCTAAATCCCCCCGACTGAAAGAAAGGCTATCCAGTGAATACTCATTGAAGGATAAAGAAGTGAAAAAATCCACAAGGAAAGACAAAAGAGATTTTGCAGAAAATTTAGCAACTGAAGCAGAAAATGCAGCTGTAAGATACGACACACAAACACTATACAAAATCACAAAAAAGCTCTCGGGAAACAGAAGTTATGGTCAAGAGAAACCATTAAAATCCCAAGATGGTAGTGTCATCACAGACGAAAAGGAGAAAATTGAAAGATGGAGAGAATATTTCGCAAACCTTCTGAACAGACCAGACCCATCTTCTTACACAGATATCCCAGAAGCAGAAATGGACGTAGAGGTTAATCTTGGTCCAATCACTGAGCATGAGGTGCACGAGGCAATACAACAACAAAAAAAATGGCAAGGCCCCAGGTATTGACAAAATCACTGCGGAAATGCTTAAAGCGAACTCGAAAGAAATGTCCAAAATTCTCAGTAAACTGTTCACCAACATTTGGAAAAGGAAGAAATACCAGAGGATTGGCAGAAAGGCATCATCCATAAAATAGCCAAGAAAGGAGACCTAGGAAATTGTGCTAACTGGCGTGGAATCACACTCCTGTCCGTAACGAGCAAAATTTTTAATAGAATCCTTCTGAAAAGAATCTCACCTCACATTGAAAACATTCTTAGAAAAGAGCAGGCAGGTTCAGAAAAGGGAAGTCATGTAGTGACCACATATTTACCCTGAGACAAATCCTGGAGCAAAGCATTGAATGGACAGCCCCCTCTACACCATTTTTGTCGATTTTGAAAAAGCCTTTGACAGCTTACACAGAGAGTCCCTGTGGAAAATACTCCGCCATTATGGTATACCGATGAAGATAGTCAACCTAATCAAACCAATGTACAGCAACTACCAATGCCAAGTGATCTGAGGTAACAATTTAACAGACAGCTTTAATGTAACAACTGGTGTAAAACAAGGCTGCATACTCTCCCCGCTTCTGTTTATCCTGGCTCTAGACTGGCTCATGAAAAATACAATTGATGGTAAGAAGAGAGGCATTCGCTGGACACTGACATCTTTACTGGAAGATATAGACTACGCAGATGATATCGCGTTAGTTTCCAGTACACACAGAGACGCCTCAGAGAAACTAAACGTACTACACAAGAACGCCTCGAAAATTGGACTGAAAATAAATTTCGATAAGACTGTGTACATTAGGGTGAATCCAAAACATGACAGTGAAATTAGGATAGATGAACATATAATTGAAGAGGTAACAGAGTTCTCCTACCTCGGATCCAAAATAACAGACGACGGAAATGCAGAACACGATATCAAGCACAGAATTCAAAAGGCAAACCAGGCTTTCGGCATGCTGAAAAACTTTTGGAAATCAAAGCAAATAATGAGAAAGACAAAGCTGAAAATATACAAGAGCAATGTTTTAAGTGTACTGCTTTATGGAAGTGAAAGCTGGAAAATGACATCCTCCTTAATACAGAAACTAGAAGCCTTTCAGAACAAGTGTTTAAAAAGAATTTTTAATTTATTTTGGCCTACAAAAATAAGAACAGTGGATCTATTAAAGAAAGCTGACTGCACTAGCATTGATAGCCAAATAAAAAGAAGAAGATGGCGTTGGCTGGGTCATGTGGCCAGAATGGAAAAAGGGTCACTTCCTAAGACAGCCTTGTACTGGACAGCAGATGGGAAGAGAAAGCGGGGAAGACCCAAA
This sequence comes from Berghia stephanieae, assembly GCF_034508935.2. Taxonomy (NCBI): domain Eukaryota; kingdom Metazoa; phylum Mollusca; class Gastropoda; order Nudibranchia; family Aeolidiidae; genus Berghia; species Berghia stephanieae. Next base: position 23,594,026 of record NC_088364.1, on the reverse strand, counting down.
GAAACCTGGCGAAGGACGATGGAGAAAGAATTAAAGGAAGCAGGCCTGTCCTGGAATACAGCCACCGCAAAAGCAGCCGATCGCAAAAAATGGAAATGTCTGGTGGATGCCCTATGTGCCTCAAGGCCCGAAGAGGATTAAGTAAAGTAAGTGAAAAGCATTGAACAACACTACACAAGATCTGTTGAGAGGAAAGCATTTGAATTTCTAAATGACACGACATCCTTTAAAATATGAATTTACTCTCCTACCATATGGTAGGCGATATTTAGAGACAAAATGTAGAAAAAAAAGATATAAATTTATTTTCATACTCTCTGCGATTAAAGCAATAAATAAAGCTATGTCAGTATAATGTTTTATCCTTAAAAATAAACTCACACGCCACAATGCCTGGAAACAACAGAAACGTCAATCCCAGAATTAATCATACCATTTGCGGGATCACGCGCTGAATTATCCAACTTGAATAATAAAGCCACAATAAAAGTTTTAGTTAAAATCTCAAAGCAATACTGCATTTGGATCGTGTACTCACTAAGTGTGTTCTGTGTGAAAAACAACACTGGATGACCACGGTTTTCTTTTATAAGTCAAAATACGATCTTATCGACTTTACCACATATAGTATAGGGGTCTGTGGAGTTATCCGTGTGAGTAAGAAAGAGTATGTTTAGGTTTTCGAAATTGTTATAAAACGTCACCTTCATTTAGATATTTATATAATTTATCATTTTGATGTTTATATATTATTATTTTATTAATGTCTATCTATGTATTGTATTTTTAATTTCAAACATTATAAACCAAATGACAAATTGCCATTTTTTTAAAAAACAATAAAGATTATCTTATTATTATTATTATTATTATTATTATTATTATTATTATTATTATTATTATTATTATTATTATTATTATTATTATTATTATTATTATTATTATTATCATTATTATTATTATTATTTTATTATTATTATTATTATTATTATTATTATTATTATTATTTATCATTATTATTATTAATATTATTATATTATTATTATTATTATTATTATTATTATTATTATTATATTATTATTGTTATTATTATTATCATTATTATTATTATTATTATTATTATTATTATTATTATTATTATTATTATTATTATCATCATCATTATCGTTATTATTATTATTATTATTTATTATTATTATTATTATTATTATTATTATTATTATTATTATTATTATTATTATTATTATTATTATTATTATCAGCAATGTGACATTTCGTAGTCCTATCCTCTGCTGTCGTGCATGAGGTTAAAAACTAAAAATATCAATAAATAAAGAGAATATTATTGTTTTGAAACAGTCGTAACGTGCCAATATCGCACATCCTTTTGCATAATTTAGTTATGAAGCCTTAGGAACTTTCTAATACTTTAAAACTTGTCTCTTGTCAGTCAGTTCAAAGTAAAATACAGAGAGAATCCGTTTTAAGTGCGTGCTAATGGTAGTTTAAGCCGTGTAAAATTATTCCAGTAAGTGCTTTAGTCAAATTCATAACGTAAGATGATTAAACGGAAATGTTGTCATTTGAAAAGTGACGAGTCGTTGTTGCATCCTGATGAATAATTAATCATTAAGTGTTAGCCATTATTGGATGGCAATGTTGTGACGTCACAGGAAATGGCACGATTAGACTAATCATACTTTTAAAACACATTGATTTTACTTCCTTCACTTTGTGATCCTCCACACCCCCCCCCCCCCCTCTCTCTCTCTCTCGCTCTCTCTCTCTCTCTCTCTCTCTCTCTCTTCCTCCCCCCCCCTCTCTCTCTCTTTCTCTCTCTCTTTCTCTCTCTCTCTCTCTCTCTCTCTTCCTTCCCCCCCTCTCTCTCTCTTTCTCTCTCTCTCTCTCTCTCTCTCTCTTTTTCTCCCTCTCTATCTCTCTCTTTTTCTCTCTCTCACTTAGTGGATTGATATGATAGTTTTGTACCTTTTGTGGCTTGATAGATTCAATAACAGCTCTTTTATTTCATATTTCAAGCGTATGGAAGGGACAGAACGCTGAGATGTAATTCTAAGGGCTATCACACAATCATTTAGAAACTATATCCAGCAGAAACCGCATAATATCAACCACAACTTCAACTACCAACATAACACATTGCTGATGGTGACAAAAAGTGGGGAAAAAAGGAGGAATATTTTGAAGGATTGTCTTTCAGCCCCATTTCTACTGTATTAATAATTAACTCCCGCGTTAAGAACAATACTCTTCAACAGTCGTAACGTCACTTCCTTCCTAATTACGCATGGTAACTTAGTAACACTGGCTCTAAATAATCGGAACAATGGCGGACGCCCGTATGAAATATTTCCCCGGCGAGCACAAAAGGTATCCAGAGGGGAAAAAACACATAAATTTGATCATGTTTTGACTTTTACACATTCTGATCACACTCCATATGAAAAGTTCTAGCCAGCATGAAAAATAAAAAGTAATGATTTTCTTTGTTTGGAACGAAGATGGCCGCCGTTGCCGGGCGGCGTGACATCAGACTATTGAATCGTATTGAGATGATAAAATATTGATATTCTAGCTATTTTCTGGAGGGTGGGAAACTGTACCTGTTTGTTCCACCACACATCAAATCTCTCAATGACAGTATATTTTGGGGAAAGTGTAATTTATTTATGTTTAAAAGGAGGAATTCCTCCTCTAAATAAAACAAATCGAAATTTCCGCGGATCCGAGGATTCATTCTTGATATGGTCAAGGTCTCTATTTGGTGATAACAATAGCAACAGCAGCAGCAGCGACTGAACAACAACAACAAAAACAAAAACAACAACAATAATAAAACTATTAAGTAGAATGGAAAAAAGAAGCGAACCCCCCCCCCCCCCTCCCCACCACAAATAGCTATTCTCAGATTTCCATCCTATGCGTGTGTATTTAAAATCACCAAAGACACAACAACCCTCCTTTAAATATCACCCTTAATACAGAGGCGGCTGTGAAAATCAATAAGAACATAACGGGCCCTCAGCAGACAGGGGGCTGGAACGGGTTAATGAGCCGGTTGATTGAAACTGGGGACACAGGCCAGTCGTAACTGTTCGCTCAACGTCAGTGATTCATTCTTGATATGGTCAAGGTCTCTATTTGGTGATATTCATTATCTTGTCAAGAAAAGAAAAAAAAGAAAAGAAAATGGAGATGATTTCATCTTATTATTAATATGATGTGATAAAGAAGCTATTTTGTCAATTTCTAGTAATATTTTGCAAATTCCAGCCCATTCCTTTGTTTTTATACATATTCGTCTGTTTTTATTTATTTTTCTATTCATTTGTTTGTCTGTTCATCGATTCATGACCCAACTCATAGACATTCAATCATCTCTCTCTCTCTCTTTCTCTCTCTCTCTCTCTCTCTTTCCCCTCTCTCTCTCTCTCTCTCTCCCTCTAATGTGTGTGTGTGTGTGTGTGTGTGTGTGTGTGTGTGTTTATGCCTCTATAGACAGATGCATTATGCGTTTGTCCATTCCAAGTCGAATAATCATCGTCATTATTTACAACATGACTTCTTCACAACCATTGTAATCCATGATTGTGAAATCATCGAGTTATTCTGTCATTCAAAGTTGAATTTACAATTTTAATGGAGATAAGCAACATTAATAACCCGAAAGCATTTGTGATTAATCCAAAACCATCTATGACACATTCTCTCACATAACACGCTTTATTACATCTTTTATATAAATAAATATATATATATATATTATACATGTATATTAGATGTATGTTTTCCCATATGACCACTCCTGTAAAGACTGATTGCCTAAATAAGCTCAGAAGACACCAGCAAAGCATCATCTTTCAACTAAGAACACAACACATACCGCTCAACAGCCATTTAAGCAAAATTACAAAAGACACATCCCCTTCCTGCCCCCTATGTCAACACCCCAATGAAACAGTAACAGACCACTTGCCTGAATGTCAACCTCTTGAAGACCTGAGATGCACATTCCTCCCACCAAATCCAAACATCAGTAACACACTTTATAGTCACCTGGAACAACTACAAAAGACGTCTAACTTCTACGTCATGGCACAAGACCGAAGGGCTAGAGCTCAGGTGGTCGCTGGTTCGGATAAGTAAGTACATATATATATATATATATATATATATATATATATATATATATATATATATATATATATATATATATATATATATAATACTAGTAAAAAGCCCGCAATTTTACGGGGAAAGAACTATTTTCAAGGTGTGTTCTAGAGTTTTTAAAATACTTCTATATAATGACAAATTGAATAAATAAATGCCTGACAAAATATCAACGGTGAAAATCCAAATTTAAAGAATACTGGGGATGTAGGAGCTCCCCTTTACTTAACTTATGGAAAAACAAAATCCCTAGCACCTTTACTAAGACTTATGACTAACCCTAATAGAAAAAAAATCCTTCGATCTCGAGCTAACCCTCATAGTAAAAAAAGAATCAAAATGGTGACTGAAATACCTTCATGTGATCAAGTGAATAACATCACTATGAATGCCACGATTTTCTGAAAAATGCCAACACACACACATGTATACACCACACACAACACACACACAAACACACACACACACGCACACACACAATAAACATACACGCAGTTAGAACATACTACTACATAACAACACTGATCACCGCAAAATCAACAACACAACGGAAGTAATAATAATACTAGATGTCATAAATAGATGACGCAAATTGACAACTTTTTACAGTGTCAAAATTAGTTGATTTTGAGAGTCTAGTGTCGTCGGTACATATTTTATGATATCTGTTTGACTCAAGGAACTTTCAAACTGACTGTAAATTATAAAAGGAAATCAATTTATCTGTTTATCTATCTGTAAAAAAGACATTTCTAATTTTCAAATCTTTCAGTAGAGTTGTGCGCCGTATCATTTTTTTTTATTGACTCAAATAAGCACAATGTTCTCCACAATGCTATATTTTTTAAAGAAAGGATATGTATATATATATATATATATATATATATATATATATATATATATATATATATATATATATATATAAAACCCGAAAGCATATATATATATAGACAATCACGCACATGATATCACACACACCCACACACACACACACACACATATATATATATATAAATACACGCACAAATGAGTACCATATTGACAATCAGGAACACAACAAAACAGCCACAAAAACAACTTTTGCCACCCCGAAGAATCCAAAAAGGCAAAAACAAATTTATATATATTATGTATATATCTTTCTCTCTCCAATCTGTCTATCTATCTATCTATCTATCTATCTATCTATCTATCTATCTATCTATCTATCTATCTATCTATCTATCTCTCTATCTATCTATCTATCTATCTATCTATCTATCTATCTATCTATCTATCTATCTATCTATCTATCTATCTATCTATCTATCTATCTATCCATGCTTGTCATAATCTGTCTTTTTCTTTTCACTCCAATTTTCACTGATGTGCAGTAGAGCTACACCTTCCTTCCAGCCAGACGTCAAAGATTTCAATCTCAAGTCGAAAGAAAGATACACGAACAAGACTTACGAGCCGCTAGGGACCAAGCTCATCGTCTCGGCACCCATTTTACGCTCAAGTTCAGCAGTAGTGACTAAGCCCCCGTGATTACCACGATATTACAATATGTCATCTTTGAGTACTATCTTCTATCTAAACACCCAAAACTCAATTATCCATCGGGCTCATAGCGTTAACCGGAACTCTGATTAATTCAAATTTAATTTCTTCATACATAAGGAAAAGAGAGCTCTTCTCGGGCAAGGAAGGCAATCTTAGGAGATATCAGCTTGGAAATCTAGTCCCATATTTCCATTTAGATGGATCTAGAGCAGGCGACGATAGCCGAAATTGCCAACGATGACGAGTAAAGACAGACCATGTTTCTAGGATTTCCCGATAACCCCAAAACGAATTGTCGGCTATTATGGTAATGACGTAGATTCGGAGAGAACCGTTAGGCTTCTCCCTGATGTCGTGTCCGAATTCCATTTGGATAAGAATAAATTGTTGGCAAATAATTGGATGCTTTGGTACATATCTTGATCATTAACTGTGACAGATTTGATTTTATTTGTTTGGCTTTGGTTGACATTTAATGTTTAGACTCGCAGAGAATGACCATTTTGTGACAGGGAGATAAAAAGGAAAGGGATATATCCTACAGCTGACAGAGGAATCATCAGAACTTTTTGAAACGTGTGGAATATCCCTTCTTAATTCAAATCTGGAAATAAAATGTAAGAACGAGGATAAGACTGTGTTGTTTGGTACTGCCAACTTTTTAAGATGCAAATTACTCATCGTCAAATGTTATTTTAGAAATAGTTGGGAAAGACTAAAAAACAATTTTTCTATGATTAAGAATGGGCGTGAATGAGAAAGGCTGGAAAATGTATTAATGTATGCACTACGTTCAGAAATGATGGCGATGTTAATTATAAATAATGATAATGATGATGATAACAACAACAAAACATCAACAACAACAATAATAATAATAATAATAATAATAATGATAATAATAATAATAATAATAATAATAATAATAATAATAATAATAATAATAATAATAATAATAATAATAATAATGACACTACTACTTGTCTCTGGCCAACAGCAACGCTTAACATTTAGGACGGGACATGACGACTGTTAGGCGATATTACAAATTTTTTTTCGAACAGAGACAACGCTGTTAACGACCAGGTACTCATTTTACACCTGAGTACGGTGAGAAAATGTGAGTAAAGAGCTTTGACTCAACTATGCACCAAGCGAGGCTCGAACCCAGGACCTTCCGATCCGAAAGCGAGTGTCATACCACAAGACCACATAGCACTACTACTACTACTACTACTACTACTACTACTACTACTACTACTACTACTACTACTACTAAGGGTGCTACGTAATACCGGAAACGACCGGAAACAAGTGTAAACGAGCGGAAACGACGAAACGACGACGGCTCCGGACGGCTCCGGACGTCAATTAGTAGGACCCCACCAACCGTATCGGATACCCAACGGGAACACAGATTGTGTATTGACTACCGAAGACTCAACGCCGTTACTGAGTTTCAACCAGAACCACTCCCAGATCCCAACGGATATTCGCCTCGTTAGCGGGAAAAAAAGTTTATCAGCCGCCTTGATCTCACCAAGAGATTTCATCAAATATCTGTTCATCCCCTATCCAGGATATTCTTAGCCTTTAGCACATCTTCAGCACATTACGAACCTACAGCCATGTCTTTTGGACTGCACAACGCACCTGGCATATTATCACGAATGATGAGAAAACTACTAACCCCATTTCAATACAACATTCTCCACTCTATGGACGACATTTTAGTTGCATCTCCCACCTGGGAAACTCATTTGCATGACCTAGAAACACTGTTCACTCGACTGCGTGAAACTGGGCTCACCTCTCGGCCGACTAAATGCAACTCTTGAATTCCTAGGTTATCAACTAAATCAAGAAACGTTACAACCTGAACAAAAAATGTCGAAAAGATGAAGAACGCACCTAGACCAAGGACAACGAAAAATATTCTGAAATTGACACATTACAAAAATGGCGCTCAAAGTGCCGAAAATTCCTCAAAAAAGCACGATAATATGTAGAAATGTGCACAAGTGGACAGAGAACCAGAATTTAAAAGATTAAAACGATTCATTTATATGTGGGCCCACTATCTTGGTTCAAAATGCTGATGCGTTTTTAAAGTCCGCAAGTATAAGTGCTGCATGACCGGAACAATCAAAACGAATGTGAATAAATGTTCAGGTTTAATAGATACCATAAGACGTAATAACATTTTCTTGCATTTGTGTAAATGTCAGGATACGAATGGAGCATAACGAAAAGCAGGGGAAGTCTTATGACAGCAAAGAAATCCAAAGTTGTCCAAACTATCAACAAATTATTTTTTTCTTTTCTCTTTTCTATCCGATGTGCTCAGCCAAAGGATAACATCCCGAAGACAATCATTATAACGTGCTTTTCTTAATAAGCCTTTTTAAATGTCAGGGAAGCAAACGCCAACGCCACCACACATTTCATCTGTACAAAGAAAGAAAAACAAAAACATTGTAACATTAAATGGTTGTCACATGTGGCCATACCCTAGAAGTCAGAGATCAGGAAAAAGGAAGACATTGTACAAGCAAGGCCTAAGCTACAATTATTATTGGTATGATATTCTTGTGATATATTTATGGACCTGATTGACAGACAGCAGAGAGAAGAAATAGATATATCGCTTTACCTTTTAACAAATGCTATTGCTATCTTTCAGGTTTGATGAACAAGATGAACCGCTTATCAGGGAAGCGTAGAAACGTGATTGAATTGGTCTAGTAGGAAAACCTTTAAAACGCACTGTTTCTAAACTATTGAGTTAAGCATAGTAGTATTGTGGGTGCGGGTAACGTAAAAAAGCAAACAAGTAAAGGAACTAAAAATCCAATGTGCTCTCGTTATGAATGTGAAGCACCCATCAAATCGAAATTGTTCTTTAATTCCTCAACTTCTCCATCCTCTCTTCCTTCTCGCTCTCCTTCTCTTTCTTCTTCTTCCCCTCCTCATCCTTCACATCAGGTTTTTCTTTCTCCTTCTCCTCCTCCTTACCCAATTATTACCATCTTCATCATTAATCATCATCTACTTCCTCATCATCATCATCATCATCATCATCATCATCATCATCATCATCATCATCATCATCAGCGGCGTGGCGTATTGACGGCATATGGTGGTGCCATGATTAGAAAAAAAATTCTAATACAGTGAACACGGTTAAGAGGAGAGAGCACGACATATTAAAAACTCTCTTTTATGGAAGGGTGGGGGAGGGTCGATGGTTTCTACTAGTGGACAAAACTTACAAAAACAAATAATTCATGAAAACAACAAGCCACAACACTGAGATACAAATCCCGTATGAAAAGGTCTTTGTAATTATTCTTTGTCCACCATCTAAAGGATTGGATTTGGTAGATAATGCAATCAATATGTTATAAATGTAAATCAAAAGAGAAAAAAAACCTATGACAGAAATTACTTACTTTTAGTACTTGTAAAAAAATCTGCACTGCGATGTTTCATCTCTACAAATCTTTTTATAATGTGTTTATTGAAATCTGGAATGGCATCTATTTCAGCTTTGTGAATTGACAGAATCAGTAATGAATTTAACCGCTCCTGTTTCATTGAATTTCGCAACAAAAAAATTTCACTCTTTTAAGGGTGCTAAAACAACGTTCAGGAGGTTAAGAAATACGATGGAAGTGGTTAAGGTCACTATAGCCTATAGATGTCCATGATTTGTCAGTGTTTGTTGTATCTGTAAAAAGTAGACAATAAAAACAAAAGACTAAACTAACTGTGAGCCATTCATGCCTGTCAACCATGTCACTGAAAAAGAGCGTTTTCGAGATTTCCACACCTGTGTTAATTCAAAATCAGTTGGTTGGTGAGGAACTAGTCTTTTTTTTTCTAATTTGTCATCTAGTGTCAATCTCCCAAACGGTCGGTGAAGTAAAGAGTCAACTTGATTCATTGCAATTCATTGTTTAACAAAACAAAACTTCAAAGTATATCTCAAATAATGGAAATCAGTGGAATACGATTAATGATTGCACAAATAAAAGGTAGATTCAGATCTTAAAGCATCACAAAGAAAAAATCACTCCACTTAAGTACTTAAAAATCTAAAAACACACCAAAAGTATAACTGTTGACAGTCTTCGGTTTCTTTCTCTGACTGACACAAATACACACGCACAAACACACACACACACACAAATAAACACTCATACACACGTAACCATCAACTCGGCAGTACAAGCAAGAAAAATGTTGGTAAATTCGTCCACAATGCTTCGTTGCAAAGAATTACTTTATTCAATAATCGTGAAAAAGAGGTGGGGGGTTTGATATGTCATATTTTAAAGTTTTATGATGTTTTTCTTTGCTGCTTACAAATAAATTTGACAATGATCAGTGTTTTTGACAGTTAATGTAATATTTTGGATGGCCGAAGTTACCCTACATTGGCAATTGCCTAAAATAAACGTTTTTGAACTTTGAACCTAATTTGGCGCATCCCCCAGTCCAACGGTGGAGCTCTCAGATCCTGGCACAAGTCGAGGGGTTTTCCGCTATTTGAAGATAGTATAATTCGACCTAGTTTCTCGCTCAATCAGCTGTCGCGATACTAATGGATATAGCATTAATTGGAGCTCGGATTGCTTTGCACCACGGTGTTTGATTTAGTCACTACTTCGCGGAGTGATGTCACCAACACACGAGTCGGCAGCAGCTTCTTATGGTTCACACTATTATGTTATGACGATCGACCCACTAAAAAGGCAGTATGTTGTTGGCGAGTTGGCGAAAGACAGTGGAGTTAAAATCTATGTTTTATTTTTAATTAAATTATGCTGTTAATGATTTTTTAAAAGATTGGTGCGGTGCCTGGCACCATTCGATCCAATGGCCCCACGCCACTGATCATCATCATCATCATCATCATCATCATCATCATCATCATCATCATCATCATCATCATCATCATCTTCATCTTTTTCTTCTTCTTCTTCTTCTTCTTCTTCTTCTTCTTCTTCTTCTTCTTCTTCTTCTTCTTCTTCTTCTTCTTCTTCTTCTTCTTCTTCTTCTTCTTCTTCTTCTTCTTCTTCTCTTCCTCCTTCACCCCTCCTCCTCCTTCTCCTCCTTCTCCTCCTCCTCTTTCTCCTCCTCATTTTCCTCCTCCTCCTCCTCCTCCTCCTCCTCCTCCTCCTTCTTCTTCTTCATTTAAGAAGTTAAAAGTCTCGCTCTTAGTCTTTTAACCTTTATAATGGGATTGAATCAAAGACACACAACTAAATATGATGAATTGAAAGTCAGATTCGCCAGCTTTTTATTCTTTACAATGATTCCTTCGTTTGTTTCATTAAAGCGATGCATATTGGTGACAGGACGAGACGTTCCTTGCTTGTCACAAGCTGTCCATACATCAGTGTAAATCTGTCATTGAAAATGAAAGCAACTGATGAAATCAACATAATAGTATATATTATTATCATCTCGTCGTGTCCCTTGATTTTATTTGCCTTTATTCAATATTGTTATTATTCTTTACGTGCCTAAATGTATCCTCACCTGTCAATATTGCTACTGGTTCGTTGAATTCATATTACAATCTGGATTTGTAGTAAAAGGTATGATCGGGATAGTCAGTTTAGCATGTATAACACCACACACACACGCACACACACACACACATACACACACATACACACACACAGACACACATACTCACCGACCCACATATAAACCCTCACACCAGTAATCCCTAAATGCATTATATAAGCATAGCTTTAGATTTAAAGGTTTTCTGTTACTACTGTCAATACTGGTCGAAACATGATGACTTAAGCCATGTGAGTGACAAGACCTTATTCTCCATCATGACATTGTTCTTACATTTCCTTCCCTCACCCAGGTTCCCTCTCTTTTAGAGGTTGGATATCGTGGCTTACCTTCTTTACGACCCTCTGATGCCTCATTGCATTCTTTTTATTTCAGTCCCCTAATCTATTTAATGTTATCTGCCTTGCGTTTCCTTTTCCTTTTTTTTCTCCTTCATTTTTTCCTTCCAGTATGACCCCCCCCCCCCCCCCCACACACACACACAGACACACCAAGGTTGTTAATTCGGTCATGTCCAAAATATGAATTTCCTCCATTTTATTATTGAAAGAAATAGGACAGAAAAGTGGTGACATTACACCTTCTACCCCTCCGGTTCCAAGTTCCAAGCAGGCAGATTCTTAGGATTACGGATGGATGATGTTTAGTGACCAGTATATATTTATTGAGACTAGAAAACAAGATGCCAGAAGATCAATTACACAAGTTATGTATCCAGTCCTCCAGAAGAATGGTTTTACACTTCCAATGAGATTGCAACCAGTTTTTTGACATCACACACTTGTGTTCACTATTCTAGTGATTGTAGACCCTCGACCTTCATTTTTTTTTACTGTCCATCCCTGGTATGTTAGCCATTCATTCTCCCGTGGGTTTATCTTTCGAAAGTATTATCTTTCCCTTTCTTGAGTTTATAGTCCAGTTTTCACCGCCATACACGCTCTCGAACAAACATGTCTAAGTACACACTTACTTATTAGAGAATTTTAGGCATGGAACTGTTTATAACGTATCGAAAGTTTTATCACAAGACAGGAAATTTATTTTTTTTTTTCGATTGATACCAGAATCAGTATTACAATCCTATTAGTTTTATATTTTACATTTATTTTACTGCCATTCGGGTTTTTATGAAATGGCAAAATGTGTCAAATTTCTAAATGCGTTTTTAGACTTCGAAACATTTGGTCTTTGTTATTTTCAGCAAAATGAATAGTGCCAAATTGGAAATGTCTGGAAGAGCATTGTTTTACAAGTCATTGTGAACAATATGCGACATCGAAGATAACTCTGAAACGACTTTAAACAACAAGCAGTCACAATGCCACATCTCAACAATGTAACCTCAGCACGAGTTATTGGTCATGCTTAAGCAGACATGTCTGTCACTGAGATTTTAAAAAGAAAACAAAAAGAAAAAAAGGTTCAATGTTACCAGGTGGTAAGTGTATTCTATTATGGGGAAAGATCTTTTGACTGGCCAAAGGCGACCTGTAAGACAACCCTAAAAGAGGATGGTATAATCGTAGCTGTCCATAATATAATGAAAAATCACTTTCTGCATTTTCGACCTCATAATCTACACTAGAAATTGACGTTTATGCTCTCATTGCTCGTCGACGTTAGTTTAAAAACGGATTGCGGCCGTATAAACCTATGCTATATTTAGATTTCAGTGGGCATCGGCTTATCTAAATCAGAAAGGGTTACCGAGAGGCCACAATATTATTTAGAGTCATGTCAATGTTGCCACAGCTTTGACTGTGCTCTGTGCGCGCCGCGAGCGAAGAGGGGTGGCTTTGTTTATAAGTTATTAAAGTAAACGTTTAATAAGGTCCTACTAATTGCTGTCAGGAGCCCCGGAGGTCTAGGGAAGATGCCAGAGTCGTCCGGAGGTCAGCTAAAGCATTCTCAAGCCATCCGGAGGCCCTTAGAGCTGTTCGAAGCTTTCCATAAGCCGTCAGAAGGGGAGGCCTCCCGAAAGCTCCTTTGCTGGCATTTCTTTCAATTTGTATTTTCACCGTGGGTCTTTTGTCATGCGTTCATTTATTCAATTTGTCAGTCTATAGCAGCATTTTAAAAGCTCTAGAACAAACCTTGATAGATTAGTGAAATTTAAAACTTTCCTAATGCGACCATTGTTTTGGTTTTCCGCCGCCATTATGTTTGTGAAGTATTGAAAACAGTCCTAGGATTAATATTTCTATTAAGGTTAGCTCGAGATCGGATGATTTTTTCTATTAGGGTTAGTGATAAGTCTTAGTAAAGGTGCTAGGGTGTTTGCTTTTCATATTAGGGTTAGTTAAAGGTACTAGGTTTTATTTTTTCTTAGGATTGGTTGAGGGAATAATATTTGAGTTGTTTCCCTTAACACGAGGAGTTTTCAGAGGGCATATATATCGGTAACAATGATCTTTTTGTGGATGGTCAATGTACTATATCGATAAGTGCCAATAATCTTTTGTCAATGGTCAATGTACTAATTATCGATCAGTACCAATTATCAATTTATCAATGGTCAATGTACTAGTTATCGATCAGTACCAATAATCTTTTTGTTAATGGTTATTGTACTATTTATCGATCAGTACAATAATCTTTTTATCAATGGTCAATGTACTATTTACCAATCAGTACCAATAATCTTTTTGTCAACAGTCAATTTACTATTTATCGATCAGTATTAATAATAATTTTCTCAATAGTTAATCAATTAATAGCTCTGAGGGCATCCATATGGCTTCAGAGTGATTTAGCTGACCTCCGGACGGCACCAGATACTCCGGACGGCATCCGGACGGCTCGGGAGGCTCATGACGGCTTCTGGAAAGCTTCGATTACTGTTATCCGTCGGTAATAAGTACAATGACCATTGACAAAAACGGTTATTGTTTCCGATCGATAAATAGTACATTGACCATTGATAAAAAGATCATTGTACTGATCGATAACTAGAACATTAACCATTCACAAATTGATTATTGTGACCGATATATATGCCTTCCGAAAGCTCCTCTTGCTAAGGATCACTTACTATAATGAAAATAAAAACTAGGTGGAAATTTTAAAAAGTAATAACAATGAATTCATTAACCATCATTTTCGAACTAGAGACATAAACGCCATAGATATGTGCAATTTGTTTAAATGCCTGATGGCAATCAACGAAACAGTAAAGACGGGAGCTGAAAGAATATATAAACAATAGGTCTCCTTTGACAAATCAATAATATTTACTAATGAGAAAATGCTGGTAAAGAGGTCAAAAGAACATTGGAAGGAATAGATGAAAGAAAGAAAATAATCGAAATTCTCTTGTATACCCCACCAAAAGACTGTAGAGGGGGTTAAATTTTATGAGTTTTTCACACTAAATTGTATCGATCAACAATACACGTTCAAGGTTACACATTGTTTTGTGTGTTGGTATGTTATATCCGGCTGGCGATGTTATGGGTTTTTAAAACTAAACGCACAGCATAATTAATGTGGATGACAGGTGTGATAAGAATCATATCATTTTTTTTTAAATATAAAAAAACAACAAATTATGCCCCACCTCACGGCATCATTTGATGCCATCGCTTAGGCATTCCAAGAAGGAATATAGATAATCCAGCGAACAAACGTCTGATGTTAAGTTCATATTTCACTATGGCTTAAATGCAGAGCGTCTAGTCGGAAGCCGTTGATTCCAAACGATACATCGAACACAACTGAAAAAATAAAGTGTTTACAACAGCATACATCAATCAGAGAAAGTATTTTAAAAATTAGATAATATATCTCCATTCATACGTGGGAACAAAACATAAATGTAGCAGATAATGATAAGAAAATAATATATGAATTCATAAGGTAACCGTGGATGAACTATATCCAGGTAAGCCAGAACACAGTTTATAGAAGTTGAAACGATACAAATATTGATCTTTATACTCCAAATACTGAATGTTGATAAAGACGATAAAAGTATCGGAGAGAGTATGATTCTCTTTCCCACCCAATTATAATTAGCAGCATATAATTGAAAGCGAAGGAATACTGGCTTAATTGTAAAAACTCCGATCTGATTTTCTTTGATTGTATTTAAACCAACAACAAATAGGACTTGCAAGTACCACAAAAAGAAAATAGGAATGTGTTATAAATAGAACATTGTGGCAATTGACGATTTTTAAAAGTGTTTTTCAAAACCGACAGAGAATCCTACCAGCAATGAAGTAATGCAGAAAAGGTCAGTGGTGAAACATTGATGTCAGCATAGAAAATTTGTTCTAATTCTAGTCCAGAACACGAATTGAAATGTTTTTCAGATTTGTTTGTACAACAATCAACACCGAGCAAAGACTATGTCAATGTGACCTAATATGAAGGCAATTTTTGAACTTTCAAAGTACAGCGATAATCTAATTTACAAAGACATGAAATCAATTCGTAAACTTTGCGAGTAAATATGAACGAAAGATGGATAAATAATAAATAGATAAAACACTATTTGATGAATAAAAAGAATGAATGGATAAATGAACACATGAATGAAGAATGAATGGATGAATGGGTAAGTAATTTCATAAATGAAAGAATACTCGCGAATAAAAGAATCAGTAAATGAATGAATGGATAAGCAATTGAATAAATGAAAGAATAAGCGAGCAAATGAATGAATGAACGCATGAATGAAGGAATGAATGAATGAATGAATGATTTACAAAGGAAGAAATGAATGAATGTAATCTGCTGTATATTTACCTATATTGGTGGATACAACCACCCAAATCAATCCGTCTTTCTTTCATAGAAATGAGATCAATATAGCCTGTCCCCTCCACATGTCATACATAATCACACATCTCTTTACACGTCGAGTTTTTACGTAATAATATCCCTTTAATTCTGCAATTCGTCGGTCATTTATCTCTTCTTGTTTCCTGGATTATCTCCTTCAGAATTGTCTGTCCTTCAATTATTCTTAGTCATCAATGCCACTGACATATATCGACGTAGCCTGAGCTTCACCAATGAAAACATCTGTTTTCCCATACACTTGCTTGTCACAAATCATAAAAAACATTTCCGTGGGCCGTATTTCGGAGACGGTTAGATAAATCCAAATAAATTGCTTATATTTGACAAGTGACGACGATTCGTTATAAAAAAATATCATGTCTTAAAACATGTCTTAAATGTTAATAAAGTTACGTTGCTCATACTTTTATTTCCTCTACCTGGTGTCACTCCCATGTATACCCTAAAATAGATATGATAAATTGGTCCATCACGACTCTTCTTAATCGTCCACGCGCGCCTTAAAACAAAAACAATAAATTTAGACTGTTTGCTACACCTCACATAATTGTCGTCATTGGTGAGGCAGTTGGTCAAGATAATGTGTACTGACAGCATTGTTAAATGATGTGGGTGGAGATAATATCCCCGTCACAAAATGCCTACAGAAATGTCAAAAAAGACGTAACGTTGATTATATTATCAATATGTTATCAATGGCGCATATTTGGTTGTTTGCACG
>NC_088364.1:23562162-23569662 GCF_034508935.2 Berghia stephanieae | reverse complement strand
CTGCATCCAAATCATGCGCCATTGATCCTATAAACACACGACATTTCATGAAATGTTTAGATTCAACCATTGATTATGTAACTTTGATTATTAATGAATCGTTATCCATTGCTATAAATCAGCAATTGTAACCCCTCTAATTAAGAAACCAAATTTAGACCCTGACAATTTGAAAAACCGCCCTGTATCCAATCTTTCCTTCATCTCTAAGATTCTTGAAAAAATTGTCTTGAAACAACTGGCAAATAAACTGATCAAAAAATACCAATCTGCATACAGAGAAAGAAACTGTACAGAGACGGCGCTTTTGAAAATTGACAACGACTTATTGCTATCGTGTGACAATGGCGAAGTGTCAATTCTTGCACTGCTCGACTTGTCAGCTGCCTTCTACACTATCGACCACTCAGTTTTAATCCAGAGCCTTTCTAATAATATATGGCATCAAAGATATTGTACTGCGATGGTTTGTATCGTATCTTACTGGTAGAACCCAGTCCGTTTTAGTTGATGGGAAACAGTCAGACCCCTTACCACTGAAGTTTGGAGTTCCTCAGGGCTTGGTACCCGGCCCTGTACTATACGTCCTGTATACAATACCACTTGGGCGAGTCATTTCTGCACATGGTGTGATTTACCATGTGTATGCCGATTATAGTTGGACAAATCCTCTGTGCCATCGGGCATACATAGGGCTTCATCTGATATTGTGCAATGCTTCTCTTCTATTTGGCATTGGATGCAGGACCATAAATTAAAACTTAATGATGACAAAACAGAGATCATGCTTTGCGGCACCCCGTCAACTATTAAAAAGACAATATTACCATCAATACTTGTTGGTGATTGTCACATCAGTATGTCATCCAAAGCGAAAATCCTTGGATTGTGCTCGACGACTGTTTCAGCATGGAACATCAAATAAACCAGATGATCAAAACCATGAATTTTGAATTAAAGAGAATCCATCGAATGAAACAATAAATTTCTCTCTATTTGCTGAAGACCGTCGTTTGTGCACTGATACTCTCACGCCTTGATTACTGTAACTCGCTACTTGCTAGTCTGTCTGACATAAAACTCGAAAAACGACAAAAAAGTTTAGAATAGAGCTGCAAGGCTTGTCCTAGGTATTGGTCGCAGTGACTCGATGGGTGTCAGGGCGATGTTGAGGGCATTACACTGGCTACCAGTTAAAGCTCGTATTGAATACAAAATTGCTCTACTTTGTTTTGATGCCATCAATTCACGAAGCCCTGCCTACACTCAAGACTTGATTGTCCCCTACAAACCCACTCGAAATCTCAGGTCCTCAAAATTGTATCACCTTCAAATTCCAAAAACTAATCTTAAACGTTTTGGCGACAGATCATTCAGTAAAGTAGGTCCCATCACTTGGAATTCACTCCCACTGTCAATCAGACTTGAAAACAGCGTTGATAAATTCAAAAATAAACTGAAAACCTATATGTTTGGGACGTATTTAAATTAGGTTATGCCAGGAATTATTGCAAAGTGCATATGTGCGTGCGTACGTGTGTGTGTGTGTATGTGTGTTGTGTATGTGTGTTGTGTATGTGTGTGTGTGCACACATATAGATAAGTGTGTGTGTATGTATGTTGTATGCATGTATGTATATTTAGTGTGTACGTGTATACGATATGTTTGTGTGTATATATGTGTGTGTATTGTGTTTTTATATATATATATATATATATATTATATATATATATATATATGTGTGTGTGTATGCATGTGCATGTGTGTGTGTGAGTAATATATTTATGTACAGTGTGTATATGGATGTATGTGTGCGTGTGTGTGTGTGTGTGTGTGTGTGTGTGTGTGTATGAGTGTGTATGTAATTGGATGCGTGTGAGCTTTCGTTCGTATATCCGAATCTGCAGTGCGTAAATGTGATGGTCAATGTGAAGCGCTTCGAAGCTTCGGCATAAGCGCTATATACATGTACATTTATTATTATTATTATTATTATTATTATTATTATTATTATTATTATTATTATTATTATTATTATTATTTATTATTATTATTATTATTGAAGAGCGGTGTCATCTGCAAACGTTATTAAAGGTACACTCAGGTTTTGATTTCTACAGTCATTCGTGTATATCGTGAATAATGCACGAGATAATACACAACATTGAGGAGCACAAGTATTTGTAATAATACGGAAAGACACGTGTAGTCCTAATTGAACATACTGTGCTCTCTCCGTAAGAAATTTGAGCACCCAAGCAATTATATTCTTGTTTAAGTTCAGACTAATCAATGTTTGAACAACCAACCGAGGCTGCATTGTATTGAACACTGAAGAAACATTTGCAAAAAGAAATCTGCAATAGCTCTTAGCGTGATTTAGATTCATGTAAATAATAATTTGAAAATGAATGTAAGCTTCAATATAATTACAAAAACAGATCAAATGAACGTTTCGGGTTTCCCTTTTATCAACAAAACAGGATGAATGAAACACTACAGATGAATGAGATAATACGGTAGTGGCGTAGTTAAAATGAATAAACAAAACATTGGTTTGCAGGAAATAGCATATGCTCCTTTGTAGGGAAGCACGAATTAAAATAGAATACTAGATATTCTTGAAGACGAGGGCATGCAAATACTATCTGATATGTTTAATAAGATATTTAAGACAAAATAAGTTCTCAATCTTGGAAGTGGAAAACTCATTCTGCTAAACAAACCAAATAAAAAGAAAGGCCCTTTAGAAAATTTGCGACCAATCGTTTTATTATCCACGCTAAGAAAAGTTTTAAGCACAATCACGCTCAACAGAATTAGAGAAAAGGTAGAATATCTTTCATCATCACAAAGCGGGTTTAGAAGAGATAGAAGCAGTGTAAACATAGTATGGGCAAATCGATGACTGAAAGCCAGAACGGAGAAATATAAGGCAGAATTTACCATATTTGGAATCGATATGAGTTCAGCTTTCTACACTATATGTAGAACCAAATTGTTATCAATCCATGACTCATTCTTGGACAAAGATCACGTGAAGCTCATAAGATACCTAATATCAAATACTGCATTACAATTTGAATCCGGCAGAGAATTAACAACAATATCAACCTTAATTGGATCCCCTCAAGGAGACAGCTTGAGTCCAATTCTATTCACGATATACCTTGAATCGGCCATGAAAGATCTAAGACCAAAATTACCACAAATAAAGAAGATCACTAGTGAATTGATATATGCAGATGATATAGACCTAATCTTTGAATCAGAACATCAAGCGAAAATATACTTCCCAATATTATCAACTACCCTAGAAGCATGGAATATGAAAGTGAATCAATCCAAAACAGATTATACAAAAATCAACAGAAATTTAAATGAATGGAAAAGTGTACGTAAATTAGGCAATTTGATCAACGAAAACGAAGACATCAGAAAACGAAAGCAGCTGGCCACCAATGCATTCAACCAACTCCAAAATTTATGGAATAGAAATAATATAATCAGTGAGAATAAACGAATAAAGATTTACGAGGCACTGATTATTCCGATATTGACATATACTTGTGAGACCTAGGGCCTCACAAAAAAGAACTTAGAAAGTCTCGATTCATAACACCGCAAACAATTACGTCGCGTAATCGGAATCTATTGGCCAGAGACAATTATAAATACTGATCTCTATGAAAAAAACAGGGTCCAACGCCTGAGTAAAATAATAAAAGAACAGCGATGGAAGCTATTTGGTCATATCTTACGTCGAGAAGATAACATCCCAGCCCTAACTGCAATAACAGAATATTTCCTTCGTGGCAACAAATATGTAGGGAGACCACCACCATCAATACTAACTACCCTGAACCAGGACCTCTCTACATTTCAGAAATTTCTGGATTCAGATGAGGCCGAATTAGTCCCAGAAGAACTAAGAAATACTGCAGTGCCCTCCGTACTAAAGTCACAACAAGATCTTGACAGCCTCAAAACTCTGGCCCAGGACCGTGACCAATGGAACAATTAATAACATGGATGGAGAGAGCAGCAATATTTATCGACCATGACTGAATCACACAATTCTCAGCAAGCGCCATTCGGCTCGGACTGCGAAGCTTACTACTACTACTACTAAATATTTCTAAAAGGTGCGCAATTAATTAAGTGAAAAGAGGGGAGGCGGAGAGGAACTGTGTAATGCATGTAGATATTGTTTGTAAACAGCAGACTGGCATCCTCTACGCCACGTAAGCAAATGATGACTATCACTCAGTGGCATAAACCGGTTCCTAATTTTAATAAGAACAGGTTTTTCTGAAGATTTCATGACTATTGAAGTCAATGTAACAGGTTTGAGATCGTTCATTGATTCAAATTTTCTTTTTTTGGAACAGGATCGAAATGCATTGGAGGGACATGTTAAAAAGATGCGTATAAATGGGGAAAAGCTGATGTGCAAATTCTTTTAATAATTTTTCTTTCAACCCATCCGGCCCAGCAGCCTTCCTGTCGTTTAGTTTCGAAAATATAAATCTCGTTTGTTCTCCACTGACCTGTATAGTCATTTCATCTTCCAAAGCCCTGTCTAATTTATGTTTTCTATTTTCAATACCAAAGTTGTTTGCTGTGTCGAAACGTGAATAAACACAGCAAATAAATTTTATATCGAAAAATGACTGGTCCTACCTTTGTGGTTATAGGTCTGTGTTGTGATTATTGGTATCGGGTTGCCGACAGATTTCTAAGTTTTGGAGATGTCTGGACACAAATACAAGGTCTGTTTTGTTGCCTCTTCTCCAGCGGGCGCTGGTTTTCTTTTGCGTCATGCAAAGATTATATTGGTCAGCCCACTCCTCAACAGTATCTTCATCTTCGTTGTTATCATTGTATCCCCATTTGGTTCTGTGGCTGATAAAGTGATATATCACAACCATTGGTTTCTTTCTAGTGGTGGATTTAACTGGTCACTGGAATGGCGTCGGTGGAGGCTTGTAGAAAGATATCACTTTGAAGTGTGTGCTTTCAGTTCTGATACTTTCCACCTCACTTACTGTCATGTCCTGGTTGTATGTCACTATTGGCTTGTCTTTGACGTAGATAGCGCTACCATGAATATTGCTGTCATATTGTATGACTAGGTGGACACCAGGGGTGTTTGGTGCCAAGGTCTTGTACGTCTCTTGTAGACCAAGTATGTTTGCTATGAGATTTGAGAGTTTAAAAAAATATCTGTTGGTGCGATGAAGCTAACATGTAGCAAGCGTCCGCGTCGCGTCCCTGGAATCCATCGCTGGAGACAGATTGCTATAACACGCACAACACCAACAACACACTCTTTCGTGATCGGAGTGGTAAAAGGATAGCCCCTCGGCCCGCACCATGGACGACCTTAAGATTGTTAGCTTCAATAAAGTTAAAAACGCTATTGGGAAACTGACTACCCCAGACGGCTGTAAAACAGACAATGATGCAGATGCTTTAAATACATTTTTTCAAGTGTATTTGCACAAGAAAATGTTGATAATATGCCTGTGTTTCATAGCCGAGTTATTAACTCTTTTTTTTAATGTTATTGTGGTGAATGAGGTTGATGTTTATAATAAATTAGTGACACTTGATACAAATAAAAGTATGGGACCTGACGGTATACACCCACGTATAGTAAAGGAATTTGCAAAGGAAATTTATTTATATAACAAATCTCTTTCTAGTGGTGGACTCCCTGGTGATTGGAAATTTGCAAATGTTACGTCATTATTCAAAAAGGGTGATCGATGTGATCCATCTAATTACAGACCAATAAGTCAAACGTGTATTCTTTGTAAAATCTTAGGGAGTATAGTTAAAGAGAAAATAGTTACTTTTCTTGAAATGAATCAGTTCTTAATAATTGTCAACATGGAATTAGAAAGGGGCGCCCTTGCATAACTCAATTACTGCAAGTAATGGATGATTTTATAAGATATATTGATGAAAAATGCAATATTGATGATATATACTTGGATTTCATGAAAGCTTTCGATTCTGTGCCACACAACAGGTTATTTTTGAAACTTAAAGGTAAAGGAATTACTGGTAATATTTAATACTGAACTGTATCTTTTTAAACTGGCCGTACACAACGGGTGAAAGTCGTTTTGATTTTATATGCGCAACTAGTGGTGTCCCTCAGGGCAATGTACTTGGTCCTTTACTGTTCATTTCTATATAAATGATGTACCTGATACTATAAATATAAATGCAAAATGTTTGCCGAAGACACCAAAATTTATGCACCAATGTCTTGCAAAATGATATAAATCACTATACAATTTGTTCGGAAATTGGCAGCTTTATTTTAATATTAGTAAATGCAGAGTGCTGCACATGGTAGGTCTAACCCTTTATTTTCCTATTACATAGGTGACAATAATATGACTGTTATGTCAATTACATTCTCAGAAAGGGACTTGGGGGTCATTTTTGATAATAAATTGTGTTTAAATGAACATATATTATGTGATTGTATAAAAAAGAGCGAATTATATTCAGAAGCTTTAGCTATCTTGATTTAAAAACGTTTGTCCAACTTAATAAGTCTGTCATAAGATCTTGTTTGGAGTATGGAAATAGTATTGGGAGTCCCTTTTTAAGCGACGGTCTGTTAATATTGAAAACGGACAAAGACACGCTACGAGACTTTTGCCTGACATTCGAAATCCTAATTAGAAATATGAAAGTATCAAAATTTTCCTTCACTAAAATATCGTACAATAGAAGGTGATCTTATTCATAATATATAGGCTCGTGCATGGTTCTTGCAATGTGGATTATAATCATCTTTTTAATTATTCGTATGTTACAAAGACATAGAGGAGATATTTGTTGAAAGATGCAATTCGTCTATTAGGAAAAATAACCTAATTCAAAGATTTGGTATAATCTAAACTTTGAGACAAAACATTCTAATTCAATTAACTTTTTAAAGATTGCCATAGATAAAGAACTTACCAACATAATTTTTTTATTTTGATGAATAATATAACATGACATTGGTACTATTGCATTTTATATATCATTTATTTGAAACTCTTGACTGTACAAAGTTGGACATGCCAAATGAATGTAAATAAAGTTAATTATACTACGAATAATGAATAATAATTGATAAATTGTATCTATGCATAAAAGTTACACTGAGAACTTAAGGGCTTTAGAACCTATGAACAATTAACCAATACGATATGATACGACGACGATGACGATGATAATAATGAAAATAATGATACACAAAAAAATATGGTAGAATGAATGAATGAATAAATAGATGAATAAATAATATATGAATTAAATATAAATATAAATATAAATATAAATAAGTACAGAGATAAAGAGATAAATAAATAAATCAATAGATAAATATATAACAGAGTGCTTGATATAGAAATGTGTTTCTTTTTTTAAATGAAATTATTGTATGTAAAGCTTAATTATTGTCATTTAGAATGCAGTGATTGCCTGGA
>NC_088364.1:23547162-23557162 GCF_034508935.2 Berghia stephanieae | reverse complement strand
CTGGCTTTATCAACTATTCGATCAATTTTCTTAATGTCGCAAGTACTGGCATTTCCACACCACGCTGTAATACAAAAAGTAATAACGGTCTCCAAAACGGATCTATAAAAAGGGTGCATAACGTTTTGTCTAAGTCAAATTCTGAAAGTTTCCGAATAAAATACATTCTTTTGTTCAATTTAGAGATAACATCATCCGTTTATATATGCCACTGCAATTTATTGTCAATTAAAATACCCAAATATTTGTAAACCGAAACTTGCTCAACAGCTTGATTGTTAATTTTGAGCGGAGTGATGGAATTTGTGTTCTTTCTAAAATCAAAAATCATTTCTTTGGTTTTTCCTACATTTAATTTCAGTGAGTTATCTTCACACCATCCAACAAATCTGTCGATCTCAGATCTGTATGCCGTTTCATCATCTTTAAATATTAACCCTTGAAGGGCAGTGTCGTCAGCAAATTTTAAAATTTGGACCAAGTCACTTGTACATTCATTTGTGTAAACTGTAATGAGGCGAGGAGAGAGAACACACCCTTGAGGGGCTCCTGTATTAGTAATTATTATATCAGATTTGTTTCCATTAATTTCTACAAATTGTGCTCTCTCTAAAAGAAAGTCTAGAATCCAGGAAATCAAATGGGGATTTATACTCAAACATTTTAGCTTTTCAACAAGTAAATGGGGCCGAATCGTGTTGAATGCTGAAGAAAAATCAATAAAAATAATTCTGCAATATGCCTTTGGTTTATCTAAATGACTGTAAATATTATTCAACCAAAGGTTAATGGCATCATCAACATTCTATTTGGTTGATAGGGGTCAGATTGGGGATCAAACTGGAGATTAAGCTTTGTCAGTACAAGTCGTTCGAAACATTTCATAATAATAGATGTCAGGGCTATAGGTCTGAGATCATTCATACAAGAGACCTTGTCTTTCTTGGGGACGGGGACAATTTTCGATGTTTTCCAAATGGCCGGAATACAAGATTGTTGGATAGACATTAAAAATAATGGTAAAAATATAACACAATTGCTCCGCACACACTTTCAATAACTTGCCTCCAATGCCCACACGCTTTCCGTACATTCACACTCTCAAACTCTCTCCTTACGCCTTTCATCAAACACACTAATCTCATCTTCTCACGTCATTTAATAATGTTGATCTAATTCCATTAATTTTATTTTCAAAATTACCGTCATCAAAACGTGCGTAAAAATTGTTTAATTCATTGACGTCGACGTCACTCAATGAGTTGGATTTCCTTTTATTGTTGTTATAGTTGACGATCGTCTTCATTCCCTTCCATATATCCTTAATATTCCCAGATCTTAAAAAAATATCCTCTAATTTTGACTTATAATTAGCCTTGCATTTCTTTATTTCTCTCTTTATTTCCTCTTGTTCCGTTTTCAAATCTTTCCTATCTGCCTTGGTGTATAAATACTTCTTTTCATTCAAAAGTAATTTCATTCTTTTTGTGACCCAGGGTTTGTTAGCATACATCACTATTTCTTTCTTTTCACATACCTTCTGCACACAAAATAAAACTCAATATAATCTGATACACATTCATTCAATCCATTCACGTCACAGCATGTATCAACAAAAACACCCCAATCAATACATTCAAAACAAACCTGTAATTCCAAGTAGGCCTTGCTATTTAGGACATCAATAGTCTTTTTATCAGGTTTAAACTGTTTGTATACAAGCCTATAAAATGGCAGCAACAATAACATATCATGGTCCGAGTTGCCCAGTGGCGCCCGTAAAAAATATATATATAGAGATATAATAATAATAATCCTTTCTTTAAAAAATATAGTCTTGTGGAGAACATTGTGCTTATTTGAGTCAATAAAAAAATTGATACGGCGCACAACTCTACTGAAAGATTTGAAAAATAGAAATGTATTTTTTACTGATAGATAAACAGATAACTTGATTTCCTTTTATAATTTAAAGTCAGTTTGAAAGTTCGTTAAGTCAAACAGATATCATAAAAAATTTACCTCATGACCACACCCTCAACTCTATCTGTCCAGTAGAATCCTTACTTCCGTTGTGTTGATTTAGCGGTGATCAGTGTTATGTAGTAGTGTGTTCTCATTGCGTGTATGTTTATGTGTGCGTGTGTGTGTGTGTGTGTGTGTGTGTGTGTGTGGTGTATACATATGTGTGTGCGTGTTTTGGAATGTGGTTGCGTGGAAGAAAAAAAAAAAAGGGGGGGGGGGGGGGTGTCCATCAAGTAGAGAAATTCCTGAGCTAGGAACTGTCAGATTGGGATTTTTCAGCAAATCGTGGCATTCATAGTGATATAATTCACTTGATCACATGACGGTATTCGGATTTACAGAAATTTTAAACAAGTTTCACTGATTAACAACATCAACGAATATTACTGCTGATATTACTGTCGTTTTTATGCCATCGATGTGATAATTATTGCCCTGGGAAATATTTAGTTAAACGTTGTCGGCAAACTGTCAATTGGATCTGTCTAGCTTCTAGCCCAAACAAACCAAAAGTAGACAGATTCGGGGACATGATATTTTTCGAGTCCGCTTCAAATTTTCATTTGACCTCACATAAGTTAAGTAAAGGGAGACATTCCGAAAGCTTCTACATCCCCAGTATTCATTCAATTTGTATTTTCACCGTTGATCTTTTGTCAGGCGTTTATTTATTCAATTTGTCATCATATAAAAGCGTTTTAAAAACTCTAGAACAAACCTTGATAGACAAACCAAAAGTAGACAGATTCGGGGACATGATATTTTTCGCGTCCGCTTCAGATTTTCATTTGACCTCACATAAGTTGAGTAAAGGGGAGACATTCCGAAAGCTTCTACATCCCCAGTATTCATTCAATTTGTATTTTCACCGTTGATCTTTCGTCAGGCGTTTATTTATTCAATTTGTCATCATATAAAAGCGTTTTAAAAACTCTAGAACAAACCTTGATAGATTTGTGAAAGTTTAAAATGTCCTAATTTGACCATTGTTTTGATTCTCGGCCGCCATTTTAATTTGTGAAGTATTGAAGGTAGTGCAAAGCACTCCAGTAAAGCGTGGTAAAGACTTGCGACTTATTGATCTACTGACTGATAAACTAAAATCATGCCGAATAAAGCATGGCACCGGCGACAAGCACATCGATTAAAATGTGCATCTAATCGTAATCAAGCTAATCAAGAAAATGATTCTGGCAATATCGAATGAAAATAGTTCTTTCCCGCGAAATTGCGGGCTTTTACTAGTAATCAATAATAATAATAAATAATAATAATAATAATAATAATAATAATAATAATATAATAATAATATTATGATAATATAATATTAATGATAATGATAATAATTAATGATAATGATAATATAATGATAATATAATAATAATAATAATAATAATAATATAATAATAATATATAATAATAAATAATAATAATAATAATAATAATAATAATATAATAATAATAATATAATTATTATTATATATTATTATTAATATTATTATTATTATTATTATTATTATTATTATTATTATTATTAATTATTATTATTTTATTATTATTATTATTATTATTATTATTATTATTATTATTATTATTATTATTATTATTATTATTATTATTATTATTATTATTATTGTTATTATTTTTATTATTATCAATATTATTATTATTATTATTATTAATATTATTAATTATTATTATCATTATTATTATTAAATTATTATTATTATTATTATTATTATTATTATTATTATTATTATTATTATTATTATTATTATTATTATTATTATTAATAATAATATTATTATTTTTACGAGCGTAAGTAGACTTACTTTATAATATTATAAGTGAGGAACCCGCAATATTTGATGGGAAATACAGGCTATTACAAACGGCCACTCATCTATTTTACTTATTATAATAATACCATATTGTAGAAATTAACATTGATCGAGACAAATCTTTTGAGCCATCAACGATCAAAATCTGTTTGGTATAAATCGATTTGGTATAAAGTGTGTAGGTGCGCGCAAATGAATTTGGCAATAGTGTGGCTGACGAGATAGCGATTCCCAACGTCAAATGAAAGATCATTAAACCCAAATTAGGGGACGCTTTAAAAAAAATTCTATTTTTTTTTTTACAATGTATGAAAGCTTTAATCAAGCGTATTGGTTTTTTAAAATTCCCAGACCAACTTATCCAATGACCCTTTTAATGTAGTATCAATTATATTAGTTGGATTTAATTTCAACGTATTAGATGTTGTTGGGGCAATGGAATTATTTAAGAGCAATGTTTTCTTTCATTCGTCATCAAAATTCTACGTGCATAACAACAATCAATTTGGCTAATGACAGTTCCAACGCGGACGGCAGAGAAAGCACCTAGGCCATCCTAGAGAACCAGCGGGAAATCCCGATCGAGTTGTCTACATTTCAAGGGAGCTGCCGGAAGTCCCGTTTGCTGAAAGTAAATAGATGTGGATTACAAACCCAACACCTCTCATTTCCAGGTGCACTGATCGCCGCGTAATCGTGTCTGGCCTGCCGAACAGAGATCATTACACATGGCCTCTCAAGACTTATTGTGTCCATAACAGCACCTGGTGCTCCCTGGCTCAATGTACAGAGTTTGTTATGGGTGCGCCCGAATCTCCGGAGGTATAACCGGGTTAGGGAGTTTGTGGAATACCTTCTTAAGGTGCAAGAGACAGAGCCCGCGAGCGAGTGGCACATGCACTGCTCCTCATCTACCCATCTCACACTAATTCTAATTTATGGTGTCTACTTACTATATTGTCCCATCTTTACTTAATATACCCCTGTAGCTCATACTTATTCCTAATGCTGTAACTATAAAACCTCTATACTCCCTCTCTGGTCGGCCAGTGGCCTATGTCTTCTGACTATTTGTCATATCTTTCTTGAAAAATTGAGATTTTTAGGGGAAAGGTCCAGTATCCCGTTTGATAAGGCCCATAGAATCTCATCGCCACAATTGACCAAGGCCGTGACGATCCTCTGTTTATGAAAAATGGCTCTGTACGCAGAAAGTATGACCGAAATATATAACTGCAAGCCAGGAAAAAGTAGGCGGCGGGGAATGTGTAACTGTCAATTATGAAAGAGAGTGTGGGATAGACAGAAATAGGGTTACTTAGCTAAAAACCCTTTAAAAAATCAATGATGTGTGGAACATACATCTGCAGTTTAACTCCAGATGTTAATAACATAATATGCAGTCGACAAGGAATACAGGTTAGGGTGGGAAAGCAGACCAGAGACTCCCCAGTATGGCATGACATACAAAAGGAAATCATACGAGCTCGGCCATCGTCTCGAACAAGGTCAGACAGTGAGTACCCAGGTTTATCTGCGCAAAGAGTCAGCTACTGGGACAAAGAAAACTGACAAGCATTTAAATATTTTACTACTTGTGGAATCAGGAATGATAAAAATAAGAGTTGTTGAAATTATTAAAGGAAAAGGAAATTCACATGGACTTACTTTAGGATACCCTTTATAAAATATAACAATCCTTATAATATTGCTGGTTAAACCTACTAAACCTGCAAATATGACGACTGCCATGGTATTATTACTTATAAACAATTACATCAAGGGAGATGCTACTTCTAAACCATCACAGAACTCAACTAATGTACCTTTTGGAAACACCATTTACCATATTTACAACCCTCCCTTGTGTACTCTAAATCTGACAGATCTGCACAGTTCCCAACACAACAACACAATAATTGCTGGTTCCCAACACAACAACACAATAATTGCTGGTGACTTCAACGGTCACTCTCCACTATGGGGATACAAACATTTAAACAACACAGGAATAGAACTAGAAAAGCTTTGCAACACTACCAACCTCACCATTTTACAAAATGCAGATTCAATCCTTACCCTTCTTCACAGAGCTCATATATGTCCCTCAGTCATCCCGATCTAACCACAATCTCTTCTGACCTTCTGAATTCTTTTCACACT
Organism: Berghia stephanieae; assembly: GCF_034508935.2. Classification (NCBI taxonomy): domain Eukaryota; kingdom Metazoa; phylum Mollusca; class Gastropoda; order Nudibranchia; family Aeolidiidae; genus Berghia; species Berghia stephanieae. The sequence goes on along the minus strand of NC_088364.1, from coordinate 23,551,133 downwards.
AAAGTCCTTCATGAAATAGCCAGTGACCATAAACTAATTCTCACAGAACAGTTCAAACACAGGAAAAAACATTTGAGCAGAAAGCAAATGGAAATTCAAGAAAGCAAATTGGGATGTTTTCTCAGCAGCAATAGATGACCAGCTTCCAAAAATAATAGACTCATCAAGTGTAGAAAAGTTAGATGGAGCCCTCACAAAATCATTCTTGCAGTTCCAAATGCAGGAATTCCAAAAGAAGTAAATGTAGGAAAGGAAGCGATGAAAAACTTACGGTGTTTGTTTGTTTGTTTGTTTGTTTTTTGGGAAACCCGACGAAACACGACAAAGTTATGGGAAGTAGGCAGCAGTGGGGAGTGAACCAGGGACCATGGGAAGTGTACACCAGTGGAGAGTGAACCTGTGACTATGGGATGAGGAGGGTGTTTCATTTTTTACGAAACCCGCCGAAACCCGACAATATCCGCCAACGTTATGGGAAGTAGGTAGCATTGGGGAGTGAACCTGGGACGATGGGATTCGGCGGGGTTCGTAAAAAAGCAATACCAGGGGCGGGGGGGGGGGGGGGTTACTTTTTTACGAAACCCGCCGAACCCCGACGAAACCTGACAATATCCGACAAAGTTATAGGAAGTAGACAACAGTGGGGAATGAGCCTGGGACTATGGGTGTCGGCGGGTTTCGTAAAATAGCAATACCATAGGAGAGTTACGTTTTTATGAAACCCGCCGAAGTCAGACGAAACCCGACAAAATTCGACAAAGTTATGGGAAGTAGGAAGCAGTGGGGGCTGGACCTGGGACTCGGGGAAGTGTACACCAATGAGGAGTGAACCTGGTATTATGGGAGGAGGAGGCAGGTCTTTTTTACGAAACCCGCTGATATCCACCGAAACTCAACCCGCTGAAACCGACCAAAGTTACGGGAAGTGGGCAGCAGTGGGGAGTAAACCAGAGTCTCACAGGAGTGGACACCAGTGGGGAGTAAACCTGGGACTAATGGAAGAGGATATCAAAAGGAAATCAACCTGGGACTATGGGAGATGGATACATGTGGGAATTTAAGCTGGACAATGGGAATTGGATACCAGGAGAAAATGAACCTGAGACTGTACGAAGTGGGCAGCAATGGGGAACGAACCTGGGACTCAGGGAAGTGCACACCAGTTGGGAGTGAACGTGGCACAATGGGTAGAGGATATCAGTGCGAAATGAACCTGGGACTTTGGGAGATGGATAGCAGTAGGAATTGAAGCCGGACTATAGGATTTGGGTACCTGAGAAGAATGAACCTGGCACCAATAGCGATTGAACATGGGACTACGAGAGGATACCAGTGGACAGTGATTCCCAGAAGGGAACTTCTCTTTTTCTAAACCTATCGAAATTTGTCAAAAGTTATGGGAAGTGGGCACCAATGGGCAATGAACCGGGGACGGGAAAGATCACACCGGTGGGGAGTGAACCTGGGTCTATAGGAGATGGATACCAGTGGGAATTGACCTAGGACTATGGGATTTGGGTACCCATGAAACTGACACTAGAGGAAGTGGGCACCAATGGTGATTGAACCTGGGACTACGAGAGGAAGATATTAGTGAACACTGAGACCAGAAGGGTAGAAACTTCTCTTTAGAAAGCTACCGAAATCGTCAAACCTGTGGGAAATGGATACCAGTGGGGATTTAAGCCGACTATGGGAGTTGTTTACCAGAGGAGAATGAACTTGAGATCACTGGAAGTGGATAGCAATGCGGAATGAACCTGGGACTCAGAGAAGAGAACACGAGGAGGGAGTGAAATAGGGACTCAGGGGAGTGGATACCAGTGGGGAGTGAACCTGGAACTAAGGGAAGAGGTTATCAGGAGGAAATGAACCTGGGACTATGGGAGATTGATACCTGTGGGAATTGAAGCCGGACGATGGGAGTTGGGTACTAGATGAGAATAAACCTGATACTATAGAAGGTGGGAACCAATGGGGAATGAACTTGGGACTCAGGGAAGTACACACCAGCGGGGAGTTAACCAGGGACTCAGGGGAGTGGACACCATTGGACAATGAACCTGAGACTCAGGGAAGTGCACACCAGTAGGGAGTGAGCCTGGGACTATGGGAAGAGGATATCAGTGGGAATTGAAGCCGGACTATGGGAGTTGGAAGAAATTGAACCTGAGACTATAGAGGTGGGCACCAAGGGGGATTGAACCTGGGACTACGAGAGGTAGATACCAGTGTAGAGTGAACTCAGAAGGATACTTCTCTTTTTCGAAAACTACCGGGATCATCGACAGCTATGGGAAGTGGGCACTGATTGGGAATTTACCTGGGAATCAGGGAAGTGCCCACCAGTGGGAGGGAACCTGGGACTGTGGGAGACGGATTCCAGTGTGAATTGAAGCCGACTATGAGAGTTGGGTACCAGAGGAGAATGAACTTGAGACTATAGGAGATGGACAGTAATGGGGAATAAACCTGGAACTCAGAGAAGTGCACACCAGCGGGGAGTGAACTTGGAACTATTGGTGGTCTTTAAATTTTGTTCGCTCATCGTAGAAACAATCAAGTCCTCTCAAATATTGTTTCTATATTATAGTTGTCCATATAATAGTAAACTGAGGGACACAATCGGTGCCCACCCAGGCTTCAATTACCACTGGTATCCATCTCCCATAGTCAGGTTCATTTCCTTCTGAAATCCTCCTCCTTATTCCCTTGTACACTCCCCACTGCTACCCACTTCCTATAAATTAGGTCGGTTTCAGCGGGTTGGTTTCGGTGAAAAAAGAACCAACCTCCTCCTCCCATAATCCCAGGCTCACACCCCACTCGTGTACACTTTCCTGAGTCCCAGGTCTTTCTCAACTGCTGCCTACTTCCCAAAACTTTGTGGAATTTCGTCAGGTTTCGTCGGGTTTCTTTCTTTCTTCTCTTAATTTGCAAACCACCTATGGTATATTGTCGCAAATGTTGATAGACGTCTTGATGTTTTTCACTTCAGGATGTATTTGAGTGCTATAGTAGTGAATTGGCCCTCTAATTCACTACTAAACTGTTCCGTAGTGTTGAATTTACAACGATAGGTGGTAGGTTTTTCCACAAGCGAATAGAAGAAGGGAAGAACGACCGTTCATGGCTTTGTATTCGGGAGCGCGGTACTGTGAATCTTAGATCGTGTCCCCTTGTTCTAGATCTTGTTGTTGCTGGACTAAGGTTGTTCGGTGGTACTGCTACAAAATTGTGGAATACGCTGTAGAGCATTGTCAGTTTGGATTGCTTCCTTCCTTGTTCCAAAGTTGTCCACTGTAAGTTTCGAACCATCTGTCACGCTGTCAGTGGTTTTGAAATTGCCTAATGCAAAACGCGCTGCTCTCATTTGTACCATCTCGTTTATCTTAATTTCTTTTCGTGATAGGGTCCCAGACAGTGCCTGCGTATTCAACGACTGGTCTTATTATTGTTGTATAGCATCTGGCCTTGATACAACTGGAGCAGCTGCTTATGTTTCTGTTCAGAAGGGCAGTTATAGAATTTGTTTTCTTCGTGATTGTGTCCAGATGGTCATTCCAAGATAGGTTAGTGTTGACCAAGGTATTTTGCAGTTTTTACAGAAGAAAGTTCGGTATCATGCATCATATACTTAGTGTGAAGTAGCTTCTCTCTGTTTGTCACATGCAGCACTTCACATTTGTCTGGGTTGAAGCTCATTTGTCATGAGTCTGCCCATATTTGAAGATTGCCAATGTGTTGTTGTAGTAGCTCACTGTCTTCATTGGACTTTATTTTTCGATATAGGAGACAATCATATGCAAAAAGTCGAGCTCTTAATGATACTATTTCTGATAAATCGTTTATGTAAAGCAAAAAGAACAATGGTCTCATGACCGTACCCTGTGGGACTCCAAATGTGACATCCGAAATATCAGACATTTCCCCTTCCACCAACACCCGTTGAGTACGTCCTTGCAAGAAGA
>NC_088364.1:23526593-23541593 GCF_034508935.2 Berghia stephanieae | reverse complement strand
GTCCAGAACTGATTTTCGCAGAAGACATTTGTTATCATTACACGTTTCACCATTCTCATCTTTGTTTGTTATCTGTTTAATCTTAGAATTTATAGATGAAACTGGTGGAGGTTTGATCATCAATAAATTTTTGTTTGGACCACTGCGTTTATTAGTTGGAATTGTCAATAGGTTTTGATTGTTTTGGGATTGCGAATCTTTGTGCTTCTGGGAAATTGCTGATGTTCCATCACTTGTGCATGGTTTTTTAACTCTCTTTTTCTGAATCTGTGGAACTGGTGTTGTTGCTTTTATAATTGACCTTCCTATCAATTGGCTGTTTGTAATCGTTATCTGACGCCCTTTCTCAGCGCTGCTGTTATCACGTTTTTGTGATCGAGCCCTCCGACTACCAATTGGGACTTTCCTTGTCATATTTTTTCTTTTCCACCAACTTGCTAGGTGCGGATATTTGAGTTGAAATCTCTCTCTTGTCAAGGCTAGCATTATGCAAAAATTTCTCTTAAATTTGATACCTGCCTTAGCCTGCTTGCTTTGGTATTGGATTTACGCAAAGATCTGGTAATTTTCTTGTTATTCTGACCATTTATCAAAATGCTAAGTATACTTATTAGTAAAAAAAAAAAAGGAAATGAATCAAAGCAGACTGTCTAATCAGGCAGTTTTGACACGAGGTTGCGCGACTTCCCCATATCACTGTGAGCGCAATCCAATTGTAGAGGGAAAGATTGAGAGGAGGAACACCAAATTTACTCTCACGATGATGCAATAAATGATAACAACGAGTAGACTGAGAAAAGGCATCCCTCAACCTTCCCAAACTAGAGGAAAATTACATTTCATTGGATAGAGTGGTACTCGGAATCTTTCTTGTTGTCGTTTCATTTCTCCTTTTCATCATCCTCGTCATCAGACTGTGCTGATTGATGTGTCCAGTATTTCTTTGTTGTTGTTGTTGTAGTTGTTGTAGTTGTTGTTGTTGTTGTTGTTGTTGTTGTTAACGTTGAACACATATTTGTGGAGACACTGTCTCATAATTGATGAATTTTTACTTTTGACCAGTCTCCATAAATTTATGTAATCCTCTTTGGCATAAACACAAGCTATTTCTCAAACTTTTGCAATCAAAATTATATTGGAAGCGCGTTATGTTCACTTTCGTTTGTATTCACCAGTATTGTGTATTGATAGTTATAAAATGTAGATGTCTGATAGTTAATAATTGCCATTCGTTGCTTCATATTAAAATACTGCATGTATATCGTTTAAGCTTCAATTAACCGAACACTCCAGTTTAACGAATTCCTTCTAAATGGGTATGCGGAAAATTCATAATTTTGATAATGTAAATCTTCTACGAGTTCCGATCCTCACCTGTTATCGATTTTAATATAGCTGTAATAAACGAAATGCTTTCCTATTGTTTTAAAATTCATGAAAAAGTATTTTTTTTATTAAGACAAATTGATTCAGATGTTCATACAATTTTTTGCAGCTTTGCATTGGGGGGCAGCTGAGAAAAAGAAGAAAAATACGCGCCACTTATTAAAAATCTGACTATAGTCGAATACACAATGTAAAACAATTAGAAGAAGAACTACAACAATGTCAATGTCAAGTCGCTTGTTTCGTTAACACTTTTGTTGCGTTATTAACAAAATCGAGAGCACCCCTTTTTCTGAGTTCTGATGCATATATATATATATATATATATATATATATATATATATATATATATATATAATATTATTATATTAATATATATATAAATAATAATAATATTATATTATATATATATATATATATATATATATATATATATATATATATATATATATGTGAGTGTGTGTGTGTTTGTGTGTGTGTGTGTGTCTGTGTGTGTTGGCAGATACTTGTAGGCACGAGAGTGCTCGATAATTTTGGTTAGAGCATATAAAAATAAATAAATTAACTCACTTATATTTTGCCAAAACAATCGTTTCTATGTCCTGCATTTCCTCCACATATCCTCCAAAATGTTTCGGCAAAAAATACGTGATTTATTATTATAATATATATATATATATATATATAATATATATATATATATATATATATATATATATTCTCACTTTTTATGAAATATATCTTGCCTACAAATTTGTTTCAGCTGAGGCAACACCTAAGCAAAACAGATAATACATAATATGGTTCAACCCGCCATTCAACAACGAAGCCACTTCAAATATTGGCAAACAGTTCCTCGCACTCATCGATAAACACTTCCCGATGAACCACCGACTGCACGAAATGATCAACAGAGACAACGTCAAAAGCTACAGCTGTGCACAAAACATGAAACAGATAATTACCAACCACAACAGACAAATCATATCCGAAATCAACAATATCAAAAACAAAGACAACTGCAATTACAGAAAGAAGGATGACTGCCCTCTAAAAGGATACTGCCAAAAGAGCGCCTTAGTCTACAAAGCCACCATAGCCACTGACAACACTACAGCACAATTTATCGACAGCACAGGGCCCCCATTCAAAACAAGATACAACAATCACAAAGCCTCCATAACACACGAAAGCAAAGCAAAACGCACCAAATTAACAATGCACAATTGGGAACAGATAAACACAAACAAAACACCAACCATAACATGGGAGATAGTCGAGCAAAGCAACCCCGACAGATGAGGTGGTAGAAAATGCAACCTGTGCCTGACAGAGAAACTGGAAATACTATTACACAACCACAGAAACAAAAACAACTTTAACAAAAGATCAGAACTAATGACAATGTGCCGACACTCTAATAAATTCAAGATCAAAACACAAAAAGTTAAATACCCCCCCCCCCCCCCCCCAACCAATTATAATGATGATGGTGATTATAATAATAATAAGAATAATAATAATAATAATAATAATAATAATAATAATAATAATAATAAATAATAATAATAATGATAATTAATATTATTATTATTGTTGTTGTTGTTGTTATTATTATCATTATATTATTATTATTATTATTATTATTATTATTATTATTATTATTATTATTATTATTATTATTATTATTATTATTATTGTTTTATACTATTATTATTATTATTATTATTATTATTATTATTATTATTATTATTATCATTATTATTGTTGTTATTACTATTATTACTATATATATATATATATATATATAATATATATATATATATATATATATATATATATATAAATAATAAAGACAGAAACCATGAACTTTTTGATAAAAGAAAGTATTTATAAAATATTTCAAGTATAATTATGATCAACTTCTACAATCTTGTTTCGAGCATTCGCTCTCATGAGGAAATAAAAGTCACTTTCTGATGAGAGCGAATGAATGCTCGAAACAAGATTGGAGAAGTTGATCATAGGCCTAATTGTACTTGAAATATTATCTATTTATCTATCTATCTATCTATATATATATATATATATATATATATATATATATATATATATATATATATATATATATATATTCAAGGAATTTACCCAATGGAAACCGTACGGTGCTCTTATTGGCTAACCAACCAGCGGCCTCGATGAGAAAAATATCCGCCATTGAGACATGGGCTGGGAATCGCGTTACTATAGTAAACAAGCGCTGATCGGCCGTTCATGAAATCTAAGAAAATAACTTTCTGCTCGCTCGTTTCACTCAAACTTATTCAAAACGATGTCTCTAAAATGATATAAATGTGACTTCTTAAGGTTTTCTTCACGGTCAAAACCACACAACATTCTATTAATGAATACGTCCGCAATAAGGTCAGACCATGATGCGGTGGTGGTGATGATTGTAGTTGTAGTAGTAGTGGTAGTGATGATGATGTGGTGGTGGTTGTAGTTGTAGTAGTAGTGGTAATGGTAATGATATGGTGGTGGTGGTGGTTGTAGTAGTAGTGATCGTGATGATGATGTGGTGGTGGTGGTTGTAGTAGTAGTAGTAATGATGCGGCTATGTGGTCTAGTAGTATGACACTCGCTTTCGGATCGGAAGGTCCTGGAATCGAGCCTCGCGCTCGGCGCATAGTTGAGTCCTAGGAAAAGGCTCTTTACTCACATTCTCTCACCGTACTCAGGTGTAAAATGAGTACCTGGCCGTTAACAGAGTTGTCTTTGTCCGAAAAAATGTAATATCGCCTAACAGGCGTCATGTCCCGCCCTACATGTTAAATGTTGACCAGGGACCCCTTGTAAAGCGCTTTGAGCACATTAAGTAGATATTGCACTATATAAAGCTCAATTAATAAAAAAAAATTTCAATGATGATGATATGGTGGTGGTGGTTGCAGTAGTAGTGGTAGTGATGATAATGTGGTGGTGGTTGTAGTTTTAGTAGTAGTGATAGTGATGATGATGTGGTGGTGGTTGTAGTAGTAGTGGTAGTGATGATGATGTGGTGGTGGTGGTTGTAGTAGTACTTGTAATGGTGATGATATGGTGGTGGTGGTGGTTGCAGTAGTAGTGGTAGTGATGACGATGTGGTTGTGGTGGTTGTAGTAGTAGTGGTAATGGTAATGATATGGTGGTGGTGGTTGTAGTAGTAGTGGTCGTGATGACGATGTGGTTGTGGTGGTTTAGTAGTAGTGGTAGTGATGATGATGTGCTGGTGGTGGTGCAGTAGTGGTAGTGATAATGATGTGGTGCTAGTGGTTGTGGTAGTAGTGGTAGTGATGATATTGTGGTGGTGGTTGTAGTAGTTGAGGTAGTGATGATGATGTGGTGGTGGTTGTAGTAGTAGTGGTGGTGGTGGTTGTAGTAGTAGTGGTAATGGTAATGATATGGTGGCGGTGGTTGCAGTAGTAGTGGTAGTGATGACGATGTGGTTGTGGTGGTTGTAGTAGTAGTGGTAGTGATGATGATGTGCTGGTGGTGGTGTAGTAGTAGTGGTAGTGATAATGATGTGGTACTGGTGGTTGTAGTAGTAGTGTTAGTGATGATATTGTGGTGGTGGTTGTAGTAGTGTGTAGTGGTAGTGATAATGATGCAGTGGTGGTGGTTGTAGTAATTGCGGTAGTTATGAAGTGGTAATGGTGGTTGTAGTAGTAGTGACAGTGATGATGTGGTGGTTGGAAAACACATTATAGGTTATTATAATACATGATTACACACATTCATTTTTTGACAGCTTCATTGTGCCATAGATATACGCAACAGTTCTGAATCATTTTATTGTGGATTTTGATATTGTTTGTTGTTTTTCTTGTGTCGTTATGTTGACATAGAGACCGAATGAATGGTAATGCTTACATTCCCAGCCCAAGAAAAATGGCGCTGAATGCTTTCATTGGTAGACACTTTTTAGGCTTCGTGCGTATTCTCATTCGTTTAATTCTATGATATATATATATATATATATATATATATATATATATATATTATATATATATATATATTATACTGAAGACCTGTCAAATCACTCATGCAATTGCTTAAGATTTCGTACCGACCGGCTAATTCGTACAACTGTAAAGCCCATTGACATAATAGGACAGAAAAAGAGATGAATGTCGGTCTAATCGATTTCTTCTTATGACAAAAATGCAATTGAACGACATTTTAAATTAATATTGGCTACTGAATGCGACTTCTTAGCCACAATATCAATTTACGACATCCTCCTCCTCCTCCTCCTCCTCCTCCTCTTCCTTCTTCTTCTTCTTCTTCTTCCTCTTCTTCTTCTTCTTCTTCTTCTTCTTCTTCTTCTTCTTCTTCTTCTTCTTCTTCTTCTTCTTCTTCTTCTTCTTCTTCTTCTTCTTCTTCTTCTTCTTCTTCTTCTTCTTCTTCTTCTTCTTTTCTCTCTCTCTCTCTCTTCGCTAATCTTTTTCTTTCTCAAATTCCAATTTGAAAACGAATAGAACAGTAATTGGAGAGAGTAGACAGTGTGCATAAAAATGGGCGTTTGAGATGGGAAGGCGTGAGAAGTTTTGAGTCTGTCGAGCCTGTCATCTGAGCGTTGGCGCGGATCGTTTGTCCCCAGGCATAGCGAGAAGAAGAGACCGGTGTAACGGAAAAATCACAGTGGGCGGGGTCTAAGTGACAGCTCATCGATCGCTCTCCGTGCCATGATTGGTTGTTTACGCTGTGTGTGACATGTTCTTTAGAAACCACTGGGAACGCTATATGTAGTTTTTAGGAGCCTTGTGTGTCCACATTTCATCAAATTAGCCCATGGTTACTCGAGGGAAAACAACACGGCTTGTGATCCAAAAGGGATAATGATTTGATGAAACTGAGAAGTCAAAGAATTGTATGAGGAATAAACGGCTTTGTCGGTGATCATTCAATATTCTTTCATATGATTAATATTTTGGGGTAAGTTTTTCTTTCTTCTCCTTTTATTTAGTTATTGATTGTATCAGTATCGCTATGATAATGTGATTGTGTTTTTAAAAACTCATTCCAATGTACACTTTGATTATTTGGCGTCAAGAAAATGTCTTATCAGAACTATGAAGTCAAATTAATACGCATAACGCTTAACCGTTAATGTGGGAATGACAGTCAAATTTCCAGCCGCTTAATTACCGGGTGCTTTAGATTGTTTAATTTATGTCTCCGTATTTCTGATGATAGAAATCATATCGGGTTGTTCCGTATGTGAATGTAAGCATGACAATGATTTCATTTCTTTAAATACACTGATTTACTGGCAAAGCATTTGTGACATACGTCTCCAAACTGTATAATTTCGGAGTGATTTTGATGATAGAAACATAATCTATAATCAAAAATGATATTTGAGATAAGTTGAAATGTTTTATTGAGGAGAATGGCTATTTTTGTATCCACTCAACATGTCAAAGTTCACATCATTTTGACTTTATATTCTTATTGGCATAGGTATAATTTCGACCAGTTTCACGCAGTGGGTCACATTTTTTGCTTTGACAGACTAAGGCAATTTGTGTTTCGTGGTTTTAAATTGTCAAAATCGATTAAAATTTGAAGCATTTAATCAGAATCACTAGTATCTACCATTGGATTTTCGAAGGGAGAATATTTAAAAAATTGGTAATTTGTTCCAAATCGGAAGACATTCTGTTTTAGTAGGAAACACTCGAAGGTGACACTCACAAAGGCCTTTTTAAAAAAGAGATTCGAAACATCTGGCATTTGTATGATAATGAGATGATGTTCAAAGCAAATCATTTTTAAAATGATGAGTTCGTTAATTCATTATCATTTTGGTGCCTGTTCATTTTAAAGGAGTCTTTTATAGACACAATGTACATACACACAGACACGAGCGCGCATTCATTTAAAAAGACACATTTTATTTTCTGAATTTCAAACTTAACTTGGAAATGATGAGAACTAATTCCAAAACGTATCATCTAGATAGTGGTCTCTTCAATATCATCATACCACTGGCACATATAGATGGAGTCAATCATATATATGTTGTCGTAAGTGAGTCAACCCCATTATTAAGCGAGTACACATTGCAAACAATAATCAATAATATCTATCAATAGTATGGTTACCAAGTCATACCTTAGCCAATTTTTATTTACATATGTATGTCATGCATGTGATGAATTATCCATTTTATTTTGGCAGACCTTGCTATGCTTCCTTTTTTTGAGTCAAGAAGCTAAAAACATACCATTGATTTTGTTATGCCAACGCCACCAAAAAGAGCACTAAATTACCTTTTATAATTTGATGAATATTTTTGTATTATTCATGAAATAAACATAAAATATACGATCTTAGGTGCGTGAAATATATTCATCTATAAAATTAGATGATCAAATCTTTTCTCCACGGTAATTTAATTATGGATTTGCCTTCGTATCTACTTTAACATTGGAATTATATCACACTTTAATGGGATTAAAATAGCTCATATCATCATGTAAATTAAATAAATGTAAAGATATGTTGGTACAATAATGCATGTACAATTGCAATCATTACAAATCATCATAACAAATGACATTTAATTGACCTGTCTTATCTTGTTTTAAAAAAACCCAAACCCGTTAATTCAAGTCTTATCGACGGACATTAATGTGGCATATTATTCATAAAATATAGATTCATGGACTTAGAATGTGATCACTGATTTTTCTCAATCTGTCTTTTTTCGATTCTAGAGGATGACGTCCTTTCTGAACTCACTGAAAGTAGAGAATAAGCTTTACTGCAACCAAATTGTTCAACACCCTTACCGACGATGGCTTTGAACAACTGAGCTTTTTGTTAGAAAGAAGTCACATCTAATCAATATGCGGAAACAAATTCCAGCAAATAATTCACGGATATTTTTATCTTGATTTCAGTTGCAATTGTGAAAAGAATTTTTAAAAGAAAATATTGAAGACAATAAGAATTGAACCAGACAATGAAAGAAGTAACTTTCCTGCACAAATCTACAACTATCAGCCATATAGACAATAGACAATCGGCATTACAAAAGAACAAAATCCAAACAAAAGCAAAGCATAATAAAACATACACGGACTCCTCCCCTTAACAAAAAAAGTAGAAAGAATATAGCTATAGCATTAAGAAATACAGGTAAAAAAAGAGGATAAAAACTGAGAACGAAAAACAAGAAAAGATACTAATTAAATAATTATCAGACAATAATAGGGCCATGTTTTTGGACACGGAGTTGCTACTCCAGAAATAAACAATGCATTGAAAAGGCTACTTATTGTGGACATTTTCAATTATCGCTCGACTAAACCATACACTCAACCTGTCATAATTTGTACCAATGAGTCTAAGAGACATGAGATTGTTGGCCGCAGCCTACCCAGGAGCCTTTGCGGCAGTGTCATCAATGACAACAGCCGGGTTTCACCCTGGGGGATTTCCACTAGGATTTCCCTCTGCTTTCACCTACCCTCCAACCGTGACTGCAGATCAAATCGCTGCCTTGGATTGTTCTGTCCGTCATCATAGGATGATACAAGAGGAGAATGCTGGAATGAATGGTGGAATTCCTTCTTCCGCCAAAATTATTTCACGAGGACTGTCCACGTCTTCGATGATCGGGGTTGCCATCGGACGCGATGCCAGCTCCGAGTTTCGTATCAGAGCAAGTGGAGTTTCCAAAGATGATGAAAGGGACATTGGATTGGATAGCGGCAGAATTGGAGGGAGAGATAGGTCGTGTTCTCCTAGAAGGATTGGTGGTGACAAATCTCCACCGATGGTTTATGGAACTGGAGACCTCCACCAAGCATTTGTGGGGACAACTGCTGAATGTCTGGGGCTGCCAGAGAGGCTCAATTCCTCCGGTGAGTGTGATATTAAAGTATATTTAAGATTGCGGTAGCAATAAATAGTTCTGTTAAGTAAAAAATATCACTTTATGTCATATTAACTGGCCCTCTTAATATAGAATGTTGAGCACTATTATTTCAAAACTATTGTAATCATATTAAATTAATAATAGAAAGAGCAAGTATGTGTGTGTGAGTGTGTGTGTGTGTGCGTGTGTGTGGGGGTTTGTGTGTGTGCGTGTGTGTATTTGTCAACTCCAGGAAAACCAGAATACTATCTTCTATGAAAATTAACCAGTTCGTTAACGTTTTTATAAAAGAAAAGAAAAGAAAAGAAAAGAAAAGAAAAGAAAAGAAAATTCCCTTTATTCATCGCATAGGGGAAATTTGTCTCTAGGGGCTCTTCCAAGGGAAGACTGGAATAATCCTTATGATGCAGACGTCAAGATTTTTTTTTTATTTTTTTTTTTTTTTGGTTTTGTGTTGCGATTTAGGTCAATTTTATAATGGCAATATAATTTTAAAAAATCTATTTTATTCGATCCCTAAGTTTTACGACGCCATTTTAAACAGGAAGGGTACAATAGAAAGAACGGAGTTGACATCCCTCAGATCGTTGTTATTGTTTTTTGCCATCCATGTTTATGAATATTTCTCACGAAACTGTACTTCTTTTTAAGAAAAATTAATCATTTATTAACTAATCTTTCAAATTAAATCTTTAGATGATTTTACATTATTGTTATCACCATTATAAATATTATTATTAATAGTAGTATTTAAAAACATTATTATTATTATTATTATTATTATTATTATTATTATTATTATTATTATTTATTATTATTATTATTATTATTCTTTATATATCTCTATCTGTGTGTGTGTGTGTGTGTGTGTTTGTGTGTGTTTGTGTGTGTGTGTGTGGCTTTGGGGGGGGGGGGTCTGAATCAATCTGTCTTAATCAAAAATTATTATTTTCATGAGTTTTAAAACAATAGGAAAGTATTTCTTTTATTACAGCTATATCAAAATCGATAACTGGAAAGGATCGGAACTCATAGATGTTTTACAGTATCAAAATTAACTAATTAATTCTCCGCTTATCCATTTTGGAGGAATTCGTTAAAATGGTATGTTCGATTAATTGAAACTTTAATAAATAACTTCCATTTCATTGTGTCTTCATTGATTTACATCGCTAATACACATTTCTAAAACATTGAAAGAAAAGTGCACACAACAACAAAATTGCCGACAGTTATATTCAAGAGTCAATTGTTCATGTGAGTGGTTGTATGTGCATATGTATGTAGCCTACGTGAGTGTGGGGTGTGCTCGTGTATATGTCCATAAATAATAATTATAATAATAATAATAATAATAATAATAATAATAATAATAATAATAATAATAATAATAATAATAATAATAATATTAATAATAATAATAATAATAATAATAATAATAATAATAATAATAATAAAAATAATAATAATAATAATAATAATAAAGTGTTCTTTTATAGCGCTAAATGCTGAAGCCTCAAAGCGCTTTCCAATATACTTGTCAAACCATAAACACACTCGACAGTCAGACGATGTTCTAGTCTCAGATTAAGTTAGAAAAAAAATGGCAAATAAATAACTGGAAAATTTGGAATGGTCTAAGTAAATGTCAAATTTTTAGAGGCATGACGTTTTCTAGCAAATTCCCGTAGAAATGGATAGATATCTTAGTGTCTTTACAGGACTTTTTTTTTTGGTTTAATAATAATAGAACTTTATTGTCCAAAGAAAAGGAAATTCATTTTAGTTCACATAAATACCAATGAAATGCAATTAATTATAGCAAGAAGACGGCCTACTAATTTCGGTGATAGATCTTTTTATAAAACAGGACCTACCATTTGGAACTCGCTTTCTTTGTCAGTTAGGCTCTCGGGCAGCGTAGAAAATTTAAGAAAAAATCTAAAGACTAATCTTTTCCAGAAATTATTATCCAAGGCATTTTCTTATTGATGAGTAAATTATACGTTTTATTTTTTTGATTCCATTTTGTTGAATGTCAATTTCATTTAGTAAAACTTGCATAGTTAGTGTGTGCGACTGTTGTGTGTGTCTGTTTGGCTCGGTACGAGTGTGTTTATGGTTTGACAAGTATATTGTAAAGCACTTTGAGGCTTCGACAATTAGCGTTATAAAAGAACACTTTATTATTATTATTATTATTATTATTATTATTATTATTATTATTATTATTATTATTATTATTATTATTATTATTATTATTATTATTAATGGACATATACACGAGTACACCCCACACTCACGTAGGCTACATACAACCACTCACATGAATAATTGACTCTTGAATATAACTTATCAATCACGTAGAAACAAACAATACTTCACAGCAGAGAAGCAAACATGAATAGATAGAAACAATGACCATTGTTTAAAAACCATTGAAAGATTGGCATTAAAAGTACCACATTGGCATCCATCTCTGTGTGACGTTTGTCGGGGATTTCCTATGAACAAGGCTTTAATAACACCTACCTATAGATAACTTGAATTGATTGAGAAATGAGTCATTTTTAACGAATTGTTAGTTATGAAATATCTAAGAAAATTTATTTGATGGTGGAATAAAAGTATTCTTTCAATAGTTTGGATTTATTAAGTTCGTTTTATCATCGCGAATAACTCACTCGCAAGCTCGTGAGGTTTTGGCGGGATAAAAATAACGTATTTAATATATCCAAACTGGTGAAAGAATCCCCCTATATCATAACCTCTCAAAGGGTCGGCAAAACGGGGTCAAAGTTGATGTTTTCTACACTTTAATAAGCTATAACTGCTAAAAATGTAGTGGAAGGGTCTCAATCATTTGATTACTTTATGCTATTTTTTTCCATGAAAAAGTCTATCTTCAAGGTCATTCGAGAAAAATCTATAATAATGTAAGTGCAGCGCCGCAATGCAGCGCCACAAACTGGGCTAACGAGAGGTGAGTTGATTCTATCAATGCCTAAATACACGGCGGGAGTTCTGGACACTCATGTTTCGATGCGAAGACTGTGTTAGCTTGTTTTTATAGCTGTTCTTTTTCTTTTTTGTTTTGTTTAATTTTATTCTAATTGAAAAGATATTCGTTGCGATATGTTTTTTAAAAAAATGTTTTAATTAATGCTAATGAGTAATAACGTGAAGTTGAATGTAAGCTTCAATTTAATTACAAAAACAGATCAAAAGAACGTTTCGGGTTTCCCCTTTATCAACAAAACAGGATGATTGAAACACTACAGATGAATGAGATGATGTGGTACTGTCGTAGTTAATAATTGTGTAATAATAATAATAATAATACGAATAATAATAATAATAATAATAATAATAATAATAATAATAATGATAATAATATAATAATAATAATGATATAATAATAATAATAATAATATAATATATATATATATATATATATATATATATATATATATATATATATGCAAATGTACAAACATGAAATATAATAATAATAATAATAATAATAATAATAATAATAATAATAATAATAATAATAATAATAATAATAATAATAATAATAATAATAATAATAATAATAATATAATAATATATAATAATTTATATATATATATATATATATATATATATATATATATATATATATATATATGCAAATGTACAAACATGTAAAAATATACAACCAAGAACAATAGCAACACCTTATATATTTATTTAATAAATTGAGATAGGCCATACATCTGGCCTTTAGTCCGAACTTGTGAGTGTATTTTTAAAGGATATAATTTAATTTAAATCACAGTTGCGCGATAAAAATTCGGACACCAAGGGGTCAAAAATGAATTAAGATGACGTGTTATCTTTGTTTTTATAGATATAAGGCGACGGCTCCTAATGGAGAACTTAATATATTTGCGAAGGGGGTGATCGCCATCCTTCATAACTTTCTCCATTTTACTTAGACAAAATATCTTGAACAGTTCTTCCACATTGGAAATTGGGTGAGTATAACTCCTGGCTTTATCAATTATCCGATCAATTTTCTTAATGCTGTAATGCAAAAAATAATAACGGTATCCAAAACGGATCTATAAAAAAGGGTGCGTAACGTTTTGCCTATGTCAAATTCTGAAAGTTTCTGAATAAAATACATTCTTCTGTTCAATTTAGAGATAACAGCATCGGTTTGTAAAAGCCATTGCAATTTATTGTCAATTAAAATACCCAAATATTTGTAAACCGAAACTTTCTCAACAGCTTGATTGTTAATTTTGAGCGGAGTGATGGAATTTGTGTTCTTTCTAAAATCAAAAATCATTTCTTTGGTTTTTCCTACATTTAATTTCAGTGAGTTATCTTCACACCAACCAACAAATCTGTTGATCTCAGATCTGTATGCCGTTGCATCATCTTTAAATATTAACCATTGAAGGGCAGTGTCGTCAACAAATTTCAAAATTGTGACCAAGTCATTTGTTCAGTCATTTGTGTAAACCGTAGAGGCGAGGAGAGAGAACACACCCTTGAGGGGCTCCTGTATTAGTAATTATCTTATTAGATTTGATTTCATTAATTTCTACAAATTGTGCTCTCTCTCTAAAAGAAAGTCTAGAATCCAGGAAATCAAATGGGGATTTATATTCAAACATTTCAGTTTTTCAACAAGTAAATGGGACCGAATCGTGTTGAATGCTGAAGAAAAATCAATAAAAAGAATTCTGCAATATGCTTTTGGTTTATCTAAATGACTGTAAATATCATTCAACAAAAAGTTAATGGCATCATCAACACTTCTATTTGGTTGATATGCAAATTGTAAGGGGTCAGATTGGGGACCAAACTGGAAATTAAGCTTTTTCAGTACAAGTCGTTCGAAACATTTCATAACAATAGATGTCAGGGCTATAGGTCTGAGATCATTCATACAAGAGACCTTGTCTTTCTTGGGGACAGGGACAATTTTCGATGTTTTCAAAATGGCCGGAATACAGAATTGTTGGATAGACATATCAAACATAATGGTAAAAATATAACACAATTGCTCCGCACAAACTTTCAATAACTTGCCTCTAATGCCATCTGGCATTAAGCGCGGAGTATTGAATGCATTTGATTGTCTTTATTTTGTCGATAAATTCACTTGATTCATTTAAACTCATACAAGATAATTAGCATCCTATATTTTAGAATTTATAATATTTCTGCTGATACACTTTTTCTCATAAAAAAGGTCACATTGCGCGTTACAATTTTCGACATTAAAAAAAAAGCATTTGAATTTTTTTTTACCGAATAGAAACGAGACTAGATTAGGATTGACAGTACACCTCTGATTACCATCATTCGTCGATTATCGTGAAGCAATAATATGGTCATGTGGGATGACACTAACCTTCGAACTGAAAGTTCCAGGGGTCGAGTCCCGCTTTGAGCGGTGTACAGTTCAGTCCACAGGAAAGGCTCTTGAATTGAATTGAATTGATGTCTCTGAGGGAATTATTATTTTAAAAAGTTTAATATCGCCGAAAAAGCATCATGTCTTGTCCAACCTACCTAGTGTGTTGCAGTTGCTGTGGATATTGCACGATACAATTGATTATTTTTTTATGATTTAGCATTTGATTGGTCTGTAATAATAGTGCATATTCTAGAATAACAACAACAACAAT
>NC_088364.1:23521593-23524093 GCF_034508935.2 Berghia stephanieae | reverse complement strand
CCTCCATCACCTATTAAAGTTGAGTAATGAAAGATATACTACATTATTATTATGATCTAGTTGGTCTATAACCATGCTGGTTATCATTTAGTATCGTATGACTTTCAAGAAAGTCAATTATTCGATTTTTTGAGACAAACTACATAACCTTACATAATATGCATGTTAACCTGATGGTCTGTAGTCTGTAGCATCCAATTTGCTGCCCTTTTTGTTACTGTCAGTAACATTGGCTTGTTTCCATTCTATAGGTAAGGTGCAGATTCAAGAGACTTAATATGTTATTGTTGATAATGGCGGATATATTTCAAAGGCCCTCAGTAAACGCGGATGAAGGGAATCGGAGCCCATGCTTTTAGACACATCTAAATTTAACAAGTTGGCAAGTATGTTTACTTGTGTAATATAAAAATCGAGAAAGTTAAATCATTTGTAATCTTGAAAGTTGGTATATTTGTAGTATCTCCTTGAACAACAACAGCAACAACAACAACAAAATGAGCTTTTTGTATAGTGCAATATCCACTAAACATTCTCAAAGCGCTTTACAAGGGGTTCCTGGCCAACAGCAACACATAACATGTAGGACATGACATGACGCTTGTTAGGCGATATTACAATACATTTTTTTCGGACAGAGACAACGCTGTTAACGACCAGGTACTCATTTTACACCTAAGTACGGTAAGAGAATCTGAGTAAAGGGCCTTCTCCAAAGCGCTCAACTATGCCCCAAGGGATGATGGTAACAAAAGGGAATTGACGAAAGTAAACCTCAACGTGCTATACATTTCCCCAGACGCCCATCCACAAACAGCACTTGACCTACTGTCACATTAAATTAACGAACAAATGATGTCATCACAGAGTAGTAGCGGGTGATTTTACCCACGTCGCCCTGGACTCCTCTTTCCCGTTATACCAACACGTCAACTGCCCAACTAGAAAGGACAAAACGCTGGATCTTTTCTACAGCAACATCAAAAAAGGTTTTAAATGTCGACAATTAGGAGAAACTGATCATGATATGATTCTCATGAAACCAAACTACAAAACCAAATTGAAATCCGTGGGTGTCGAGGAAAAGAAAATTAAAATATGGGACAGTGATACAATTGAGACCTAAAGAGGATGCCTTGAATGCACCGATTGGAATTTAATCATTGAAACTCAAATTCATAAGAAGAACTGAACGACGTGGTCAGCGGGTATTTGTCTTTCTGTGAGGACTCGGTAGTAAAAAGTAAAACTGTGAAATGTTTCGGTAATCATGGCTCACCAAAGACTTGAAAATAATGTTAAATGAGAAAAAAGAGCTGACAAACAGAGAGACCTTACACAGCTTAAACGGGTTCAAAAAACTTTGAAAAAGAAAATAGACAAAAGGAAGGAACAGTTCAAAAATAAGATGGAGGACAAATTTACAACGAAAGACATAAAAAGTGTGTGGGTAGATAATATGAAGGAGCTAGTTGGATTTGATGCAAAGAAAACAAAACTCAACATGGAGAAAGGGAAGGGAAAAGAGTATCTCGACCAACTTAACCAGTTCTACGCACGGTTTGACTGTCATGACTACAATGAAGAAATTAAGCAACTGACTGAAAACCTTTCTTCAGAAAAAGAGCACTAACCTGATGTCATCACCGAAGGAGTGATATAAAAAACGTTCAAACAACTAAAACCCGGCAAAGCGTGTGGACCGCATCTCGGTATCACAACTCAAAACGTATGCTTCACAACCGTCCTCCATTTTCTATGTCATGTACAATAAATCTTTGAGTTCAGGGGAAATACCAACACACTGGAAGACGTCAAAATTGTACCCGTGCCAAAGACATCATCAGCAAAGGAAATGAATGACTTCAGACTTGTTGCCTTGACTCCAATTCCCATGAAATGCCTTGAAAGGATCATACAAGGACTGTTTCTTCCACAATGCGAAACTCATCTAGATTACCACCAATATGCATATAAAGCCAAACACGGAGTGGACGACGCAAAACTCCATTTCATCCAAAATGACTACAAACATTTCGACAAACCGAAGGCACATATTAGGACTTCATTCGTCGACTTTTCGAGTGCGTTTAATACCATTCAGCTCATCTCCTCATACCAAAACTACTACACATGAACGTCAGTGCTAATATCGCTCTGTAGATTTTAAATTATTAAATAATTTGGTCTCTCTGTCAATTTGTGACAGAGAGACCAATTATGTGTCGGTCCCCACAGACAATATGTTAATTGATTCATCAACCATATCCACCAGCACCGGTGCTCCGCAAGGAATGGTTCTTGCTCCCTTCCTTTTTTCTATATATACAAATGACTGTGTAAGCAATTTTTATTATATCATTATCTTAAAATATGCAGACGACACAGCAATTCAGGCTTTAATCATCACAGAAGCTGACATTTTAAACTACAAACAGTCGATATCCACATCTGTTGATTGGTGGGAAGAAAACCATCTCCAGCTAAATGTGAAAAAAAA
>NC_088364.1:23489093-23516593 GCF_034508935.2 Berghia stephanieae | reverse complement strand
ATATCATAATATCACTTTAAATTTTGATTCTCAATTAATTAATCAGATAATGAAATTAATTGTGTAATATATTCTTGCTGTAAAGAAAATAAGCTTTTCTTGCTATAAAGCATTATCATTTCATATCTACAAAGTAAAGCAATATTAATCAACATTAATAAATATATTTGTTAAAGTAAAATAATATTTACTCATTTAAAGTAAACATATTGAGTGAGTTCGAATATAGATAGAGTTATATTCGTATGATCATCATATTATAACAAAATCATTTTCTTTCTTTAAAGTGAATGAGCCGTTGGAGGCTGGGCTTTAACAAGCCAACTTTAGGCTATACACTCATAGCTTGACACTAATAGAAACTGAACATTTGCCTGTTTTATAAGTTACCTGCGAAGAACCATTTGCTTATTTTAATATCAGAACATTGAGAAACAATTGATCTGTTTATGAATACTGTGAAACCAGAACAATTTCAAGAAGAGACAAATTAACAATATTAGAACAACCTTACAGTTTTTGTTGAATATCAAGAACACTCTTTTGACTTTCTTCCACACGTCTGGATTGTGTTTAGTTAGCTAGTTAATTATTAGTTGCCTGTATGACTGTGATGGTTGCAACCTATCTGTGAGATTGTCTGATGTGGTAGCGGTTTGGTAAAGTATTGATAATTAATTGATTTAATTATATATTTTCATATCGCTTTCATATCATATTCATCATCACACATCTCCATCAATTTGTCATCCATCTATTTGATTTCATACTTATTACATCTATCATTTCATCTTCATATCTCATAATATCTTTGTTATATTGTAATAAAATATATCTTCATTTAGCTTCAAAACCTTTATCAACGTATTGTGTTTGGTTATTGATCGGTGTCGTAGCTTGAATATAGCACACATAAACAAGGTTGCAAACTGCGCTACATAAGCATACGGTTTACGTGCGCACTTTGTGACAAGCATCCAAGCAGTTATTATTTGGTAGCGTCAACATTATTATTATCTAATTATAAAAACGCAATTATTTTTTTGTAGAATAAACATAATTACCATTGCCCCCCCCCCCCCCCCTTTCTCCAACCCCCCTCTCCCCCCCCCCCCCCCCCAAAAAAAAACCAAACAAAAAAAAAAACAACAACAACAACAAAAGAAAGAAAAAGATAAACAAACTTGATATAAGGGTGCGAGAAAAAAAAATTAAAAAGTTTAGAAGCCTGTTACCGCCGGACCAAAACAGATGCAGGTATGAAATGTCACGATTATCAAATCAATTAATTGAACTTAACGTACACAAAATTTCAAAAACAATTATTGAGAAATATGTATTTGGAGATTGTTTTAATAGACACACTTTAAATTATCGAAAACTTTGAGCTAATTCTCAAATTTTGATGTGACCTGTCAATCACCCATTTTGCTTTATGGCGGTTTTACACGATCCAATTGATTTTCTGTCTTAGATAATGATTCGATTCCACAAAATTTGAATTGACTCTTTTAGCTCTGCTTTTGTGTAAAACATTGTACTAGTTTACTCTTATACACTGACATCATTGTCCAAATTATGCTACCATTGGATTCACGTCATGACTCATTGGAAGTCATTTAAGCTTTAGAAATAAATCAAATATGATTTCTGTGTCGTATTGAAAATTATGTAACATTGTTAAAAACAAAACTTGTCCCAGAAGATATCCCAATAGGCCATTTGGTTTTCAAAGAGACTGAGTGAATCTCTATGCTAGTCATACCGACGGGATCGTAACCTTGTCAGAAGCCGCCTGGAGCCCATAGCCACGGATGGGCCTAAAGCCAGATCATGCATGCGACCCCCCCCCCCCCCCTGCCCCCCTCTCTCTCTCTCCTTATCTCGCGCCACTTCTTGCATCCACACTCGACGCCCTTTCCTCACATTAACTTTATTTCCACATTTGACAAAATGTGATATTTTGTAAATTTACATATTTGTGTTTGTGTTTACTGTCTCCTGACGAAGGCCAAGGGCCGAAACGTTGTTTGTTTTGTGTTGTTCCCTTATATATGAGTCACATCTACTCACTTTATTTTTTTATCTCCAAATAATGAAAAGAAAGCCTTGAATCTCAGCTACGTATCGTTTCATTTATTTTTTCACATAATTGCCATCACGAGCAACAGCAGAGCTTCCAACGCCGAAATAGTTGGCGCATACCGTCAGCGAAGAACCCCTGTGATTTTTCTCGGCACCATCGACGAACATCTGCCACAACCTCTAAATCACTGTTGTAGCAGTTTTCGTTCAGATACTTCTCGAGCTGAGGGAATTAAAAAAATAGTCAGATGGAGCAAGATCCGGACTATATGGAGGATTCTGTTGTGTTGGAAGTTATTTTTTGATGGATGTTTGCTGCGCAGCCTCATTTTGCTGTTAGAAATTCAATAACAGAGTGCTATTTGACGTGAAGTTCATTAAACGTATGTTTCCATTTTCTCAACCGCGTTGTGACATCACTCAATTATGGGCACACATGACGTTACATGAATTAATTGTTGCACTTGAGTGTAGAAACATGGTTTGAGAGTGCGTGTGTGAAGTTTCATGATTGTACCTAAAATATGTTTGATTTATGGGCAAACGGTTTCTTATATATCAGCCCGCCCTCGTAAAAAGCAACACTTCTTTTTAAAGTCTTTTTACATTATAATTATCCTAGAGAGGGCCATGACATATCCAGGGTCATTTAGATTAAGAAAAAGAACGGGATTTGATCTGTACCGCTAAATGAAAAAGCGAGTTAACTATCACCAAACCATTGTTTCGACCCACCATAGTCGTGGTCGTTGTTGTTGTCGTCGTCATCATCATCATCATCATCATCATCATCATCATCATCATCATCATCATCATCATCATCGTCATCATCATATCATCATCATCTTTATAATCGTCGTCATTATCATTTTTGTCAACTGACTTTTTATTTTCAGGCGGAAGTGATGACAGTAAAGACGGCTCAGGAAACAAACGCCGAAGAACGAGAACGAATTTCACTGGCTGGCAACTTGAAGAGCTTGAAAAGGCATTTCAAGATTCTCACTATCCTGACGTATTTATGCGGGAAGCACTGGCATTGAAGCTGGACCTTGTTGAAAGTAGAGTTCAGGTGACTAGAAAATCGTCGCTAGATTCCATAACAAAAAAATGAGCTCTTGTTTTATACGTTTAACTATCGTTTCAATGTTTGGTAAACATGGATGGAAAAGTTGTAAGAAGTCTTATATTCTAATAAAATCAAACAATATTGTACGTGATTAGTGATTGAATGGGTAACACGGATAGCAAATCTTTGACTGACTCCATCGCCATATTGTAGTTTAGACATACTCACACTCACTCATTTCCATGACCAGTTGATTGTCAGGGGGACATGCGGGATGCAGACTTAACAACCTCACGCCATTCATCATTCTGTTTTTTTCTAGAAGGCTATTAAGGTCAAGGCCTGCCCACTCTGTGATGTTGTCTTGCCAATATTTTTTCTGTCTTCCTCTTCTTCTCTGTCCCTCCACAATGGTGTGCACGATAGTCTTGGACCGGTTATCACGGCAGCAGCAGCTTCTAATGGTGTCACACTACTATGTTATGATGATCAATCCAGGTCGTAAACTTATCCCCGCAATCGTGTACGGTCGCGAACCCGCCCGGAAGCTTCGTAACAACGCCGCGTTCAACTAGATGCTCCACGATTTTGGGCTAGTGACTGCTGCCCGCTTCCCATAACTTTATAGTCCGTTTTCTTAGCGGCAAGTTCCGTGCGTTTTGTGCACTTTTTGTAACCAGCAAACTA
Source organism: Berghia stephanieae (assembly GCF_034508935.2). Lineage (NCBI taxonomy): Eukaryota > Metazoa > Mollusca > Gastropoda > Nudibranchia > Aeolidiidae > Berghia > Berghia stephanieae. Next base: position 23,512,752 of record NC_088364.1, on the reverse strand, counting down.
AGTATACAAATTGGTGCAGAAAATTATGAAGATTCGAAAAATAGGTGGCTCCAAATACAATTTTTATTGAAAAGACCTTAAAATTCGTCGTAAAGTCTAGTGAAAACGCGCACTTTGTGACATTTTGGCGCTCGATGACAAAAGTATTTTTTAAAAAACATTCTCACCCATTAAGAACATCTTGATTAGTTTTTGATCGTGGAGATATTTTTGTTTTAATGTTTTCTATTATTATTTACCAAAAATCTAGCTTTTAATTATTTTAAAACATTTTTTTTGTCTTCTGACCGCAGAAAAAAACCCAATAAAAATTGTCTTTTTTTTGCCCGTGCAACAAAACTATGAGTCATTAGGACGACCTATCCTTTACTAAGTATGTACTAGGATGTCTTAGCGCCTGTAAACGAAAAAACAAAAAACAACAAGAGACTAAAAAATATTTAAAGCAGTTAAAGAGGTTTCTTTCAACCATTGTGTACAGTACAATAATGCTAAATCGAAATGCGGTTTTGTCATCTGTCACCGCCTCTCCCTTCGAGATAACAACAGCTCCATCTACCGACAATGGCATCATGTGTTGTCTAAAAAATAACTGAGAGAATGAGTTTTGTCTTTTGAACGATGTCAACAAACTACAATTTTATTTTGTGCAATCGATATTCATTGAAAAGGTAAGGAACAATCTTTTTCATTTATTATAAATGTCTTATATCATCGTGATGTTATTTTACTTTATACGCGTGCTAGTGCGATAAGTATCGCGCAATGTATGACAAAAGAATTGAGTTGTGAAAAAAGAATTGGGTCACATCAAGCTGAGTCACAGTCATATCATTCTACACACACAATAAGCCTCCAGGATGCAAAAGATAGAGTAAGATTATGGCCCATGCTTGGATCTGAACATATTTTTCTATCTTAATATAATATAAGTTGCATGTGCTATGTCAGTACTAAATTTAGACCCTTTTAGATTCGATTCGATATAGATTAGCCTGTCGATGATTGATGATAGAATAACGGTGTTTATCATTACTGCTGACCGAGAAAGAAAGAAACATAACTAATTTATTATTAACTCAGTTGATCAAAAAAAAAAAAGAAAATCTCCACACACAATTCTACCAATACACGCTAATATTCACACACATTGTTTTACCTTTTGCTTGTTCAGGTTTGTTTTTTTTTTAAAACAGTGTATTGACTTGTTTGTTACATTTCTACTTGCCAGCCTCACAGTCCTTTGTTTCCTTAAAATTAATACGCATCATGCCTGGGGACCTCGTCAAATGGGAATGCTAGTTTGATTTGTTGAATGGTCAAGATTGCAAGGACTAAAGTTCCATTCTAACAGGTATTTGGAAGTATGTGTTCGTTGTTTGTGTGTTGATGATGTTGTTGTTGTTTTATTGTTGTTTTGCAGAGAATCTTACCACTGAGCTATCCAAGCCCCGTCAACTAATATGTGTTTAACCTTTCTCACGCAAACACACACACAAACACACACTCACACGCACACACACACACACTCGCACGCACACAAACTTGTTCATTCTGTCATCTCTCAAGCTACCCTATATCGCCTTAAGATGGTAACATTTTCTGTAACTTGATAAACTACGTAATTCACACTTTGTAGGAAATAACTATAAATATTGTCTCTTGAGTATGTCATGGGGTTTTGTTTTATTTTTCTTTCCTTCCTAGAATGCGCTAATATGGCAGGAGGAAAGAAGCGGCAGACATCCTTTGTCGACTGTAAAAATCTGAACAAAGTTCCAAGACTCGATCAAGCTTCCCCTGAAATTGACTGGTCGAAGTGCCTGTTTTGTCAAGAAACCATTGAAAATTCTTCTCTCATAAACCCTAAAAAAGCAACGAAGTTAAATTGTGTTGAAGACACGTATGTTGCCATTTCGGAGGATATCAAACTTTTTCATGACTCGGGTAGATTGCCAATAGCATTGAAATTCAATATTAACCAACCTGTGAAATATCTTGCTAATTTTTTGAGAGACAATGATGGACTTTACCATAAGAATTGCAGACACGGGATTCATAAATCAAAACTCAAAAGGCTTGCAAAGAAGATAAATCAATGTAATAGTGAAGCAGTTGCAAGTCCTGATACAAGAGGCACATTAAACACATCACATGTAAGCAAACACTGCTTGTTCTGTAAGGGTTGTGAAGGGGAATTGACTGAGGTCCGGACTCTTGCTCTTTCACAAAAAGTCTACTAGGAAGCTGTCCTTCTTTCAGATACAAGTATTCTTAGAGTATTTGCTGAGGGTGATCTTATTGCGATGGAAGCAAAGTATCATAAGCCTTGCCTTATACTGTTCCACAGAAGAGCAGACGATTTTAGATGTAAAAAATACTTCAGACAACAAATACAAAACACACATTGCAGAATGCAAACAGGATATTGTCAATTTTATTGATCAACAACAAGCTCGCACAGACACAAATGTTGTGTTTAAGCTGAATGATCTCTACAATTTACTTTTGTCAAAATTAAATGCCATAAATTGGTCGGATGTATATGTACATAAAACTAGATTCAAAGAAAATTTACTATCGAGAGTTCCTTCTTTAATGGAATACAGGGATGGGCGGGAAGTCTTGCTTACTTTCAAAGAGGGGAATATTATTTCACAAGCAGCTATTGCCGATTTAGATTCAAATGATGATCTTGCAATACAAAAAGCAGTTGATATTATAAGAGCAGAAATAAGAAATCATACATTCATATCACCCCTCAATATAGATCATGATAGCATTGTCAATAGTGTACCACACAAATTAGTGAAAATTGTGAATGGCATTTGAAGTGGTCAGTGTTCGCTAAGTTTAGGTCATCAGAATCGACATACCATGACAATTTCACAGCTTATCATGTTGAACCACAACAACAAAAGCCCGCAAAATTCAGGTAGCACTAGAAAACAGTTGTCCAAGGAAACTCAATCCCCGTTTATTTAGGAGTCATGGTTTTTGCCAAAACCAGAAAGAAAGGTCTTATTGATAAACTGTCTGCTCTGGGTTTATCAATTTCCTATGCTAGGGTAAAAGATATTACAGCTGAAACTAGTAAAAGAATTTGCCAGTTCTATAAAGAGACAAGTATTTCAACATCATCCAGAGATTTGTCTGTTTGTTGTTTGACAGAGCAACCAACTTATCTGCTGTCAATGAATGCCGGCGTGAACTTTTTACAAAAAAGTCACGCCTTCAAGACAATAGCCACCAACTCGTGAAGCTCTCAAACAGCATTTAAATCGAGCAGTTTACCAAGCTGGTTATGTATGGAAACGCTCTCTTGCTAAAGACCCTAGTCTTCCTTCCAAATCAGATTTTGGTTGGAAAGAAGATGGGATGCCAAAGTGGTCCACTTTGACTGACCTTACACATGCCTCACAAAATCTGATTAAATGTAACTGTTCATCAAAGGGATGCTCCAAAAGATGCAATTCTGTTAAGGCATCTCTTCCATGTACTCTGTTATGTGCCTGCAATGGTCAATGTTCTAGAGACAATGATTGACTTTAAACACGTTTTTCAATTGTATGTTTTCAACAAACTATGTAATTAAAAAGGGATGTAAATCTATAATAATGCTGCTGTTAAATATGTACACAGAAAAAATGTTTTAAATGGTTCAATTCTTCATTGAATAAATATGTATTGTACAATATATATAAATTTAAACGTGTTATTTGCTTTATGATAGAGATACATTGTACTCTTATGTTTGAGAGTGATTGTACGTGTGTGTCGGGAGGAGAAGGGGTACTTGCTTTGGCAGTTGAATTGTCTATTATTGTTTTTTTTAAAATCAAATTAATATTGCTTGATTTTAGAGGATGTGAAGATTAAAAATGTTTTTGAAATGTATGGCATTTCAAATATATGTCAGATTCTAAACTATTTAAACAGTTTCCAGGAAGGAGATATACATTTTTTTAAATTTCCTGAAAAATCCCAATTGAATTTCGTATTTTCTTATATATTTCAATAAAATTCAAATGGAAAAATATTTTCTGAGTCCAAAGTACGCAAGGGAATACCAAAATAACCACATCATTATAAAATATTTATAAAACCGTAATTTTTTGAGAAAAAAAAATAAAATGTTGAAAAAATGTATTTTGTCACCTTTAAAGGGCAATAACTCTTGGTTCCAGCTATATTTCAACTTGGAGCCACCTATTTTCGAAATCCTCATAAAATTCTGCACTTTGTGTGAAAATTTCATGCTGGTTACACGTTTTGCACAATTTTTCCATTAAGGGAACGGACTATTAGACGGTTTCGATAGGTTTCGGAAAAATGAAGTACCCTTCTGGATTCACTCCCCAATGGTGTCCACCTACCATATTCCCGGCTTTATTTTCCACTGGTATCTACCTCCCGTAGTCCCAGGTTCATTCCACATTGGTCACCACCTCCTATAGTCTCAGGTTCACTCCACTCTGGTGCCCACCTCCCATAGTCCGGCTTCAATTTCCACTGGTAACCATCTCCCATAGTCCCAGGTTTATTTCCCTCTGATAGCCTCCTCCCATAGCCAGGTTCACACCCCACTTGTGTCCACTTTCCCGAGTCCCTGGTTCACTCCTCACTGCTGTCTACTTTCCATAACATTGGAAACTTTCGGTAGGTTTCGAAAAAACAAAGTACCCTTCTGAGTTCCCTCTCCACTGATGTCCAAATCCCATATTCCCGGCTTCACTCTCCACTAGTATCTACCTCCCGTAGTCCCAGGTTCATTCCCCATTGGTGCCCACCTCCTATAGTCTCAGGTTCATTCCCCTTTGGTGCCCACCTCCCACTGGTATCCATCTCCTATATTCCCAGGTTCATTTCCCTCTGATATCCTCCTCTCATAGTCCCTGGTTCATTCCCCACAGCTGCCCCCTTCCCTAACTTTGTCGGGTTTCAGCGGGTTAGGTGGATTCGACAAATAAGAACACCACCGTTCAAGGCGCCAGCGTATCGGCTCGACATCCGAGATGGTCTAGTGACGATCAACCATAAATACTACTTTCCCCCTGATATGCCTCAAGCACCACCCCTACCAATCGTCAAGGCAGTGATCCATTAGGGGCGTTATGTGTGTGTGTGTGTTGATGATGATGAAGAAACAATAAATATTTTCCCAAGTTTTCACTTTTGATAGCATGAATTCATTGTTAAATAAACTCTTTAACGAAATATCTGAGAATCATATTTTGAGGGATGGAAAAAAAGGTATTCTGCCATGGCTATGGGTTCATTAAATTCATTATCTGTTTTTATCGTACACTAACAACTGGTGTTAAGTGGCGCGCTATAAATAAATAATTTATTAAATCCAATGCAAAACGACCAAATAGATCATATTTTCTAAGAGACCTTCATCCAAAGCCATGAAAAAATCCTTATAACAGAAATTATGAAATAGTTATAAAAAGAAAATTAAAAAGCCATCTCTTTCGGTTATGTTTAGATAATATTATATGTATGTAGAAACAATTAATTGATCATTAAAAAAAGTAAAGTTGAAAAAGAATGGATAATCAATCTTCATATAGTTCTAATCACATTATATTTGTTATGTCACCTTATAGGTTTTCTTTACTATAATTTACATTTTAAAAATAATTCTGTATTCTCACCTTTTAGATGCTACAAACAATACTCGAGTAAAAAAAACACACATAGTTAAATGATTAAATACTTCTCCTAGAACACAACACTGGAGCCTTAATGTTGCAATCTTTGCCCCCAGTCTGACGTTGACACCACTCGATGTCTGCTATACTATTCTGATTCCTGTCAGGTTCACAAATGTCATGGATGTTCTCTTGTATCTCAAAATTTGTTGTGGAGTGCATCTGCTCTTATTATGGAGGACGACGACGACGACAACGATGATGTTAATGATGATGATGATGATAATGATGATGATGATGATGATGATGATGATGAGGAGGAGGAGGAGGAGAAGGAGGAGGAGGAGGAGGAGGAGGAGGAGGAGGAGGAGGAGGAGGAGGAGGAGGAGGATCATGATGTGATTGACAAAATGTTTTTTTTTACTTTATTTCTCAAACTCAGGTATGGTTCCAAAACCGGCGTGCCAAATGGAGGAAGAAAGAAAATACCAAAAAGGGTCCAGGTCGTCCCGCTCATAACTCTCATCCTCAAACATGCAGTGGTGACCCGATGGACGAAGAGGAAATCCGGAGGAGGGAGAGAGAGCGTCTGGAGAAAAAACGGAAGAAACAGGAAGAAAGGATGAGAAAGCTGGAGGAAAAAAGGAAGTCGCTTCATGGATTAGTATCCCATCACGCTCCCTTAATTGATAGCGTCAGTTTTAATGAAGGGGGACAAATAAGCGCCAACCAATCACAGTTTTGTGGTCCATTTCTTTCCCCTACCTCTTCAGAGGCTAGCAGTGACAGCTTTACAGATCATAACATTTCAACATTTGCTGACACAATTTCAGACACACACGTTTCCCCGTCCTCCACGGCACAGTCTCCACAAAGAGCAACCGAAAACAACAGAGAGGCAGATCGTGGTAGTTCCTTTAGCATTGATCGGCTATTGGAAGCTCCAAAAGTTCCCCGAGGTAGGCGGCCAAATTCTAAATATCCCCTAGTGCAAGCTTGTAAATCTCTAGGCACGTTAAATATTGGCCTTCTTCCATTTTTCCCGATTACTCAACCGATGGGTTTCCTTGTTCAGCAATTAGTTCAAAGAGAATCCGCTTTGGGAACTTCGCTTGATAATAAAGAAGATTCAGAAGTGATAACATCAGAAATTGAAGTGATGAAAGACGCCACCAGGAAATGCCAAGAAGGTCCCAAAGATTTAAGTTTAAGAGATATGCCAACAATGCACGAGAGCGTCTATATAAAGAAAGCAAAAATTTCACCAACTATTAAAAAGAGATCTTCCTCAAATTCTGATAATGACGAGGACCGTTTCGAGACACATGGTTTTGAAAGCTCAGCTTCAGTTTCAAAGGAATACAATGTACTACCGATAACAAATGGCGTGCGTTTATCTCGTAATAATCTTGAAAGCAATTCATATGATCAGCAGTCCGACACAAAATATTATTACAATTCTTTGAAGAATGAAGTCAAAAAGGAAATGCGCGACGAAAGAACGGTGGGTGAAAGAAACAGATACTGTGATGAAGATATGAATGCTTTAAACCTCAGCTTGGTGAACGATGATAATAACAATGAACATGATATTGAAAACAAAGACAGTCAAACGGAAGCTGGATCGATTATCGAAATAAAATTGGCAAATAATGGTGGCGACAAGAGCGTTATCTGTGGTAGCAACACAGCAATTCGAGAGAACGAGGAACTTGAAAACGGTGAATGTGATATTTCTGACAAATCTTCAGAGAACGGTTCAAAAAATAATATTATGAATAATATTGACGTTGAGGACGATTGTTCTGATCAATATGTGTTGACCGCATCATGTTGAATGATAATTTTTTTATAAACTAGCTAAAATATATTTGTTAAGTATTAATCTCAGTTGCTTGTTTGCATTAGCAAATTAAATCAGATAATGATTAAAGTTATGATTCCATTTGATCCTTACCACTACACTGAACAGAGGTAATGTTACAAAAACATCAAGAATTTGAATTAAGTCATTAATTTGTACAATACTTTTTCAGACCAATTTACATCAAATCAAGAATCACTCTTTACCCATTCAATAATGTCACACCGTAACACAGTGAGATCAGTATGTAAGTAAGTAATCGTCGAGCAGGTGCAACAAAAATAAACCCCAAACTATCAACTGAAATAACAACAAAAATTATGAACTACTATTAGCTTCATAAACATGGCATTAAAGCATGAAAAATATATTATTTGTTTATAAAATGTGAAAATAATAGGCGATATTTCGTAATTTAACAACAAACAAATAAGAAATTGTTCATATTTATGCTGTTTAAAATGGGCTGTGCTGTTCTATTTTCTTTTGACCGTAAAAAGCTTTGACAAAATGTATTCAGATCAGATGTTTCAACACCGCCAAAAGGACAATAAATTTGTAATGGGATTAGTTTGCCAAATCTCAACAGCAACAGCACCAAAATATCTGACACTGCTGACTGGGTTCTACAAATTATTGGACGTTGTCCTGATAAAACATTTAAGAAAATATCGAAGAAATATCGGAATACTCTATTGTTGAGGTCAAAGGGTTGCATCAATATTGTGACATCCTCTATGTGTTTATGTGATCTATTAAACCAAAGACGAGCCCTTTTAATCGATATCTTCTTGTCTTGTCAATTTCCACGCATTTTAATTATAAAACTTATTTGAAATTTTTCTTCAACCGACTCGAGTCTTGTTATCATAACTATGTGTGCAAATTGATGTGGAAACCCCCCCCCCCCCCCCCCCCCCCCCCACGGGAGACCGGTCCCTATTTGGTGCAAATTTAACATTAAAAATATCAATTGTTGGATATATTGCGATTGATAGAGTGGTTTTACGCACTTTAAAACAAACCATACATTCTAAATCATGTTTAAGTCATTAGGCTCATGGAGCCGGAGTTTATCCTGGTTTCTATAGCATGAAAAAGACAATAGCAATTGCTTGCTGCCCTTTGGATAGGACGCTAGTATATCGCAAAGTACTTGCTGCCTGATCTAACAGACCCAGCTACCCGCTGACTGCGGGGTCGATTCGATCCCTTTGCAAGTGAAGCGATTGCTCTACCATCTGAGCTTTTGGGCCCTGCCCAACATAAGATCACAACATATACTGAGCGTCAATTTAAACTGGCCAGAGATTGACTGCCCATAACTCAATAGTCATACTTCACATACCACTTAAAAGTTAAGAAAATTTCAATTTGAGTAAGATATATACATGCTTAGCCGAATAAGGTGTGGGTTAAAAACATCAAAAATTTCGAGGAGTTCAAAAGTAAGCGTAAATTCATAAAGTTGAAGAACTCGTAAAAGCTATTACCGTCTTTGCATTGTTTTTTCCCCTCTTAGATTATGTTTCTTGGTTCATATTAATTCAATTCTTTTAAAATGCCAATGGACAAGAATATACTTTGAAAATTGCCGTTATATTAATTTAACCCTATGGTATCATAGTCATAGAAATTCTATTTCTACCTTATTCCCTTGCACCAAGGGGAGCAACTCCACATACATGATGTGTTACATGTCTTTAAAAATATTTATGAGATAACTACCCATGCTATTTCGTTTTAATGAAAGGAAAAAGGAAGGGGAGAAAAAAAATTCATAAAATGTATTACAACTTTTCACTTTGTTATTCAATTAATTATAATTAGCCAGTTGGAGCTGTAAACAAAAGTTGAAAGATATTTGTTACAAATAAAATAAAAGTCAAAAGTCAAACACATCCACAGCCAGTGGAAAGTACAGGTCGTTTGTCCATCCAGGAAGTTGCGACAAGGTGATGCATATTGTTGTTCCTCGAGGAGCTTTAGATTTCTTCATCTCAGGTGGTAAATCTTTTCTCGAAGCTCTAACTGTTGAGCATGAGTAGGTCTCTTATTGAAGCAGATCCGTAGCAAGCTTCACAAATGAAAAATAATTATCATAAAAAAATAACGACCTCGGTTAAAAAATCAACGGAGTGTCCTAGACCGAAAGGATTGGGTGTGGTGGATTTTCCGGTGTAAAAACTTAATTCAAGGAGATAGCCGCTTCTAGGATCTGCATCACACCTTACTTTCACACCCTAAGTCTTTGGCTTTCCCTGACTATACTGTTTGAAAAACAGTCTTCCAGTGTAGTTTCATCAAATAAAATATCTCTGCCAGGGCGATTAACATTCTGTGACTTTTCAGTGATGAGATTCATAAGGGGACGGATTTTGTAGAGGGGACATTATTGAGTATGGCCTCGTGGCTGTTGGCCAGAGGAATCACATAGATGGAAATATTGACTAAGTTTCTCATACCTTGATTTTGAAATAGTATTAGCAATAACATCAACACGGAGTCGGGGATGCTGGCTACAATATAACGAACAGTGAGGCAGCAGCCACTGCTTTCGTCTCTGCTCAGCAAAGAGATTTGTCTGTGTCACACAGCGTTCAAGAAATTTCTCTGTTATAAATAAACTAAAATAATCATAATATGGTTGTGCTTCTTCAGCCAGTTTATGTCAATTATCATCATAATCATTAACAAAAAAATCTTTCAAATTGCCACTCCAAGTGCTAGCTCTAGACGTATCACCATTATCACCTACAGTCTTCATCACTACCTTTACAAAGAATTTTATAGTCGGCATCGGGACAGTGAACCAGAGGTCGGCACTCGTATCGTCTAACCATGAGTCTCTTTGAATAAATAGCAAATAATTTCACTACATTTGACCAGATCACTATAAGTGAACCTCACATTTTACATAGATAACGGTTTTTAAAAAAATAGTATCACCCTCTCAAAAAATGTGATTTTACAGACAGCCAGTTTCAAATGGGGTAAATGAGACTGATGTAATAAGCCAAAATCACTCCATAGTCATTTTTGCAACGCGGAAAACAATATCAGCACAGCACAGACGTTCACTCCAAAAACACTTTCCGGCTTAGCTATACTATCCTCAAGCCAAAATGCCTCGATGCAACAAAACACTACCATAGTCAATTTGGCAAAGCTGAAAGCACTATTATTAGTGTTTATAGCACAGACCTTCAAGCTAAATAAACTACTGTACCAGAAAAAACACTACCACTTAGGCAATATAGCAGGTGATCACAGAAAAATAGCCGTTGTGTATTTCTTTCTATTGTAAAACGTTATAAAGATATCTTTTTCAAAATTTTACTGCTTTTAGATCTATTTTTCTATTTATTGAACTGCAAAATGTCAAATTAAGTGGATGAGCGGTTTTTGAATAATATAAAATCTTGTAACACCACCTAAACATTTTGATATCGGCGATAAGATAAATTATTGTGGTATTTGAGCGTTGCTAGTAATTTGTGGGTGAATCTTGCAGGTGCCATGGAAACGGCGGTCATTTAGAGACATGAACACTTTTGGTATGTTTGTAAATACCTAAAAAACAAGACATGACATGCTTTTTTCAGTTGTCTTGTATATTTTTCTGGGTAGAAACATTTGTTATAAAATTTGTCATTGAAAAATTATATTTGACTCATAAACATAAAAGGGGAAACCGAAAGTAATTTGCTTTTTCTCATTTTTACTCATGTATGTCTGTCTTCTATCAATATGTATAGCTTTTTTTCTGCACAAGGTACTTACTGATATTAAAGAAAATACTTGGAAAGTGTTTTAATCATAATCACGAAAACAACCGCAGAAGTGTTTATTGACGAATGATGATTGTGTTTTTTTTTTACGTGAGTAATTAATCTGGTATGTAATCGGTACTGTTTCATTTTTTAAAGCTAACGTATAGAGTTCATAGCTTACGTCAAAGTCAATAGTGTAGTGTTTACTGTATGTAGAAAAATTACATTTATTTATACACCTAGTGAAGATGTCTAGAGTTATGATCCTTGAATGGTCACCTAATGAAATAGTTCAAAACGAAAAATTGGAAATTTGATAACCGCTGCTGTAAGAGACAATATTTTGCATTGTTTTGAGAATATTTCTATTGCAATAATGAATCCATAACAGTTGGGTTATTAAATCTAAATATAGGTAAACGTTGGTTCAAAAACTAACAAAATGTTCTATTTTTACATAACTTTTTGTTTTATGCATGAAATTGCTCATAGTCATTTTTTTTAAAACTAGAAATACAATGTGTCTTTTTTATTATTGACACATTTCAGGTTAAAATAACTCGAGACCTATGTTAGATTTAATCAAACGGTTTTTAGCCATATGTGCAGAATTTATTCAAGTTTTGATTGATATAAATTTTTACACTTTGCGCCCTTTGGTAGATGAGCTATGACGTCATCAGTAGAAAAGATTAATTTTGATATAAATCGTAATTTATTTTGGCTTTGTCCGGCTTTCTCTATCAGCTCATACAAGGTCAATCCTGTCCATTCTTATGCTATTCAGTCACATTTTCCTTTGTCTTGCTCTTCTTCTTTCCATCGTACCTTGCATGACTGTCTTGCACAAGCTACCATGTCTGACTAAATGCCCAAGCCATGCAAGTAATGGTTCTTCTCTTCCGGTTAGCTTTTCCACAGCTTCAAGAACCTCATTATTAGTTTTGTTTCAGATATGACACTCGTAGGATTTTCCTGTAACTCTTTGTGAACAATCAGTATCTGCACTTATAATACTCTGTCAGAAAATAGTGGATCGAAATACATGACCCAAAACGTGGACCCACTCTCTAGTGATGCCTCTGCCAAAAAGGGCAATCTCAAGAAATATAACAATTACCGAACACAGCCTCATCAGTCATCCCAGCCTGGTAATGTTAAGCATTATCCTAAACAGGCTAAATTAGGTCAGAAGAAATACTTGCAGAAGAACGATTGCGGTTTAGGACAGGGAGAAACACAGTCTATCAAGTGTTCAATTCTAGAATCATTACAGAGAAATGCCTACAGCACCAAAAAGAGTTATTTATAGACTTCAAGAAAGTATTTGGCAGGGTTTGACATGTAGCTCTCTGGGACTCACTAATAATCTATGACTTAGACGAAGGAATCAGCCAAACTATAGGAACACTATATAAAAACACAATCAGTGCTGGCCTATATTATGACAACCAGCAGGGATCATTTTTCAAAACAATGAGTCCAATAACCCTTTGGCTATACCATTCTTTTAAATTTAACGTTGATGAACGTTGAATGATCAGTAACATATATTACATGTTTCTTATTTCGACTCCATAGAATAGAAACATATTATGTTACAACAACAACAACAACAAAATAATAATAAAGCCCAAAGACACGTATTGTCATAATTAAAGTCTTTTCTCCAAGAATAAGAGCTTATAATTTGTTTAATTGAGCCCTTATAGCATGCTAAGTCATCAAATCAGCTGTCATATCGTCTGTTTGGCAGTATTTCAATTCAAATCCCTTATTGAGCTCAGCTCGTATGAAGTAATAGCGAACATCATTGTGTTTAGACCTCTGGTGGCTAGCAGATTGTTTACTAGAGCAAATGTACCCTGGTTATCCTCATGTATAAGTGGCAGTTGCTTATCATCGTCACTTCCGATACCTTTTTTTAGAAATTGGTTGAGATACAAGACATCTTGCACTGTGAGAGCAATATATTCAGCTTTACATGTTGAATGGGCTACAACTGGCTGCTTCCTTGACTTCCAAGAAATCTTCACTAAAATTTAAGCAATAATCCGGTGTGCTACGTCTCCCTTCATCATTTGAGCCCCATTCAGAATCACAGTATCCTATGAGTCTCAGCAAGTAGACAGCAGTGGGGAGTGAACTTGGGACTGGGTTTTGTAAAATAGCAATTATTTTTTTACGAGACCCGAGGAAACCCGACAATATCCGACAAAGTTATGGGAATTAGGCAACAGTTGGGAGTGAACCTGAGACTCAGGGAAGTGTACACCAGTAGGAAGGGAACCTGAAACTATGGGTTTCGGCGTGTTTCGTAAAAAAGCAATACCAGGCGGGGGTAATACTTTTTTTCCGAAACCCGCCGAAAACCGACGAAACCCGACAAAACCTGACAATATCCGACAAACTTATGGAAGTAGGCAATAGTGGAGAGTGTACCGAAGACTCAGGGAAGTGTATACCAGTGGGGAGTGAAACTGAGATTTGGGTTTCGGAGGGTTTCGTAAAAAGTAATTGTTCTTTTTACGAAACTCGGCAAAGCCCGACGAAACCCGTTAATATCCAATAAAGTTATGGGAAGTAGGCAACAGTGGAGAGTGAACCTGGGACTCAGGGAAGTGTACACCAATGGGGAGTGAACCTGGGACTATGAGAGATGGATAAGAGTGGGAATTGAAGCCGGACTATGGGATTTGGTACCAAGGAGAATGAACCTGAGACAATAGGAAGTGGGCACCACATTGGATTGAACCTGGAAGTGCGAGCGGTAAATACCAGTGGACAGTGAGCCCAGAAGGCACTTCACTTTTTCGAAACCTACCAAAATCGTCAAAAGTTATGGGAAATGGGCACAAATGGGGAATGAATCGGGGACTCAGGGAAGAGCACACCAGTGGGAATTCACTTCCTCTCCCTCTCCCTCCTGGTAATGCTTTTTTACGAAAACCACCGAAATCCAGAGTCCAAAGTTCATTCCCCACTGGTGTACACTTCCCTGAATCTAAGGCTCCCTCCCCACTGTCGCCTACTTATCATATCTTTGTCGGATATAGTCGGGTTTTGTCCGATGCCGTCGGGTTTCGTAATAAAGTAATTGCTTTTTTTTACGAAACCCGCCGAAACCCATTGTACACTTCCTTGAGCCCCAGGTTCACTCCACACTGTTACCTACTTCCCAAAAGTTTGTCGGATATTGTCAGGTTGTGTCGGGTTTCGTCGGGTTTCTTCGGGTTTCGTAAAAGAAAGTATTATTCCCCTGGTTTTGCTCACTCCTTACCGGTATACACTTCCCCGAGTCTCAGGTTCACTCCCCAGTGTTGCCCAATTCTCATAACTTTGTCGGACATTGTCGGGTTTCGGCGGGTTTGGTAAAAGAAGAAACACCATTCAAGACATGTTTTGGAGTTATCCAATGGCATTGGAAAGGATTTGATAAAAGAAAAAAAAAGAAATAATGCGGTAATAACCCAGGAAATATCTGGTCTGGTACAAAGCATTAAATAAACCAAACTTCTAACTACTTCACGATACTTTCTTGAGTCGACAGGCTCTTGTTTATTCCATTCTAATTTTTGTTCACAAGGAGTAACTCACTTACAATTAGACATCTCATACTTTTCTAATAGTTTCTCAATATATTTCTGTTGATTCATTTTTACATCATGGTGTCCTTGTTCAAAAACAATGCCTTGAAAATAAGACAATTTTCCCATAACTTTCATTTTGAACCTATCCCTAAACATGATTGACCTCATATAGAAGGTCATCATTGTCAGCACCAATAATCAAGTCATCAACATAAATAAGTACAATGGCATCTTGTTTGGTATAAACACAATTGTCAGAAAAAGATTCCTCAAAACATTTTCAACCAAAAATGCATGCGATTCTTGATACCAATTCCTTCAAGATTGTTTTAATTTATACAATGATTTGTTCAATTTGTAGACTAATTTTTGTCCACTTTGACCTTTAACTTCAAAGCTTTCAGGCTGTTCCATATAAATTGTACAATCTATTGGGGCATTCAGATACGACATCCATATGTTTTCAAGTTCAAGTTCAAGTTCAACGTCTTTATCTGCAAAAGGCATCACTGCAGATTTTATACAATTATGTGGTGACTTTCTCCATTATTGTGTTTGTGAGTTGAAACATAGATTTTTAATAGTTGATCTAATTTGTTGTTGTTGGTAATATCTTGGATTTCTGGTGGGAGAGTGTTCCATTCCTTAAAAGTTCTTGGGAAGAAACTGTTTTTATATTTGTTGGTTCTGTGTGTTGGGGTCGTGAACTTACTGCTATCATAATTTCTTGTGGATGTACAGTGTTGTTTTGCGAAATACTGTGTTAGAGTTACTGCTGTTTTGTTGGAATGTACTGTTCTGTTTAGAAGGTGGAGACGTTTTTCTTTCCGCCTACTTTCCAGCGTTTTCCGCCGCAATAGTTTCAGGGCCTCAGTAACGCGCAAGTAATAGTTGGTGACAAACCTCGAAGCTGCTCTTTGAACTTGTTCGATTTTCTTAATGTGATCTTGCTGATAAGGATCCCACACTGTATTTCAATACGGGTCTGACTTAAGCATTGTATGCCTGTTCTTTCACCTTTGGGACCGGGATCACTGGTACAGGTTCCGCCTCAGGAAGCCAAGTGTACGATTTGCTTTTGCCACAATATTATCATTATATTGGTCCCATTTCAGCGATTTGTTTAGTTGGATTCCCAAGTATGGCAATGTGTCCACGTGTTTTAATAACTAACCGCTTATTTGGTAGTCGTAATTAATTTGTTGTTTTTTTTTTGTTTGTTTGTTTGTTATTGACATTACAAAGCATGTCTCGGGGTGGAATTTCATCTGCAAAGGTTTGTGCCCATGATAGAAGTGAGCCAAGATCATTCTGTAATATGTCTGCCTCGTTCTGGGTTTCACTGACTCGAAATAAGACGCTGTCATCGGCGAACAGTTTGAGCTTGGTAAGAGTTGACATGTTTTTTCCTAAGTCGTTAATGAATATTAGAAAGCAGAGCAGATATAAAGCTATGTTGTACTGTGCAGCGCGCTGCATGTTAATGCCCACTGAAGTCATATTTGTTGTAGGGCCAAACGTCTCATGGTAATCAAGACCCATTTTCTGACTATATCCTTTAGCTACATAGCGAGCCTTATAAGATTTGGATGTCTATTTTCAAGAAGGGCGGTAAGAGTGTAAGGGTGGTACCGCACTAGGACAGGACTGTCCCAGGACGAATTTGTCCTGTCCCACTGAAGAAAACTTCTATTCAAAACAGATACCGCACTAGGACAGGACCTTCCCAGGACACACCTCGCGTATCGCTTGCACAAATGCATTATCAAAATGGATGAAAAAGAGGTTGCATATTTCTGTGCTTTACTACGTAGAAAAAAAGACAAATGGAAAGAGAAAACAATATTGGGTGCATCCTTTAATGACCCAAAGATTTCTCAAGGGTCAAATCCATATACTATGGTGATCTCCGATCTTATCCTAAAATGCTTTTCTTGGACTCATCTCACTTTACCCAGGTGTAAATGATTATCAATTCGCTGTTGAAAGTAATCTTTAACAGACTAGCGTCCTTTCAAGAGGATAATAGAGGGTCTGCATGGCTCGGCGGTACGGTCTTTGCTTCGTACCCGAAAGGTACGAGGTTCAATCACTGCGCTGTGTGGCCTTGAGCAAGTCACCTCGCCCTAGTTTAATTTGCGGCGCTGCACTGCGGCTAGCGCCTGGGTTATTTCAGTCTTTCCTTGGAATAGATCCTCGAGAAACTTTTCCCCTAAGGGATGAATGAAGGGAATTTTATTTTTTTAAATTTTAAACTGTTATCTGTCTGCTCAACGCTACAGAAACATGGATAAGTTCCGGGTCTATAAGCTTAGGAGGCAGGATGGCCGAGAGATTAGCGCGTTGTACTCCGGACTTAGTGGTTCTGTGTTCGATTCCGACCGAAGCCAATTTGTACTTTTCTAGAGCACGAGAATTTACTCCAATAACTCACTCCATTCAGGTGTAAAAGGGTACCTGTCAAACTGGGATAGTAATCTGCGATAGACTATTGTCAGAAGGACTTACTTAAGGACAAAATATTTTCATTGAGAATTCCCGAAATAAATAACGATAAAGATAATTTATCCCACAAGTTATCGAATAGATGTGCGACCGGTTTTAGACACGTTACTGCTGTGTCACAAAGTGTGACACTTCTTAAATCATATTTATAAACATACGTTATTAAATTGCCGAACATGTTTATGTTGCTATGCATTCTGTACGTGGTTTCACCACATATAATTATTTTTTGAATTGTTCTTCCTTTTTTATATTCAGAATTGAAATAAATATATGAATACATAACAATGCGAAATTAAATACAAGCATCAGTTTAATATACGAAAACAGATAAAATGGACGTTTCGGTTTTCCCCTTTATTAACAAAACAGGATGAATGAAACACTACAGACGTAAGAGATAATGTGGTAGAGGTGTTGTTAAGAGGCATAAACAAAATCATTGATGGGCAGGAAATTGTATGCTTCTTTGTGAGGAAGTAAAACTAATAAATAAAGGTGCCTAAATGAGTCACTAAAATGGAGATAAAGTTAAAGGGAGTAAATCTGACTGATGAATGAACAACACAAAACAAACGACGATTCAGCCTTTGGCCTTTTTCAAGTAAACACAAAATACATATAAATGTATATTAGATTGTCATAACAATAAAGGTGAAAAATGGTAAATGTGTGTGTGTGTGTGTGTGTGTGTGTGCAATGGCAGAGAGATAGATAGATAGAGTGTGTGTGTGTGTGTGTGTGTTTGTGTGTGTGAGAGAGAGAGAGAGAAAGAGAGAGTGACAATGAGATGACGTAATATCAAAACTATATATATATATATCAAGAATAAGGTGGGGGATGGGGGGAGCGGGGGGGGGGGGGGGGTATTGAAGAATACTGCACAGCAATAGTGTTATTAGTGGTCCCCTACCTCCGCTGTTAAGATATTGAGAAAAAAAGGAGAGAGAGAGAGAGAGAGAGAGAGAGAGAGAGAGAGAGAGAGGGGGGAGAGACAGACACAAAGAGAGAGGTAGGGAGAGAGTGAGGCAGAGAGAGAGAGAGAGAGAGAGAGAATGAAAGTGGGAGAACGGGAGTGTACACACACACACGCACACACACACACACACACACACACACACACATTTACAAAATTTCACCTATATTATTATGAAAATCTAATAAAAATTTATATGTATTTTGTGTTTACTTGAAAAAGGCCAAAGGTCAAAACGTTGTTTGTTTTATGTTGTTCATTCATGAGTCAGATTTACTCCCTTTATCTTTATCTCCATTTGTGAGGAAGCACGAATTAAAATAGAGTAATAGAAATTTATAAAAGGTGCGTAATTAATTAAGTCAAAGGAGGGGAGGCGGGGAGGAACTGTGTAATGCAGTATAGAAAGTGAAATACAATAAAGTGTGGACTATTGTTGGAAAATAAATATAATGGAATAGGAAATAAATACAAAATATAAGGAGGGATGTAGGTATTTATATACTCATCAGTGGCAGTAGCAGCAGCAGAAGCAACAGTAGTAGTAGTAGTAGTAGTAGTAGTAGTAGTAGTAGTAGTAGTAGTAGTAGTAGTAGTAGTAGTATTAGTAGTAGTAGTAGTAGCAGTAGTAGTAGTAGTAGTAGTAGTAGTAGTAGTAGTAGTAGTAGTAGTAGTAGTAGTAGTAGTAGTAATCCTTGACGGACTAGCGTCCATTCAAGAGGATAATAGATAGTCAGCATGGCTCGGCGGTACGGTCTTTGCTTCGTACCCGAAAGGTACCAGATTCGATCACCCGCTGCTGCGCTGTGTGGCCTTGAGTAAGTCACCTCGCCTAGCTCAATTTGCGGTGCTACACAGCGGCTGACGCCCGGGTTATATCTCTCCCTAACTCAATTTGAGGCGCTGCACGGCGGCTGACGCCTGGGTTATTCCAGTCTTCCCTTGGAATAGACCCTCGAGAAAAATTTCCCATATGGGATGAATAATGGGAATTTTATTTTAAAAATTTTAAAACTGTTATCTGTCTGTCAATGTTACAGAAACAGAAAGTTACGGATTTATAAGCTTAGGAGGCAGGATGGCCGAATGGTTGGCGCGTTGTACTCTGGACTTAGAGGTTTTGTGTTCGATTCTGCCCTGGTGCGGAAGGCGACTATATTTTTCTACTATCACAAATGATATGAACACGGGACTGGGACAGTCCTGTACAGTCGATTTTGTAGCATTTCACAACGGCTTGGGACACAATGGGACTGTTTTGTCCCGTTCCAATAGGTGCGGTAGGTTTCACTTTATTACATACGTTACAGATTTGGGACAGGACTGTCCCAGGACAGTCCTGTCCTAGTGCGGTACCCCCTAAGGCATTTTATTTCTTCCTGCATTGCTTCTAACGACTCAGATGAATGAATAGCTTCTTGTTATGTTTGAGGAAGATCCGAATTTTTTAAAGCAAAACTCAACATCATTTATAATTTTATCTTCTGTACGTGTAATCATACTCTTTAAGGTAAGCAGGAGTCTCTCTCTCTCTCTCTCTCTCTCTCTCTCTCTCTCTCTCTCTCTCTCTCTCTCTCTCTCTCTCTCTCTCTCTCTCTCTTTCTCTCTTTCTTTTAGGATATCTTTCACTTTGCCCAAATGCCTATGGAGAATTTTCAGTATTTTGCTCGAAACTTGATTCATCATCCTTCTTATCTTTATCAACATGATCTTTTTCAACACTTTGTTCGAAATACATATCATCATCATCATCATCATCATCATCATCATCATCATCATCATCATCATCATTATCATCATCATCATCATCATTATCATCATCATCATCATCATTATCAACAAAACATGCATTTGTCAGAGTTTGTCTATTTTTACGATGCATTTTCTGAGATACAAAATGAACAACTCTACATTTCATCACTTTGCCTGGGTCTGGGGAATAAACTAAATATGATTGGCTATTTCTATCATAACCCACAAATATTCCCTTTGTGTATCTACCATCACGTTTTTAGTCTGATGTGAATATGCAAAGCATTCAGAACCAAAAACTCTCATGTGAGATATGTTTGGTTTTCTTTTTGTTAGCGCTTCAACTGTGGTCTTTTGCAACCTAGCATTGTAACATCCATTTCTAATGTATGCAGCTGTGTGGACTGCATAATATGGCCACAACTCATTAGGTAGCTGCTTCTCTATAATCATACATCTGGCCATTTCAAAAATGGTTCGCCATTGCCTTTCAGCAGTATCATTTTGATGTGGGGAATATGGTGCACTTCTCTCATGTTTAATCTGGTTTCTAAGTAGAATAGTTTGAAATCATTTTGATAAATATTCTGAACCGTTGTCTGATCTGATTGAATTAACCTTCCTATAAGGAGCAGAATCGGCAAGGAATTTCTCCATTGCCACCACTTGTTCACTTTTATTCTTCAAAAAGTATACAAAAGTAGCACCTGAAAAATCATCAATAATGGAAATGACATATTTGAAACCTTCATATGAGTTAGGAGTAATATGACCTGCAAGGCCAGTGTGTACAAATTCTAAAGGAGAAGTAGCACAGCTACGAGGACCTCTAATTATTTTCCCTATCACACATTAAAAAAAAAATAGCTTTTATATCGCGCAACATCTACTAAACGTGTTCAAAGCGTTTTACAAGGTGTCCCTGGCCTACAGCAACACTTAATATTCAGGACAGAGCATGACGCCTGTTAGGCGATAGTACAATTTTTTATTTCGAACAGAGAAGCGCCATTAGGGGCCAGGTACTCATTTTACACCTGAGTACGGTGAGAGAATGTGAGTAAAGAGCATTTTCCAAGGACTCAACTAGTCGATCCGAAAGCGAGTGCCATACCACAAGACCACATAGTCGCACATACTTCACTTTCTTTTTTATTTTGCTTACTCTCAACTTTCATGCCATCTACAACATTTTCAAGTTTCTTGATATCATCAAAATTACAATGACCAAGTGTCTCATGCCAATCATTTATATCTTGTGAGTAGCATATACTGTTCGTTGATTCAGAATTATTAGAAATATTAGTACTAAGATAATAAAGTTTGCCTCGTTTTTTAATCGGAAAACTCACTTACTTGTCACTACACTGGAGTTTTGCGCATTCGCCCTGAAAATAAACAACGGCCTCATCATGGGTAGCTGCTTAAACAGAAAATATATTTTGTGGAAATGTTGGAACATAATAGTACATCTTTTAGCATAATGTCAACACCGAATTTTGAAATTTCAATTTGACATTGCCTCTGTGAACCATCGCATTAAGCCTTTCACCATTTGCGAATTCTATGAAGTGTCTATCAGGTCGAAATGATTTGTCAAATGAATGGAACTTAAGACTTATTGTTTAGAATGTGCGAAGGGACACCTCAATCCACGTGCATTTCTGAATTTTTTTTTATTTTCGGTATCGACCCTAAAAGCAAAAGAATGTTCTTCTTGATTGGAATCTGTGCTTTCACTAACACTGACATCTTTAACTGTTGATCTATTTTGAAAACGACATGATCTGTCAGAATGGTTATCCTTTATACATTAGCCGCATCATTGTTTCTATGATTTGCAATTTCTAGCATAATGTCCAACTTTGCCGCACTTGAAGCATGGAATCAAACTGGAGCCTTCATGTCGAAGTTTACTACTGGCCTGGTCACCAGCTGCTCTGCCGCCGATGTGTCCTGTTAATTTGAAAAAAGACGAAGAATGTTGTGCACCATTAAGTACTGAGTCACTACCACTTTGTATTCTCGAAAGTTTGGTCTCCTCAAAACTTCGAATCGCAGCTTTGAAGTCTGTTATATTTTGTTTTGTTTTGCTTTGTGTGACCACTGCAACAAATGACAGAAAATTGTCAGGTAAACCTTTCAGGATCCATGCAATCAAGAGGCTGTCTGAAATACTTTCACCTATATTCTTTAGCGCTCCCACTGCGGTTTCGGCTCTAATTATGTAGTCAGTCAGTATCTCTTCACTTTTCTTTACTAAAGACGTTTATTCAGTGTAAAGACTAATAATCCTAGGTGTACTAGAGCTTGTATAATGAGAACGTAGTATTCTGAGGGCAGATCTCCAATTGTCTGCTGCACCACGCATCACTAATTTGGATCAATTCGACATAAGCATCTTCGTTCTTCATATGGTCAATTTCATCTTCATCTCTGGCTAGAATGATGTTCTTTAGGATTTGTTATCTCATGTAGCCGAGGAATTGCTCGTAATTATTCTCATCCCCATCGAATATCAATGGCGCATACTTTGCCTGGGCCCATAACCTGTTACACCGTGTTGTTTCCGATCCATGATGGAGGAAATTGAACATGCTTTATGAAATACGAACAAACGAAACTTCTGTTTTAATGACGGTTAACGATTTTTTATTTTTCTGAACAGGGTTGCCAGATACATTTTTGGAAATAGTGCAAATCTTTAAGTCAACACCACGACTTGATCGTAAATGATATCACTAAATCAATAATCAACATTCTAAAAAATCGTAATTAAACATAGATAATAATTGCATTGGTATTTTGAAATGCAGAACTCATTAAAGGAAATTAACAAAAGTTTTTTTTTAAAGCCAGTAAAACTTTTGGCACCTTGAACAAACTTTGGAATGCAAAGAAAATTTCAACAAAAACAAAAATACGCATAATCAAAAGTAATGTGTTATCAGTTCTTTTATATGGAGCAGAATCTTGTTGCAGGTTAGATGTTTTTCAAAACAGATGTCTACCAAAAATCTTCCACATTTTTTGGCCCAACAACATATCAACCGAAGAGCTTCTTCACGAAGTAGAATAGACATGACCCCTATTTCTGAAACAGTAAAATCAAGAAGATGGAGATGAACTGGCCATGTTTGTCGAATGTCCCGAAAACAGCGCCCAGATAGACACCGCAGGGTAGTTGCAATAGGGGAAGACCATTTGAAACTTGGAGAAGATCGGTGGAAAGAGAGACATCATCCTTCGCGTGGACCTGGGGTGAGGTCCGGAAGCTGGCAGAAGACAGAAGTCACTGGCGCTCCTTACTGTCGACCTTATGAGTTTATGAAACACCAAAGAGTAAGAAACGATTTTTAATTTTTTAAAAACAGAAGTGCCCGATAAATTTTTGGAAATAGTGCAAATCTTTGAGATCATATTTATAACTCAACAGTGAAGCTGTGTTAACATATCTAAATTATATTATCCTTGATATTTTGTACAATGAATAATTACGTTTCCCTATCGCTGTGATATACATTGGTCAGATCTGGTTCTCT
>NC_088364.1:23459093-23484093 GCF_034508935.2 Berghia stephanieae | reverse complement strand
CATGACTTTACTGGGGGAAATTCTTTAAAATTTAAGCTTTTCTCATTAAATGTATTGAACTACATCATTTATTTCTTTGTGATGCCATCGTCCATCTTTTTATTTAGTCACATACTGACTTGGGGGGTTGGAAAGGATGATGTCTTATAAGGTGTTCCCCAGTGACAGGTGCTATGCCTTCAACTGGGCGTCATGTTGGTCCTGTCTTTTTAGCCTCCGATTAGAAAATATATTAGCAATTTGACTTTCACAGTAATCAATCAGGAATACTGTAACCTGGTATCATTTGCAAACACAATCGTTGCATTTGTCACATTACTGATACAATCAAAATGTCATCATTACCCAGGCTGTATTTAACATGATGACCAGCATCTTCTAAAGCCTTGCATTGTAGTTTGCTGAACAGCATTATGCTTCCCTTGCTTAAAAGGAATGCTGTTTGTTTATAAAAAGCAATATAATCTCTGCTAACATAAAATTCTACATTGAATTCCATTGCCATTGTGTGATGATCTTTTGTTCATGATCCATAATACTTACACTTCTGTCTGTAATCATCAAGCACTTAACGAAATGGACCAAATTTCAAATTAATAAAATGTCGATGATAGCATACAATAATTGTCTTATTTGGGAAATTATATGAACCAAATCTCAAACGACAAAACTACTGATTTCAGTATATAATAATTGTTTTATTTGAGAAATGAAATGGACGAAATTTCGAAATACAAAACTGCTTATGATAGCATATAATAATTGTCCAGGCCAACAGAAAATGAAAATAAGCCAAGGCATAAGCATTACAAACAAAATAGAAAATCGATCAAAGACTTCAGCAGTCTAAGAGATGACCTAGTCAAAGAAAATTTCAGAAACAAACTCGCTTCGAATCTTTCGCCATAGAATTTAAAGGATGCCTCCAACCCAGCTGAAATTCAACAACATCTTGTCCAAAGCGTGCTGATGAGCAGGGAAACAACACTGCCTGAGAGAAGCAGTACACACAAAAAAAAGATTTCTATCCAATACTGCATGACTTATCACAGCAGCAAAAACAACTGAGACTTGACATCAACAGCTGCTCAAATACGGATGCGAAGAACAAAATGAAGAGAAAAAGAAATAAAATCATGCATAAAATTAAATCTCAATCAACAGATAATCACAAAAAGAAAATAGATGAGATTGTGACAGAAATAAATAGTACGAGTGACAGTATGAAAATGTTCAAAGCGGTGAATACTATCAAACGACAAAAAACATAATAGACTTATAATCAAAGATAAATGTAATAAGACCTTATATAATGATAAAGAAATTATAAACACTATAAGCGTGTACTACACTGAGAAATACAAGGGTGTTCAAGAAGTGGAACCATTCGAGTCTACCAATTCAGAGCTTGAAACGCCTATAACGCCCTAAGAAATAAGTGAAGCCATACAAAAGCTAAATAACAATAGATCGCCAGGTCTCGATGGTGTTAGAACAGAAGAACTAAAATGTCTTGACGACAAAAGTGCAAATACTAGCTGATATAAAAAATAAGATATTTAAGACAAAACACGTTCTCAATCTTGGAAGTGGAAAACTCATTCTGCTAAACAAACCAAATAAAAAGAAAGGCTCTTTAAACAATTTGCGACCAATCGTTTTATTATCCACGCTAAGAAAAGTTTTAAGCACAAACACGTTCAACAGAATTAGAGAAACGGTAGAGGAATATATTTCACCATCACAAAGTGGGTTTAGAAGAGATAGAAGCACTGCAGACATAGTATGGGCCCATCGATGGCTGAAAGCCAGAACGGAGAAATATAAGGAAGAATTTACCATAATGGAATCGATATGAGTTCAGCGTTCGACACCGTATATAGAACCAAGTTGTTATAAAACCATGATTCATTCTTGGACAAAGATCACGTGAAGCTGATAAGATACCTATTATCAAATACTACATTACAATTTGAATCTGGATGAGAATTAACAACAATATCAACCTCAATTGGATCCCTTCAAGGAGACAGCTTGAGTCCAATTCTATTCACGATATACCTCGAATCGTCCATGAAAGATCTTAGACCAAAATTACCACCAATAAAGAAGATCACTCATGAATTGATATATGCAGATGATACGGACGTAATCTTTGGATCAGAACACGAAGCGAAAATATACATGCCAATAATATCAACTACCCTAGAAGCATGGAATCTGAAAGTGAATCAATCCAAAACAGAATATTCAAAAATCAACAGAAATTTAAATGAATGGAAAAGTGTACGTAAACTAGGCATCAACGAAAATGAAGACATCAGAAAACGAAAGCAGCTGGCTACCAATGCATTCAACCAAATCCAAAATTTATGGAATAGAAATAAAATAATCATTGAGAATAAACGAATACAGATTTACAAGGCACTGATTATTCCGATATTGGCATATAATTGTGGAACCTGGGGCCTCACAAAAAAAGAACTTAGAAAGTCTCGATTCATACCACCCCAAACAATTACGTCGCGTAATCGGAATCTATTGGCCAGAGACAAATTACAAATACTGATATCAATGAAAAAACAGGGTCCAACGCCTGAGTACAAGAGTAAAAGAACAGCGATGGAGGCTATTTGTTCACATCTTACGTCGAGAAGATAACATCCCAGCCCAAACTGCAGTGACAAAATATTTCATTCATTGGCAACAAATATGTAGGGAGAGCACCAACATCAATAGTAAACACCCTGAACCAGGATCTCTCTACATATCAGAAATTTTTGGATTCAGATGAGACCGAATTAATCCCAGAAGAACAAAGACATACTGCAGTGCCCTCCGTACTAAAGTCACAACAAGATCTTGACAGCCTCAAAACTCCGGCCCAGGACCGTGACCAACGGAAACATAACAACATGGATGGAGAGAGCAGCTATATTTATCGACCATGACTGAATCACACTTATCTCAGAAAGCGCCATTCGGACTGCGAGGCTTACTTCTACTACTACTACTACTACTACTACTACTACTACTACTACTACTACTACTACTACTACTACTACTACTACTACTACTACTACTACTACTAACTACTACTACTACTACTACTACTACTACTACTACTACTACTACTACTACTATAATAAAACACAAAAACTCAACACAAGTTTTTTAGATTTTGTGCATAAAATCAATTTTGGACATTTTCAATCAGCCGACGTGATACTGTTTAGAGAAATAAGTAACACATTTTCATGACTTTCAAACAGGTTGTTTATCTTACGCTTGATCGTTTGGCATATTTTTCCCTAAGGCTTCTTCCGCACTAGGACAGGACTGTCCCAGGACGATTTTGTCCTGTTCCACTGAAGAAAACTTCTATTCAAAAGGGGTATTACCGCACTAGGACAGGACTGTCGTGGACGAATTTGTCCTGTCCCACTGAAGAAAACTTCTATTCAAAACGGGTACCGCACTAGGACAGGACTGTCCCAGGAAACACCTCGCATATCGCTTGCGCGAATGCACTATTATTTTTTTACAAGATTCAAAAGGTTATTTTAGGCAATTGCCAATATAACTCATACAAGAATATAACATTTTCATCAACAAATCAAGTAAATAAAATCAATAATAAGCAAGGCAAGTAGGCATCCTTCCGTCTCAAGAGACGATGGTTTGCGCCCTGTATGGCTTTAGTCTCATCAGTCTTGTTGAGAGCAACGACGGGTGTGACTCAGCAGACCAATCCTTGCATGGCAGTCTCTACCGCAGTTGTTGCACACATAGTTTGACTGTGTGTTTGGTATTTGGATCTGCTGCCTCTCTTTCCTCCTTGCTCTCCTCTCCTCAAACTTCATCTTTCTCCTCTCCTCACCTCTCTTCACTCCCTCCATCACCGCATATCTCCAGCCGTTGCGGTCATCAGCAAGCGACTCCCAGGTGTTTGAGTCGATGCCTGTCAATTTCATGTCTCGTTTGCAGACATCATAGAAGCGCAGAGCTGAACGGCCAGTTGGTCGACGTCCAGAAGCTAGTTCACCGTACATGATGTCTTTGGGTATGCGTCCATCGTCCATCCTGTGTACGTGACCAAGCCATCGCAAACGTCGCTGGCAGAGCATGAGATGCATACTGAGGGAGTTTGCTCTTTCTAGCACTGCATTGTTAGTGAGTCTGTCCTCCCACCTGATGCCGAGAATTCGTCGTAGACAGCGAATGTGGAAGTTTTCCAGGCGGTTCTCCTGTCTGGCATATGTTGTCCAGGATTCACTGCCATACAGTAGGCTACTGAGTACACATGCCTGGTATACTCTGAGTTTTGTATTCAAAGTGAGTTGGTTGTTGGTCCACACTCTCTTGCTCAGTTGTGCCA
Organism: Berghia stephanieae; assembly: GCF_034508935.2. Lineage (NCBI taxonomy): Eukaryota > Metazoa > Mollusca > Gastropoda > Nudibranchia > Aeolidiidae > Berghia > Berghia stephanieae. The sequence goes on along the minus strand of NC_088364.1, from coordinate 23,479,715 downwards.
TGACAGCGGCAGCTTTGGCGATGCGCTTGTCTAATTCTGCATCAAGTGAGAGGTTGCTGGTGATGGTTGTGCCCAGGTATGTGAAGTGATCAGTGACTTCTAGCTCCTCGTTGTCAATGTAAATTGCTGGTATAGAGGGGACATCCTGACACATTACATTTGTTTTCTTGATGCTGATCGTCAGCCCGAATTCCCTGCATGCGTGGGAAAACCTGTCCATCAGCCGCTGGAGGTCTTCCTCGGTATGCGCGCATAGAGCTGCATCATCTGCAAATATCATTTCCCTTATGAGGACTGTGCGAACCTTGGTCTTTGCTCTCAGCCGTGCCAGATTGAACAGCTTCCCATCACTTCTGGTATGTAAGTGGACTCCTTCTGGGGACTCTTTGAATGCAAACTTCAGGGAGCTTTAGGGAGCTTCAAGGCCTGGGCCGGACGTCCCGCTTGCTGAAAGGAAATTGATGAAATCGAACCCAACACCTCTCATTTCAAGGTGCATTGATTGCCGCGTAATCCTGTCTGACAGAGATTATTGCATATGGCCTCTCATGCATTATTGTGTCCATAACAGCACCTTCCCGTGGTGTTCCCTGTTTCTACTGAGTTTGTTATGGGCGAGACCGAGTCCCCGGCGGTATAACCGGCAACCAGCAAGGCAAACAATGATAGTAATAATGATAATAATAAGCCTTTCTTAAAAAAATATAGCATTGTGGAGAACATTGTGCTTATTTGAGTCAATAAAAAAAATGATACGGCGCACAACTCTACTGAAAGATTTGAAAATTAGAAATGTACTTTTTACAGATAGATAAACAGATAACTTGATTTCCTTTTATGATTTAAAGTCAGTTTGAAAGTTCGTTGAGTCACATAGATATCATAAAATACGTACCGACGACACTAACATCTCAAAATCAACTGATTTCGTCACTGTAAAAAGTTGTCAGTTTGCGTCATCTATTTATGATATCAAGTATTCTTATTACTTCCGTTGTGTTGTTGATTTAGCGGTGATCAGTGTTGTTATGTAGTAGTATGTTCTAATTGCGTGTATGTTTGTGTGTGTGCGTGTGTGTGTGTTTGTGTGTGTGTGTGTGTTGTGTGTGGTGTATACATGTGTGTGTGTATTGGCATTTTTCAGCAAATCGTGGCATTCATAGTGATATTATTCACTTGATCACATGAAGGTATTTCAGTCGCCATTTTTATTCTTTTTTTACTATTAGGGTTAGCTCGAGATTGAATGATTTTTTTTCTATTAGGGTTAGTCATAAGTCGTAGTAAAGGTGCTAGGATGTTTGTTTTTCCATAAGTTAAGTAAAGGGGAGACATTCCGAAAGCTCCTACATCCCCAGTATTCTTTAAATTTGTATTTTCACCGTTGATATTTTGTCAGACGTTTATTTATTCAATTTGTCATCATTTTTTCTATTTGGGTTAGCTCGAGATCGGATGATATTTTGTTTACTATTAGGGTTAGTCATAAGTCTTGGTAAAGATGCTAGGATGTTTGTTTTTCCATAAGTTAAGTAAAGGGGAGACATTCCGAAAGCTCCTACACCCCGACTATTCTTTAAATTTGTATTTTCACCGTTGATATTTTGTCAGACGTTTATTTATTCAATTTGTCATCATTTTTTTCTATTACGGTTAGCTCGAGATCGGAGGATATTTTTTTTTTATTAGGGTTAGTCATAAGTCTTAGTAAAGGTGCTAGGATGTTTGTTTTTCAATAAGTTAAGTAAAGGGGAGACATTCCTAAAGCTCCTACATCCCCAGCATAAAGTATTCACTTAATGTAAATGTTGCTGCTCGAAGCTCGAAGAAATAAATAATAATGTGAAATTGAATGTAAGCTTCAATTTAATTACAAAAAGAGATCAAATGAACGTTTCGGGTTTCCCCTTTATCAACAAAACAGGATGAATGAAACACCAACGATGAATGAGATAATGTGGTAGAGGCGTAGTTAAGATTAATAAACAAAACATTGGTTGGCAGGAATGAGTATGCTCCTTTGTAAGGAAGCAAGAATTAAAACAGAATGCAAGATATTTCTACAAGGTGCGCAATTAATTAAGTGAAAAGAGGGGAGGCGGGGAGGAACTGTGTAATGCAGTTTAGAAAGTAAAATATAAAAACGTGTAGACTGTTGTTGGAAGATAAATACAATGGAATTGAAAATCCTTTCTTAAAAAATATAGGCTAGCCTTGTGGAGAACATTGTGCCATTTGAGTCAATAAAAAAAATCATACGGCGCACAACTCTACTGAAAGATTTGAAAATTAGAAATGTATTTTTTACAGATAGATAAACAGATAATTTGATTTCCTTTTATAATCTAAAGTCAGTTTAAAAGTTCGTTGAGTCAAACCGATATCATGAAATATGTACCGACGACACTAACACTCTAAAAAACAACCAATTTCGACACTGTAAAAAGTTGTCAGTTTGGCGTTTTTACGCAAAACGTCGCATTCGAAATAATGTATTCACTTAATTACTTTAAGGATTTCAGTTCTACACTAAGTTTTCAACAGTTTTCATCTATTTATGACATCAAGTATTATTATTGCCCCTTTGATTCTTTCAATGTGATGGTTTCGGGTGGATAATACCCAGGTTTAACTTCTTTGGTAATAAATTAAATAATAATAATAATAATCTAAAAAATCGAAATTTAAAACAAGAAAATAGAAGCTGCATTAAAGGAAAAATAAGGTTTTAGAAAGACCTTATTCAATGTTATGAATAGTCAGGTGGCTCCGAAGCGCAGTGGATAAGCTGTCAGATTCTAACCTTGGAAGTACTGGGTTCAATCCCATTGTGTGTGGACATTTTAAAAAAAAGTTTACTTTATTGAGAAAGACATCATTTTCGTTGTTATAGTTACTGGACATATATTTAAAACCTTAAATTAATCTATTATTATTATTATTATTACTATTATTATTATTATTATTATTATTATATTATTATTATTTATTATTATTATTATTATTATTATTATTACTATTTTTTATTTTTTTAAATTTTTTTTCATTATTATATTTTTAAAATAACATCTGTACCATTCAATGTGTTATCGACGTGCATTTATATGTAAACCTCGATTGTTATCATTTTATAATATTTTATCTTTATCATCAGTGTATTCGTTTACCGCGTCTTTGTCATTTTATTGGGGTTTTATTTTATTATTTTTTTTCTTCTTCCTCATTTTTTTTTCTTTCGTTTGTTTTTGTTGTTTTTCAAAAACTTCCTGTCCCATCATTGTTTATGTCTATTTACCTTATCTACGCCATTCACTCTCATTCGTTCTTAGTGTCTTATTCGTCGTGTTTTGTTGATAAAGTGGAAATCAGAAACGTCCACAGTATGTCTTCGTCTATTAAATTGAGTCTTACAATTCAACATTTATTATTTTTTCGAGCTTCAAGCAGCAACATTTTCATTAATCAACCAGCAGCGCCAACGGAGGTGCATAAAAATGGTGCGTTTTTGTACACCTCCAGTGGAGGTGCATAAAAACGGTGCCAAACGCCACCAAACATGATCACCAGAGTACTGTACTGTAAGGTAAGTTCTCGATCCCAGGATCGTCTTTCAACTCTGCTCACGTCTGCTACTTCAGGTTTATTTTCGCAGTTGATTTTATTACCACAACCTGTTTTCACACACGGACAACTATATGTTGCTGTGTCACGGGTCAGAGGCTATAGCGGCTTACACTTCATGTAGGGCCACACAGAAAAATCAACAGAGGATGTACCAAGTTACACAGACAACGTTGTTTACCAATCTTCCCTCATTAAATGGTGGTGGGTATAATATCGAATGAAAATAGTTCCTCCCCCGCGAAATTGCGGGCTTTTTACTAGTACTACTACTACTGCTACTACTACTACTACTACTACTACTACTACTACTACTACTACTACTACTACTACTACTACTACTACTACTACTACTACTACTGCTACTACTACTACTACTACTACTACTACTACTACTACTACTACTAATAATAATAATAATAATAATAATAATAATAATAATAAATAATGATAATAGTAGGCATCCTTCCGTCTCAAGAGACGATGGTTTGCGCCCTGTATGGCTTTAGTCCAGCGACATCTATAGGGGGGATGAGTCGCCCAAGGAATTTTCCGTTCTACGGGGCCGGTCTACGAGGCCGGACAACTATCGGGACAAGTGTATTACAGTGGAATATGTAATCTTTGGTTGTATTTATCTATCCATCTATCAATTTGTGTGTCTATATCTATCTATCTATCTATCCATACATCCATACATCCATACATCTATCCATCCATCCATCCATCCATCCATCTATCTATCTATCTATCTATCTATCAATCTATCTATCTGTCTGTCTGTCTATATCTACCTATCAATGTATAATTCTATATTTCTTCTTTTTTGTCTGTCTTTCATAATCTTCAACTCCACCTTTCTATCCATCTATCCATCCATTCATCCTCCACCTCTACCTCCTCCTTATGCTCCCTCCCTGCCTCTCCCTCGTCCTCCTTTGTCTTATTCATCCGCCTTCCTGTCTATTTATCCATCTAACTATCTATCTATCTATCTATCTATCTATCTATCTATCTATCTATCTATCTATCTATCTATCTATCTATCTATCTATCTATCTGTCTGTCTATCTATCTATCCGTCTATCTATCTTTCTTTCTCTTCATCTTCCACCTTTTCATCATTTCATCCATCTACCTACCAACCAAATCCACCGATCTACCTACCTATCTAGCAATCTATGTAAATATACGTATCTATCTCTTCATAGCCCTCCCTCCCCCCCCCCTCTCTCTCTCTCTCTCTCTCTCTCACTCGCTTGCTCTCTCTCTCTCTCTCTCTCTCTCTCTCTCTCTCTCTTTCTCCATCCCTTTTACTTTCCCCTTCAGTCTCTCTCACAATCAAACAGGAGATAGATAGATAGATAGATAGATAGAGAGAGAGAGAGAGAGAGAGAGAGAGAGGGGCGGGGGGGAGAGATAATAAATATATTATATCATATTGACTAACATAGAATGCAGATAGATAGACAGAGAGCGAGATAGAAAACAAAAACTTAGTTCGGGGAAGAGCCATTGTTGATGTTCAGTTTCTAGACACCAGCTATTTAGTATATTGACAAGTAATTATTCATGTTAAGTCAATAAAAACCCAGTCATCCGTTAAAGTCAAAACAAGAGGAGGAATGAGGTTTGGGTGAGGGCGGGGGCAAGATAAACAAAGCTAATTTAATAGTGCACGCTGCATTCTGATCGGTCATTGCCTAATTCATGATTGTGTCATTTCGTGAATGTGACTGAGAGAGAGGAGAGAGAGAGAGAGAGAGAGAGAGAGAGAGAGGAGGGGGGGGGGGGGTAGCAGTGTAGGCTTCAACCTCACTGTAGTCTGTAGTTCAATTCGTATTGAGAATGTATGTGCGTGTGTGTGGGGGGTGGGGGGGTGGTAGTAGGTGTGTACGCGTGGGGGGAGGGGGGGAGGGGTACGAGGTGTTGTGTGCATAAGTGTGTGTTACAAGGTTCGTGTATTACAAAAGTTTCCGATTTAATTTTGTCAAGACTCACCATTTCTGTAGTTAGTGTAGTGTAATCCGTAATCCATCGCAAATAATGAATAAAAGTCAATTGAATCGTCCTATCACTATTATGATTAGTTCTGAGTCAGGGAAGTAATATTATGCTTCGGTTTTATGGTATGCATTTCTATAAGTTGGAATCTAGTTTCTAAAAGTTATATTTATAGTTATCTGATACTGATATTGATATCCTAAATAATAAAATAAATGTATTATAACTCCACTAATTAAAGAAACCAACTATCACATACCATGCCAGAAAAATACAAGAGAAGTCAAGCAGATTATTTATTTATTTTAAAGGGATATTGACTTTGACCTTTCATTGCTTTCTAAACATTTTTCTTTGATCAAGAACCATGAGTGCATATTTAAAGTTTGCTTCATGATGATGCCATTTCTAAACATTTACTCTTAGTCTTAGTTATAAAGTTTCAATTACCAGTCACCACCAGTGGATATCTCTCATCCTTGAACTTTGGGTTGTAAGGTTCATACCATTTTCAGTTTTCACTTTGTCTTAAAGTCTTAGACTCACTCTCATCAATTTCGTTAGTTAGCGTAATCCATAATTCACTTTTTTATGATAGTATGACAGTTTACCAATAATGATAAAACTCCCCATATTAAAGAAATCAATTATCACATACAACTGTCAATTACAGAAAAATGCAAGAGAAGTCAAGGAGATTAAATACCTATTGAAAAGGGAAATTGACTTTCTAAACAAGCGTATGTTTTTCTCTGATCAACTCACTTCAAGAACATTTCAATGTTAATAGGAATAGGAATCAGAGCATGATAATTATTACCATAAGCACAGTTGCACATCGTGTAATCCACTGAAATATATCAATTATAATAATTCCATTTAAAAACGAATGATACACAACCGCTTGCTTTGAAAGTTGACAAACTAAAGAGGCAAATTAAATGCATATTGTTTTATACTTCTGTTCTCACAAACAGGGATGCCAGATGGCCAGAGTTCTTCGAAGCCAATTTAGACTGCAAAAGTGACCAAATAGAACCTCATGTGGCCAAACACGCCAAACACTCTGACCTCCTTAAAAGACATCGATTTTGATTTTTTTATCGACTAACCTAGGAAAAGACTTGTTTTATTTTTTAAAAAGAAAATTTTAATTAATAATAATATATACGCGATTCTCCGTGTGTCAATTTTGATCATACGCGTGGCCATCTGGCAGCACTACCCACACACCAAATATGACTTAACGTCTTGACACTTCTTCCTAGTAGAATAGCAGTATTCTACTCGTTGCCTTTCCGTTTCATGCTGCAACTTGTAGATATGTGTGAAATTTGACCGTTTTTGTGTGGGAAATACTACCTTCGTAGTACATAGCAGTATCTTAACTGTAGCCATTACTTTAAAGACAGTATTGTCGGGAGAACGGTCGTCTTACTCTTGGAATTTCTTTGATAACGTAAAAGTGACATCACTTCCCCACCCGATGGGGAAACGGCTGGGGGAAAGACGAGAAAGGAATGCCTTTGATTGTCACCGACATCTGCATATCATTAAAGCCTGACGACATGGGTACTGTTATATAGGAAAAAAAACGAACGGCCCCGTAGGATTGAGTAAGAGGGCGGGGATCTGTCCTGTATATGAAGTCCTAGCTTTAGTCTCATCAATCTTGTTGAGAGCAACGACGGGTGTGACTCAGCAGACCAATCCTTGCATGGCAGTCTCTACCGCAGTTGTTGCACACGTAGTTTGACTGTGTGTTTGGTATTTGGATCTGCTGCCTCTCTTTCCTCCTTGCTCTCCTCTCCTCAAACTTCTTCTTTCTCCTCTCCTCACCCATCTTCACTCCCTCCATCACCGCATATCTCCAGCCGCTGGGGTGGTCAGCAAGCGACTCCCATGTGTTTGAGTCGATGCCTGTCAGTTTCATGTCTCGTTTGCAGACATCATAGAAGCGCAGAGCTGGACGTACATGATGTCTTTAAGTATGCGTCCATCGTCCATCCTGTGCACGTGACCAAACCATCGCAAACGTGGCTGGCAGAGCATGAGATGCATACTGAGGGAGTTCGTTCTTTCTAGCACTGCATTGTTAGTGAGTCTGTCCTACCACCTGATGCCGAGAATTCGTCGTAGAAAGCGAAGTTTTCCAGGTGGTTCTCCTGTCTGGCATATGTTGTCCAGGATTCACTGCCATACAGTAGGCTACTGAGTATACATGCCTGGTATACTCTGAGTTTGGTGTTCAAAGTGAGTTGGTTGTTGGTCCACACTCTCTTGCTCAGTTGTGCCATGACTTTGGCGATGCGCTTGTCTAATTCTGCACCAAATGAGAGGTTGCTGGTGATGGTTGTGCCCAGGTATGTGAAGTGATCAGTGACTTCTAGCTCCTCGTTGTCAATGTAAATTGCTGGTATAGAGGGGACATCCTCAAACATTACATTTGTTTTCTTGATGCTCATCGTCAGCCCGAATTCCCTGCATGCATGGCAAAACCTGTCCATCAGCCGCTGAAGGTCTTCCTCGGTATGCGCGCATAGAGCTGCATCATCTGCAAATAGCATTTCCCTAATGAGGACTGTGCGGACCTTGGTCTTTGCTCTCAGCCGTGCCAGATTGAACAGCTTCCCATCCCTTCTGGTGTGTAAGTGGACTCCTTCTGGGGACTGTTTGAATGCAAACTTCCAAGTAGTGCTCTACCCATCTTCCCATCTGCTTGTCCTTGTCTGTGATGGCTTCTCCTGTCTTTGATTTAATAGACGCAGTTTTCTTTGTAGATTTGCCTGTCGCCTGTTTGATGCCCTCATACATGGCCCTTATGTTGCCACTGTCAGACGCTTGCTGGATGTTGTCCGACAACTGAAGCCAGTAGTCGTTGGCGCAACGTCGTGGTGTTTGCTGTGCTTTGCTGCGTGCAGGTCGCAACGCCTGCAGGTTCCTCTGACTTGGTTCATGTTTATAGCTGACAAGTGCGCTGCGCTGCTGCATCTCAGTAATACTGGCTTCAAACCAATTATTGTTCTTGCGCTCCTTTTTGCCGTATGTCAGAACTGCGTTTCTAAGAGAGTTCCAGCTGTCCTGTGCGTTTCCTTCTGCTTTTCTATGAGCTGTGTTGAGTCTTCTCAAGTTGCTCTTTGAACTCTATATTCTTTTCCCCGTGAGCTGTCTTGTTGATGTTGATCCTGGGCTGGCCCTTTCTCTTTGAGTGATGAAATTTCTTTGGTGTCAGTTTCACCCTTGTGGCAACCAAGGAGTGATTGGTGTCGCAATCAGCGCTTTGATAGGGCCTGGTGTTGCAAACATCTTTTAGACAATCGCGCTTAGTGATGGTCATGTCCAGCTGATGCCAGTGTTTTGACCTTGGTTGTCTCCATGATACCTTGTGACATGCCTTGTTCTGAAAGTTGGTGTTCGTCACGCATCGTTTGCGATAGCAGCAGAGTTCAAGAAGCCTCTGACCATTCTCATTCATCTTTCCTATGCCGTGGTGCCCCAAAATGGTTGGCCATGATTCTTTGTCGGCACCAACTCGCGCGTTGAAGTCGCCAAGAAGGTAGATGTGCTTTACTTCTGGGATATTGTTGACAATGGCGTCTAATGACTCATAGATTTGGTCCTTTACTTCAACCGAAGCTTGCAGTATTGGGGCGTAGACGCAAACAAGGTTCACCGAGACCTGCATGGATGGCAGGCGCAGCTTTAAAATTCTCTCTGTGCCGTCTGTTGGCGGTTCGATCATAGGAAGCAATGTATGGCGTACTGCAAATCCAACACCGTGCTCCCTCAGGTCTTCTGTGCCTTTTCCTTGCCAGAAGAATGTAAAGTGTTTCTCCTTCAGGGATCCACTCTCTGGGAGTCGCGTTTCCTGCAATGTCTGTTAAGTTCACAATCAATTACTACAGTTTTTTCGAGCATCGTCCATGGCCTGAAAGTCATCTGGAAGTCCTGAGCGCATAGTTCTTACATTCCAGCTTGATAATCGAAGAGCTGGGGACTTCGTTTTCGTTTTCATTTGCTTGCCTGGTACACAGTTTAACGATCCACTTGTCAAGCTTGCAAGCTCTAAGCTCCAGGCACCCCCTGAAGCAGGCAGATCGTGGCGGGTCAACACTTTTCTGGCTGGGGGCTGCCCAGCTTGAGGCGGGCGGTAGATGACCAGTAGGATTACTATGATCCCTCCCACCGGCGAAGACAACCCGTAGCGTCCAACTCTACGCCAATCGAGCAAGGACTTATCACTCGTAGACTTCTGTCTTCCGTGTTGTTACTCTTCACCGGTGAAGGTGAGACTGGAGTGATGTGGAGATCCTGGGCTGCCCAGTAACCAGAACATCCCTCTCTTCCTCCCTGGTGTGGTCCAAAGGATCGCACAGCGATACGTTTGGCATCATTTTGGATGCAGATTTCTGTTAGGTTTACTCCTTAGCCTTTCCTCCTCCCGAAGGTATCCACAAGGCAGTGGAGCCATACATGAATGGCTGGGGAAAGTATGAGCTATAGGGGTAGATTAAGAAATGTATGGACATACAGAAGACACTTCACTACAGAATGAGTGTGAGGTGGGTGGGTGAGGAGCAGAGCGTGTACCACTCACCGGTGGGTTCTGTCTCCTGCACCTTAAAAGAGGACGCTAAACCGGTTATACCGCCGGGGACTCGGTCGCGCCCGTAACAAACTCAGTAGAAACAGGGAACACCACGGGAAGGTGCTGTTATGGACACAATAATGCATGAGAGGCCATATGCAATAATCTCTGTCAGACAGGATTACGCGGCGATCAATGCGAGGTGTTAGGTTCGAAATGCACATCAATTTTCCTTTCAGCAAGCGGATCGTCCGGCCCAGACCTTGCAGCTCCCTGATAATAATAATAATAATAATAATAATAATAATAATAATAATAATAATAATAATAATTAATAATAAATAATAATAATAATAATAATATATCAATCATATCAATCATAATCATCACAATCATAATAATAATAATAATAATAATAATAATATAATAATAATAATAATAATAATAATAAATAATAATAATAATAATAATAATAATAATAATAATAATAATAATAATAAATAATAATAATAAAAATAATAATAAATAATAATAATAATAATAAATAATAATAATAATAATAATAATAATAATAATAATAATAATAATAAAAATAATAATATAATGGTAATAATGATAATTATAATGGTGATAATAATAATGTAAAATCGTCTAATTAATAGATTATTTAATAGGTTGAATTATAAATTAATAATTTTTTTAAAAAGTCTTTGGTACAACTCAAATAATTCATATTTTATGAATCAACATAAGATACGACATGACGATAATGATTTTTTACACTGTACAATGAGATTTATATAATCATGAAATATTCTTATAGCAAGAGTAATATTGTTGCTACTACTACTACTACTACTACTACTACTACTACTACTACTACTACTACTACTACTACTGCTACTACTACTAATACTAGTAGTAGTAGTACTACTACTACTACTACTACTACTACTACTACTACTACTACTAATAATAATAATAATAATAATAATAATAATAATAATAATAATAATAATAATAATAATACAACTACTACTACTACTACTACTACTACTACTACTACTACTACTACTACTACTACTACTACTACTACTACTACTACTACTACTACTACTACTACTACCACCACTACAACTACTTCTATTACTAGTCCTTGGTACAACTCAAATAATTCATATTTTATGAATCAACATAAGATACGACATGACGATAATGATTTTTTACACTGTACAATGAGATTTATATAATCATGAAATATTCTTATAGCAAGAGTAATATTGTTGCTACTACTACTACTACTACTACTACTACTACTACTACTACTACTACTACTACTACTACTACTACTACTAATAATAATAATAATAATAATAATAATAATAATAATAATAATAATAATAATAATAATAATACAACTACTACTACTACTACTACAACTACTACTACTACTACTACAACTACTACTACTACTACTAATTGAGCATTTATATAGCGCAATATCCACTTAACGTGCTCAATGCGCTTTACAAGGGGTCCCTGGTCAACAGCAACATTTAACATGTAGGACGAGACATGACGCCTCTTAGGCGATATTACAATTTTTCGGACAAAGACAACGCTGTTAACGGCCAGGTACTCATTTTACACCTGAGTACGGTGAGAGAATGTGAGTAAAGAGTCTTTTCCAAGGACTCAACTATGCGCCGAGCGAGGCTCGAACCCAGGACCTTCCGATCCGAAAGCGAGTGTCATACCACTAGACCACATAGCTGCACTACTACTACTACTACTACTACTACTACTACTACTACTACTACTACTACTACTACTACTACTACTACCACAACTACTACTATTACTATACTACTATTACTACTACTACTACTACTACTACTACTACTACTACTACTACTACTACTACTACTACTACTACTACAGTGGAAACCATTTATAACAGGCCCGGTTATAACAGGGATCGGGTATAACAGGGATTTTTCAAATCCCCGTTTTTTATCTCACTTTGTCTCTATCAAAAATTATCGGTTATAGCACGGCCTCACTTGAACCAAATCGGCGATAATGCCTTTACACACGGGAACAATCAGGAAGGAAAACTGCTAAATTTTAGGCCTTGTCGCACGGTGAGGAACATGAATAACTCTCTCTCTCTCTCTCTCTCTCTCTCTCTCTCTCTCTCTCTCTCTCTCTCTCTCTCTCTCTCTCTCTCATCGTTGTAGTCGTCGTCATATTAATGGTAGTAATAGAAGTAGTGATAGTAGAAGTTGTAGTAATAGTAATTGTTGTAGTAGTAGTAGTAGTAGTAGTAGTAGTAGTAGTAGTAGTAGTAGTAGTAGTAGTAGTAGTAGTAGTAGTAGTAGCAGTAGTAGTAGTAGAAGAAGTATGATAGATTGATAGTTGGATGGATTGATGACCAAGTTGATCGACCATAAAGTTCACACTTTCACCACACCATCGCAACATTTTGTTTATTTATTTTTATGTAATTTTTGCTAACAACGCGTCTGTTCTGTCCCCGAAATGCCAATTTTTACTGTTTTCTCATATAATTTTACGCTACCAGTTTTCTTGAAAAAGTCAATTATGTGCTTATTTCCCTTGTATTTCTGATGTAACAGGGATCGGCTATAACAGGACTTTTGCTCTGGTCCCACCATCCCTGTTATATCAGGTTTCCACTGTACTACTACTACTACAAGTAATGGATGAAATAGAGGTTGCATATTTCTGTGCTTTACTACGTAGAAAAAAGACAAATGGAAAGAGAAAACAATATTGGGTGCATCCTTTAGTGACCCAAAGATTGCTCAAGGATCAAATCCATAGACTTTGGTGATTTTCGATCTCATCCTAAAATGTTTTTCTTGGAATCACCTCACTTTACCAAGGTGCAAATGAGTACCAGTTCCCTGATGAAAATAATCTTTGACAGACTAGCGTCCTTTCAAGAGGATAATAGAGGGTCTGCTTGGCTCGGCGGCAAGGTCTTTGCTTCGTAACCGAAAGGTAGGAGGTTCGATCACTGCGCTGTGTGGCCTTCAGTAAGTCACCTCGTCCTAGCTTAATTTGCACTGCGACTGACGCCTGGGTTATTCCAGTCTTCCCTTGGAATAGATCCTCGAGAAAATTTTCCCCTATGAGATGAATAATAGGAATTTTATTTTTTTTAAATTTTAAACTGTTATCTGTCTGCTCAACGCTACAGAAACACGGATAAGTTCCGGGTCTATAAGCTTAGGAGGCAGGATGGCCGAGTGGTTAGCGAGTTGTACTCTGGACATAGTGGTTCTGTGTTCGATACTGACCGAAGCCAATTTGTACTTTCCTAGAGCAAGAAAATTTACTCCAATCACTCACTCCATTCAATTGTAAAAGGGTACCTGCAGCGGCGTGGCATGCTTACAGTATAAAGTGGTGCCAGACGAAAATGACTTACACACGCTATATTTGTAAATATAAAAGAAAGGAGAAAAAAAGAAGAAAATACTTACATACTTGTAATGCAAATTTGCATGGTGATGTTTCTATCCCTGCAAATTGTTTCAATAGTTTGTTTATAGAAATCACGAACGAATATATTGATTGGAGTTTGGACACTGAGAGAAATGACTAAAGGGATACATGCAGACATTGAGTGTCAATCGAGCAAAGGGTAATTTCAAAAACTTAAGTACAAAGCGTAAGAATATACACAGCCCATGGCCTACTAAAAGAGTACTATAGATAGTATGCAGATGACGTCACTCAGGGCTTTGTTATTGTTTTTGCCATCCCCGTTTGTGAGTTGTTCTCACTAAACTGTATTAACCAGACTATAAAAGTTCATGGTTACACAGAGTTTGTGTGTTGGTCCGTTATACTTCCGGATGGCAATGTTGTAAACTCCTTGGCCAAGCGCATTCTATCTATAGTTACGTCATGAAACAGCCCCATTCCACTTCGGAAATCAAACATGACTCTCTCTCTCTCTCTCTCTCTCTCTCTCTCTCTCTCTCTCTCTCTCTCTCTCTCTCTCACTCTCTCTCTCTGTGTGTGTGTGTGATGAACGCGCGCGCGCGCACACACACACACAGAGTCAAACCGTGTCGGTCAAACACGCATATTCACGCGAAGATCTTGCATAAAGCATCACTATCAAGAAATGGTTGGCTTAACTCGTTTACATTCCTTCAATCAATTTGCAACAACAAGAACAACAACAACAACAACAATAATAAAATAATAATAATAATAATAATAATAATAATAATAAATAATATAAATAATAAATAATAATAAAATAATAATAATATAATAATATAATAATAATAATAATAATAATAATAATAATAATAATAATAATATAATAATAATAATAATAAAATAATAATAATAATAATAATAATAATAATAATAATAATAATAATAATAATAATAATAATAATAATAATAATAATAATAATAATAATAATAATAATAATAATAATAATAAATTACAATATACATTAATCACGACAAAGAGAGAGAAACAAATGAACTTGTTAATAATCGAGATTTCGGTAATAATAAAGATGGTCGAAGTTGCCATATTATGACTATGACGTAAATGACCCAAATTAGCTATTATTCCCCAGTTCAACAGAGCTGGAGCAAAAATTTATCGGCACTTGAGGCGGGTTTTTTCTCGTATTTGAAGATGGAAAAAATTCGAGCCATTTTCTCAGGTATTCAATGTGTCAACACTATAGTAATAGCCTTAAATGGAGCCACCAAAAATCCGCTCCTTCCAATCGTTTGAGTGGGGAAATCCAGTCACTCGCTCAGCCATAGTACACAGTAGCTGACAGTCATCAACAGATTGTGTGAATCGGGATAGAAGCGTGGATAGAAGGAGTTGTCACAGAAAGGGAGTATGTTTCGCACTGTTGATAAAAGGCGGTATATACCATTTCTCAGTATTATATATATATTTTTTAATGCTGTTATCCATTTTTAAAACATGGATGTGGTGCCAGGCACCATTTGAACCAATAGAGTCACGCCGGTACCTGTCAAGCTGGGATAATAATCTGCGATAGACTATTGTCCTGTTTTCAAACAAATACGTTAATTGTGTTAATTGTCCTCTTCACGCTATTGAAATCGGGAAAATTGAAAATTGGCTACAAGGCTCTAAAGGACTTAATTTATCTTACAATGAGCCAGAGCGGCTTAAAAGGACTTACATAAGGACAAAATCATTTCATTGAGAATTCCCGAGGTTACCGAATAGATGTGCGACCGGTTTTAGACACGTTACTGCTGTTCACAAAGTGTGGCATTTCTTAAATTATATAATTTATAAACATTCGTTATTAAATTGTCGAACATATTTATGTTGCTATGCATTCTGTTCGTGGTTTCATCACACAGAATTATTTTTTAAATTGTTCTTGCTTTTTTTAATATTCAGAATTGAAATAAATAAATAAATAAACAAATAACAATGTGAAATTAAATGTAACCTTCAGTTTAATATACGAAGACAGATAAAATGGATGTTTCGGGTTGAATAAAACACTACAGACGAATGAGATAATGTGGTAGTGGCGTTGATAAGATGCATAAACAAAAACATTGATGGGCAGGAAATTGTATGCTACTTTATGAGGAAGCACGAATTAAAATAGAGCAATATAAATTTATAAAAGGTGCGTAATTAAATAAGTAAAAAGAAGGGAGGCGGGGAGGAACTGTGTAATTCAGTATAGAAAGTGAAATAAAATAAAGTGTGGACTATTGTTGGAAAATAAATACAATGGAATTGGAAATAAATACAAAATATAAGGGATGTAGGTATTATAGTCAGATTTTTAATAAGTGGCGCGTGGAGTAGAAAGAATTCATGGAAAAGCAATAGAAAGGAAAGCATTCTCAATTACCAACAATAAAAAACATATTTTCTACCATGGATTTAGTCTTTTACCATCTGGGAGAAGGTTTTGTCAGATTAAATGTAGAACTAACAAGTATAAATCAACGTTCGTTCCATCAGCAATAAAAATTTTGAATATTTCATATGGTGCAGAAAAACCAAGGATTGATTCGTTGACTGATTAACTGATTAATTTATTTAATGTAAGCTTAACTGACCAATTGATAATGATGATAATTTTTGGTGTCGAATGGCCACAATCGTAACAAATTGAAAACGAAATGAATATGTTTATATTGTGTATATCGCACGTGTGAAAGAAAGAGAGGAAGAGAGAGAGAGAGAGAGAGAGAGAGAGAGAGAGAGAGAGAGAGAGAGAGAGGAGAGAGAGAAAATAAGTAGGAGTGAACTCTCTGTTCAATGTTACAGTTATCGTTTAACGTTATAACAAGTGTAACTAAATGACAAATTGCCATATTTATGGACAATAAAGATCTATTATTGTTATTATTATTATTATTATTATTATTATTATTATTATTATTATTATTATTATTATTATTATTATTATTATTATTATTATTATTTTATTATTATTATTATTATTATTCTCAGCGTTCCCTCAATGCACAGCTGCAAAAGTTTGTATGAACCTCTGAATCAATGTCTTAATCAAAATATATTTTTTCATTAATTGTAAAAGAATAGGAAAGGATTTCGCTTATAACAGCTATATTAAAATCGATAACTGATAAGGATCGTAACTCATACATGATTTACAGTATCAAAATAATGACTTTTTATTCATTTTGAAGGAATTCGTTAAAATGGAAAGTTCGGTTAATTGAAACTTAAACGATATACATTCAGTATCTGATTATGAAGGAACGAATGGCAATCCTTAACTATCAGACATGTACATTTTATAACTATCAATACACATTAATGATGAATATAAATGAAAGTGATCATTAAGCAATTTCGACATTATTTTGATTGCGACATTTATAGAAGTAGCTTGAGTTTATGCCAAAGAGGATTACATGAATTTAATTTAAAGGGGTCAAAAGTAGAGAATCATCAATTTATGATATACATTGTTTCCACACATATGTACATGTGTTCAGCAATAACAAAAGCTACAACGACACTAACAACAACAAATACATACTGGACACATCAATCATCACTTTCTAATGACGAGGATAAGGAAAAGGAAAAATGAAACGAATATGAAAAGATTTCGTGGTATCACTCTATCCAATGAAATATCATTTTCCTCGAGTTTGCGAAGGTTGGAGCATGCCTTTTCCCAGTCTTCCCTTGTTATGTCATTTAGTGCCTCGTGGGTGAGAGTAAATTTGGTGTTCCATCTCTCATCTTGTCATTTACTTCGGTTCAAATGAGCTTGATTGGATTGCGCTCACAGTGATATGGGGGAAGTCGCAAGTGTCAAAACTCTTTGACTAGAAAGTCTGCTCTGAAAACTGTTTCTGGTTTGTTTCTTTTCACTAGGAGTATAGATGGTCAGAATATGCAGTACTGTCTGATTGGAGCCATGTAATCATATCAGTTTTTATAGTTGCCGAAGTTGGAGCATTGAGGTGATCATGGGCCACCAAATGGTAGTGTGGTCCAATGCAATACGGCTGGTTGCTTCAAGGAAAGGCAGCAAACGGTTCTTTAGCCAGTCTTCAAACACCTCTGCATTGATACCAGAATGATAGTCCCTACCTTCCAGATGATGCAGAATAGAAAAAAATGGTATGGCATTCTTCTAAATACCCAGTATCTTCACCACCTGTAAAAAAATCATGTCTTTTTCTATCGAATTATCAGACGTCCATTCCTTTGACGGATGTATGTTTACGTTCACCCAGTTCCATACATCTTGGATGATATCCATATCAAAGTTGTCTTGGATCCTTTTCCTATCACGTCGTTCAACACTGATGATCTCTCCGTCGTATTTCGATAATCATCTTCTCGGCGCTGATTGTGAAATTCCAATTCTATAGCCGTCCTCTTTAATGGCCTATCGATAGATACAAGTAGATTTCTTTTCGCAGCTTTACAAGAGTGTCGTATCCTATCGTATCGTATAGTTTAAAAGCGTATATGTTTTAAAAGCCTTTGAATGCTCTGTGAAACGTTCGTGCACAGATACAATTTTTCAAAGTTATGTAAACAGCATTCATTGTTAATATGACAATATTGAGTATATCATAATCAGTATTTCAAATGATTTAAAACTAGAGATTTCATATTGGTGATTGCGACAGAATGTAGATAATAAGCAATAAATCATAAATTCAAAATTTAAGGCAAATTGCATAAGTTGTAAGTATATAGCAATTTAAGCAAATCGTGTTTATTCGGAAACACACAGCGGAAGTGAGCGATACCCCACCCATTTTAAAGGAAGAAGTTGAAGCAGCAATAAAAAGCCTTAAACCTAATAAATCACCAGGAATTTACAACCTACCATCTGAACGGCGGAGAAGAGGTAGTAAACGTGTTCACAATGCTTTGCCAAAAGGTATTAGATCAGAAGGAATGGCCCAAAGAATGGACACAATCCATTGTCATACACCTCCCAAAGAAAGGGAACTTAAAACAGTGCAAGAATTACAGAACAATAAGCTTGATAAGCCATCCAAGCAAAGTCATGCTCCGAATAATCCGTAACAGATTGAAATCTAGAACAGAAGAAATACTGGCAGAAGAACAGGCAGGATTCAGAACAGGACGAAGTACCGTGGAGCAAATATTTAACTGCAGGGTGCTCACAGAGAAATGTCTTCAACACCAGCGTGCGCTGTACCATAATTTTATAGATTTCAGGAAGGCATTTGACAGAGTCTGTCATGATGGTCTTTGGAATGTGATGAGGAAATATAATTTTGAAGAAGGGCTCATCCAGACAATAGAGGCATTGTATGGCAGGTCAAAGAGCACAGTCCTGGTAAATGACCAATTAGGAACTCCTTTCAATACTAATGTAGGAGTCAGACAGGGCTGCATATTATCTCCGATGCTATTCAATATATTCCTTGAAACCATCATGCAAGATGTGCTGGAAGGTGACCACTCCTCGATATCCATCGGCGGCCACCCTTTGTCTAATTTAAGATTTGCGTATGATATTGACCTACTGGCAGGCACAAAACCAGAACTACAAGACTTAACAAACCGTCTGGCATCGCAATACGGAATGGAAATAAGTACCGAAAAGTCACAAATCTTGGTGAACAGCAACACAGAAAGCAACACAAACATCACAGTAGGAAATGAAAAACTAAAAGAGGTCACGACATTCAAATATCTAGGTGTGACACTAAGCAAAGATGGGACTAGTACAATTGGAATTCGAAAGAGAATTGCAATGGCAACATCAGTGATGACTCAATTAACAAAGATTTGGAAAAGTAGCATGAGTCTTAATGTAAAGGTCAAACTGTATAAATCACTGGTGTTGTCAACCTTGTACGGATGCGAAGCCTGGATACTTACAATGGATGCACAACGGCGCATAAGGGCGTTTGAAAGCAAGTGCTATAGAGACTGTTACGCGTGTCATATACGGAGCATCGCACAAACGATGACGTCCTGGAAGAAATAGAAGCTCGGGCAGGCCCACAAGAACCTCTTCTAGTGTCTGTGAAGCGCAGAAAACTGTCCTGGTTTAGACACCATACTCGACACGATAGCCTGAGCAGGACAGTCCTACAGGACACAGTCGAAGGCCAGCGCAGAAGAGGGCGCCAAATGAAGATATGGCTGGACAATATAAAAGAATGGACAGAGACATCGGTTCCGGAGCTGCTACATAGGGCTATCAACAGGCAGGCATGGAGGAAGACTGTAACTTCTGCTTCACGCAAGTCCCCCCGATGACCATCCGGTCATGGGATTGAGTGAGTGAGTGAGTGAACTCGTAATCATTAGCCGGAACTACGTGTCAGCACGAGATTTTTTTGAAAAAATGATGAATTCATCTCATACTTTGTGGTGCGTAACTTATTTGCATTTTTACATATTTTATGACAGCGGTCTTAAAGTAGTTTTTATAGGTCTTAAAAAAGAAAACTTTTTTGATATGGCATCAACATGGTCCAAAATCTATATTCATTTGATTCAAAGATTGACACAAATTTTTACAAATTTTGATAGAGGGACAGTTGAGAAAAACCAGAAAAACACGTGCCATTAATAAAAAGATCCGACTATAGTTTACTCTCCTTACTATCTATCCATTATTGTTGTTGTTACTATTATTATTATTATCATTATTATTATTATTATTATTATTATTATTATTATTATTATTATTATTATATTATTATTATTATTATTATTATTATTATTATTATTATTATTATTATTATTATTATTATTATTATTATTATTATTTTATTATATACTATTATTATTATTACTATTATTATTATTATTATTATTATTATTATTATTATTATTATTATTATTATTATAT
>NC_088364.1:23416593-23456593 GCF_034508935.2 Berghia stephanieae | reverse complement strand
TGGCGGAGTTTGAGCGATGAAGGTAGATTATCGTTTGCCCTCTCAGGTGGTGTGAATCCAATTAAATACATTGTGGTTGTCGTTGGTTGGTAATATTGATATTTTCCACTTGTACAACTACACACAAATATATATGGCATGTGAACAAAATGCTCTAAGTCAAACGTTACTTACCATCGAAATGTGCGTACATGATAAAAAAAAATCGGATGACAACAAATGAATTAAAGTTTAATGATGAAAAAAATGCAATTATCATCCCAATATTACAAATTCTATTGGAAATATCAAATGCAACATAAATAGCTCAATTTGTGCAAAGTTCACCCACTGTTAAAAAATCTCGGCATCTTTATGGACATTAGACAAGCACATATCATTCTCAATATCAATGCCTAAGTTTCCAACTGAACAGAATTGATAAAACTTGACTATTGTATATCTCTCTTTTGTAATCTCACCAGCGAGAGAATACTCGGGCTGCAAAGAATTCAAAACATTGCTGCAAGATTAGTCCTTAAGCGCAAAAAAAGATCATCTCTGATAAAAGAACTCCATTGGCCTTATTCGCTGGGAGAGAATAATATTTTTAAAAGTTCTGATATTATGTTTTAAACGCCCCAACACTTATCAATCAACTTATCTTTATGATAAATTGGAGTTATATTAACCCGATCCCTTCGCTCGTCAACCGTTGGAAAAATGCTTGTCACTGAAGGAAAGAACTCTAACGTTCTCTATGGAGGACGATCATTTTCTAGAGACATACATCTCAGCCCTTTGGATCAAACTTCCAAAAGAAATGTGGCATTCTTCATATGAAAATATGATTAAAAACATCTTAAGACTTTGTTATTTTCCAAATGGAATTGAAGGCTGGTTTTCCAAAACTCCTTAAGTCCATTTTTTACTTTTGAGATTTTCCATCCATGAGATAAATTGAAATGTAAAGTATTTTTTAAGCATCAAAATACATAAGAATTTCTTTAAATTTGTGTGGATTTGAAGTTTAAATATGAAAAAATAATAGACCG
Source organism: Berghia stephanieae (assembly GCF_034508935.2). NCBI lineage: Eukaryota > Metazoa > Mollusca > Gastropoda > Nudibranchia > Aeolidiidae > Berghia > Berghia stephanieae. The sequence continues at coordinate 23,455,559 of NC_088364.1, read as the reverse complement.
AATGAGAAAATTGAGGGGAAATAATCCTCAATATCTCAAAATGAGAAAAGCTGAGTTAGGGAGTTTTTGCAGTCTTAAATTGTTGATGCCCCTGTAAAGCGCTCTGAGCACTTCCTCGTGCTACGGAAGAGCGCTCGACAAATATAATATTATTTATTTATTATTATTATTATAAGAGGTTTCATCGTGCAAATTTTCATGTTTTCACCAGTATTTGCACAATTCGAATGATTTGGTCCTGACGGTTCCCACTATGTAAAACGCACATGGAATAGCTCCGATATTGGGTTGAATAAAATTCAGAGAAAACGTGGAGTGGGCACTTGTATCGGTAATGATGAGAATTATAGGGTATGGAGAATTGCCAAATGAAAACAGAGAATTAAAAGTCACAGGGTCAGTGCCAAACTGTGGCTAGATGGCTCATTTGCCAGTGCAACTGCTCGCCGACCTCTCTCTCTCTCTCTCTCTCTCTCTCTCTCTCTCTCTCTCTCTCTCTCTCTCTCTCTCTCTCTCTCTCTCTCTCTCTCTCTCTCTCTCTCTCTCTCTCTCTCTCTCTCTCTCTCTCTCTCTACCGGCCTGGTGGAGAGTGTCGTGTCAATTAGATTCTGGTTTTGGCATTTACCCCGTGACTTTTTATTGTTTTCATTATCGGGGGGTCCCGATAGTTCAGTTGGTAGAGCACTCGCTTCACACGCAAGAGACCAAGATCGGTCCCAGGTGCAGTCAAGATTTTTTCTGACCCCCCCCCCTCCTGTCTACCCAGCAGTGAATGGGTCACTGGGTCTCTTAGACTTGGCGGAAAGTACTTTGCGTCCTATTCAAAGAGTAACAAGCAATTGCTATTGTTTTACGCTATAGAAACTGGGATTAACTCCGGCTCCATTGGATTAAAGGCTCTGAAGGACTACTTTTTTTTATCTAGCATTTCTCCATACCCGGAATTTCTCATTAATCCACTTACATGTGCTTACCATGCAGCGAAGTGCTTTTACAGGAGGGCATGAAAGACGAGGAAGTATTACACCATGTTTAAGTGAGAAAATTTGATAAAAGGGTTTTTACACCGATTCAATTTAGCCATGCCAACAGCGAAATCCGAACCATAAACACAGAGGCCCCAAGTTGAGTGCTATTTAACTTGTTTTTTAAATCGTTTTCATCAATCCTTTAAATGATTAATGCTGGGAGTCTCTTGATTTTCACTTTGGTGTGTACACAAGAGGGCAGGGGGTCCGGATGGAAAAAAAGTGTTCATTGATAGTTTAAAAAAAACAAACAAACAAAACAATCAAATATGCAGCATGAAACTGTTTAGCAAATATCTCAACTGAAGAACGACGGGAAATATAAGGATGCAGAATTGGAAGGCGGAAATGTTGCAATGAGTTGATTCTGGTGAGCCTGTCTGTTCTAGTGAAGAAAAAGAAGAAACCCCGGTAGTAACTCGTTAAAAATCCGTGTCTCATTTGCATGGAAATGAATAGGATATCAGAGATCGTGGGCCAACGATTCCAGCGATCGTATCAGGCTATACAATGTGACAAGAGTTTCCCCGAAACCAGCACGCCGGGTCTTGGCGGACTGTAATCGAATTTGAATTAATCAGCTACTGACCCAGTGTCTGAGACTTGGAGTAGAGATTATGTCGCTTGATGGGCTATTTTGGTAGTGTCAATTTGCTTTTAACAAAATCCACACGGGTAGCTAAAAGATCACGGGGTCTACTCAAAGCTGGTTTTTTCAAAGCTGTGCCCTTATTTTTGATCTATTATGCCCGTCTTTAATCTTTTGCTTCTATGAAATACGGCTGTTTTTTCTTGTCTTTTCGGAATAATTCAAATGCTCGAATGGACATTACTTTATCATTTTCCCTTCAAAGTGTTTATGCTTCCAAGTCCATCCCTTGTCGATTACAGAAAAAATGAAACACGAATCATTAAAGAATCAGCTGATCCCAAAACTTGAAAAACGAAAGCATAATTATAGTAAGAACTTAATACAGGGGCAAAACAGTGTTGTTGACGATGTCATTATTATTATTATTATTATTATTATTATTATTATTATTATTATTATTATTATTATTATTATTATTATTATTATTATTATTATTATTATTATTATTATATATTATTATATATATTATTATTATTATTATTATTATTATTATTATTATTATTATTATTATTATTATTATTATTATTTATTATTATTATTATTATTATTATTATTATTATTATCATTATTACTTTGCCATTATTATTATGATTATTATTATTATTATTATTATTATTATTATTATTATTATTATTATTATTATTATTATATTATTTATTATTATTATTATTATTATTATTTATTATTATTATTATTATTATTATTATTATTATTATATTATTATCATATTATTATTATTATTATTATATTATCATATATCAGCATCATTATTATTATTATTATTTATATTTTATTATTATATATTATTATTATTATCATCATGATCAACATCATCATCATCATCATCATCATCATAATCATCATTATCAACATCATCATCATCATCATCATCATCATCATCATCATCATCATCATCATCATCGTCATCATAATTCCCCTAGCTATAGCTAAGACCCATATAAATGACAACTGCTATAGAACAGATCTCGCAATTTATCATAACAGTGCGTTTTAGCACTTTTATTTTTCCCTATATAGCATTATTTATCCAGGGAATAATATAACCATGAGAAAACAATGTGCGTTAAATAATCTAAATACATTGTTGACCATTTACAGTAGCTAACAAATGGCTTCGGGCGGGAACATTACAGACAATGGATGTTTCGGGTACCAACCCTTCGTCAGCAAAAGGAACGTTGAAAATATAAAACAAAATGTATTAAGAATTGTAGCGTGTGCATTCCTGAGTGGTTAAAGCATGGTGGTTGAAACACGAATGAGACGTTAGCGTTTTATCTAGTTGACATACTTGTCCCATCAGTCCCTGCGAGAAGTTCTTTTTGCCATTGCCCCCTCGTGGATCTTCTACCTTGTCGCTGGTGAGGGGGCTTGAGGCACACGGAGGGCAAAGGTGTATATCCCGGTTGACCGTCACGAGACCTCCCGGGTATCGAGCCAACGAACCACATGAGCTGCTCGCCCGGTGTGTGACTTATGAGGATCCAACCCGGTGCCCGAATGGCCACTGCCATCCCGGGCGCCACACTACTATGTTCAATGATGAGTCGTACAATACAGCATATTCAATGGTGAAGCGGTCGGCAGCCTAGCCAAATACTACCGCGTTCGTGTTGCCAGAGTCGTCGGCACGTTTGAGAAGTAAGCAAGCATCCCAACACATCTTCAGCTGGAAAATGTGATATCGGGAATAGCTACCTGACGCATATATCATCCCTCAATGTCGAGAGCCAGAGTATGGCAAAAAATGAGCTTTTATCAAAGCTACTGGCCGCCCATAGCGTCGATATCCTCCTTTTACAGGAGATCCACCTTTACTCAGGCGCGCAATCTTCTCGATTTCAGATCCCAGGCTATACGGTGGTTGAACGAGAGGACACTTCGAGGCTCAAAGGGGGCATTAGCGTGTACGCTAAAGAGCCATCGAAGGTAAGGGTGATAGAGAGTGCAACGGACAGTAATGGGGTGAATCGAATTTCCGTGGAAGTAGGTGGACTGTGTTTGCATAATATCTACAAACCACCTAGAGCGACTTGGACTACACCACCGGTACCGGTGGTTAGCCATACTTCCATCTGTCTGGGAGACTTTAATTAATAGCCACCATCACGAATGGGGCGACCGAGACTGCAACGAGGCAGGAAGACAACTCCACTCATGGATGGACTGAAACGATCTACACCTAGTGTACGATCCTACAGCCAAAGGTACCTTCAAGGGTACCCGCCATAAGAAGGAGTATACTCCAGACCTCACCCTCGTCATGAAAGGAGCGAACGGTGAACCGCTGCAGGTGAAGCGAACAGTCCTCGGGGACTTTCTGCACAGCCAGCACAGGCCGGTTCTTGTCACAGCAGGGGTGGCAATACCGAGGGTGCAGTCTCTCCCACTTTGCAGAATGAACTTCAGGAAGTCTAACTGGGAGGAATTTAGCTCCTATATCGAGCAGGTTTGCCCTGCCAGTTCTCACAAGTCCGAGAATATAACCAGATTTAGCAGGCTACTGGTTAATAGCGCTCAACGCTCTATTCCACTGGGCGACGGAAATTCTACACCCCTTGCTGGACGGAAGAGTCGGAAAAGCTGTACAAGGAGTACCAGCAGACCCAGTCCCTGGACGTAGCCGACAGACTACTTCAGTCTCTAGCAGAGGGAAGGAAGCAACGGTGGCTGGAGACCGTGGAAAGTCTAGACTTTACACACTCCAGCCGCCACGCTTGGCGTTTGATAAAGAAATTGGATCCGGACTGGAATTACGCGAAGGCTGCACAGGAATGTGAGGCAGACACAATTGCCAAGAATATAAAGAACCGTAGCAAACGGGTCCCTCATCATTCTTTTGAGCGCAGTGTCCGCAAGGCGTACCGTACGATTCTGGACTCGCTACCTGTGGAGGAGTCGGACTGGACGGCCCCGAGAAGTGGGTACAGCCATTAGCGATGTAGAGAACGACAAAGCAGCAGGGATAGACGGCGTATATCCCGATATGGTGACGCATCTGGGCCCGAGGGCACAGTCCTGGCTGGCAGAGGCAAGGTCTGACGTCCTTGCAAAAGGAAAGCTCCCACAAGTGTGGAAGCATGCGACGATAGTTGCCATCCTGAAGCCCTGAAAACCGGCGAAGGAGGCCGACAGTTACAGACCCATATCTCTACTGAGCTGTCTTTACAAATTTTGGAGCGAGTTCTATTAAACCGATGGGGCCGGTCCTAGACGCTGCCCTGCCACCTGAGAAGGCGGGCTTCAGGGAAGGGAGGTGAACCACGGAACAGGTCATTGACCTTACAGAGCATATTGAGCAAAGGTAGGAGAGGAAACAGCAAACAGGTGCTGTATTTATAGACCTATCAGCGGCGTACGATACGGTCTGGTGCGAAGGATTAATGCTCAAACTTGCAAAGATCATAAGGTGCAAAAAGACCTTGAAGTTGTTCTCTTCGATCTTAGAGGAAAGACAATTCTACGTCGCGCTGGGAGACGCTACGAGTAAAGTAAGGAAACTAAAGAATGGGGTCCCTCAGGGTTCGGTACTTGCGCCAATGTTGTTTAACGTTTACATTAGCGATATGCCGAAGCCGAACACTTCCTCCCTGAGGCTGGGATACGCGGACAACTGGGCACTCGTTACTCAGAGTAAAGTGTTGACCCGTCTCGAGAGCGTACTCAGCGAGGACGTCACCAGATTCAAATCCTACTTCGACAAGTGGTACCTGAAGATGAACTCTTCAAAAACCGTGGCCACTGCATTCCACCTATGCAGTGCATGACACACCCGTAAACTGAACGTCCTCGTCGGGGACCATCCACTCCCATATGAGCCGCATCCAAATTATTTAGGGGTGACGCTGGACCGCAGCCTTACCTATCGGGTGCATCTCGAAGGAGTTGCCCGGAAGATTGAGAAACGCAACAGTCTTCTAAGGAAGCTGGCGGGATCGACTTGGGGCGCTAACCAAACACTCCTGAGCACGTCCGCCCTGGCACTATGCTATTCCACCGCGGAGTATTGCGCTCCAGTGTGAGGTAGAAGCAGAAACGTTGAGAAGGTAGATTTAAAACTTCGCAAGTTAATGCAAAGTGGGAGAGACTGCACCCTCGGTATTGCCACCCCTGCTGTGACAAGAACCGGCCTGTGCTGGCTGTGCAGAAAGTCCCCGAGGACTGTTCGCTTCACCTGCAGCGGTTCACCGTTCGCTCCTTTCACGCTGGCAACAACTCCTAGAGAATGGGGCCCGATAATGGCGGCGATCCAGCCCCTCGATGTCCGGAGAAAGACGATTACGGTAAACTGGCTAAATAAGATCCGAGAGAGAGGGAATGGGGATACCCCTCTGAAGCGCATTATGGACGGCGCCCCCGTTTCGAACCGAAATAAGTCCCGGCAGCGAGTTGTTGTTTTTTGCACCAGGTTGGGTCATTTTGTGACGTCATCTGAGAATAACTAGCCTGCACTATTTTTAGCATCGCCACAATGGGAAAGCCGTGACAGAGGTCGGACAAGGCCATAGGTCAGCGCGCGCGTTGTTCAAGGTTCAAAGGGGTGTGCAGTTGGCTAGCCTACACTCAGCGGCATGGCGTATTGACGGCATATGGTGGTGCCATGATTAGAAAAAAATTCTAATACAGTGAACACGGTTAAGAGGAGAGAGCACGACATATTAAAAACTCTCTTTTATGCAAGGGTGGGGGAGGGTCGATGGTTTCTACGAGTGGACAAAACTTACAAAAACAAATAATTCATGAAAACAACAAGCCACAACACTGAGATACAAGTCCCGTATGAAAAGGTCTTTGTAATTATTCTTTGTCCCCCATTTAAAGGATTGGATTTGGTAGATAATGCAATCAATATGTTATAAATGTAAATCAAAAGAGAAAAAAAAAAACCCTATGACAGAAATTACTTACTTTTAGTACTTGTAAAACAAAATCTGCACTGCGATGTTTCATCTCTGCAAATCTTTTTATAATGTGTTTATTGAAATCTGGAATGGCATCTATTTCAGCTTTGTGAATTGACAGAATCATTAATGAATTTAACCGCTCCTGTTTCATTGAATTTCGCAACAAAAAAATTTCACTCTTTTAAGGGTGCTAAAACAACGTTCAGGAGGTTAAGAAATACGATGGAAGTGGTTAAGGTCACTATAGCCTATAGATGTCCATGATTTGTCAGTGTTTGTTGTATCTGTAAAAAGTAGACAATAAAAACAAAAGACCTAACTAACAAATACTCATACACACGTAACCATCAACTCGGCACTACAAGCAAGAAAAATGTTGGTAAATTCGTCCACAATGCTTCGTTGCAAAGAATTACTTTATTCAATAATCGTGAAAAAGAGGTGGGGGGTTTGATATGTCATATTTTAAAGTTTTATGATGTTTTTCTTTGCTGCTTACAAATAAACTTGACAATGATCAGTGTTTTTGACAGTTAATGTAATATTTTGGATGGCCGAAGTTACCCTACATTGGCAATTGCCTAAAATAAACGTTTTTGAACGTTGAACCTAATTTGGCGCATCCCCCCAGTCCAACGGTGGAGCTCTCAGATCCTGGCACAAGTCGAGGGGTTTTCCGCTATTTGAAGATAGTATAATTCGACCTAGTTTCTCGCTCAATCAGCTGTCGCGATATTAATGGATATAGCATTAATTGGAGCTCGGATTGCTTTGCACCACGGTGTTTGATTTAGTCACTACTTCGCGGAGTGATGTCACCAACACACGAGTCGGCAGCAGCTGCTTCTTATGGTTCACACTATTATGTTATGACGATCGACCCAATCAGCAAACTTCGGTCCGCATTCGTGCACCGTCGCGAACCCGCCTGGTAGCATCGTCACAACACACCTTTCGACTAGATGCTCTGCCGTTTCGGGTTCTTGCCCACAGCGTGGACATATTGGACAGGAAGTTAGACCCCACTGATGTAACGTACCGGCCGTTAGGCAGCTCCTCGACCGAAGCCGATTCGCAGCTACCCAGTGTCTCCTCTTACTGGTATCAAAGCCTGGCAACTTCTCACCAAGCTTAGAGGAGTGTAGGTCCCCGCCCCCACGAGGGATTGAATTCGTCCAAACCGACTTCCATCTCGTATGTGCAGCTCTGTCCGTAGTCAGGGATTCTGCGTACAAGGGTTGCCGGGACTTATTTCGGCTCGAAACGGGGGCACCGTTCATTATGCGCATGAGAGGGGTATCCCCATTCCCTCTCTCTTTGATCTTACTTTGCCAGTTTCCCGTAATGGTCTCCCTCCGGACATCGGGGGGCTGGATCGCCGCCATTATCGGGCCCCATTCTCTAGGGGTTGTTGCTAGCGTTCCCGACACTATGTGCATCGACTTGCGAAGTTTTACATCCACCTTCTCAACGTTTCTGCTTCTACCCCACACTGGAGCGCAATACTCCGCGGTGGAATAGCATAGTGCCAGGGCGGATGTTCTCAGGAGCGCTTGGCTAGCGCCCCAAGTCGATCCCGCCAGCTTCCTCAGAAGACTATTCCGCTTCTCTATCTTCCGGGCAACCCCTTCGAGATGAACCCGATAGGTAAGACTGCGATCCAACGTCACCCCTAAATATTTTGGACGCGGCTCATATGGGAGTGGCTGGTCCCCGACTAGGACATTCAGTTTGCGGGTGTGCCAACCACTGCATAAGTGAAATGCAGTGGCCACGGTTTTTGAAGTGTTCATCTTCAGGTACCACTTGTCAAAGTAGGATTTGAGTCTGGTGACGTCCTCGCTGAGTACGCTCTCGAGACGGGCCCACACTTTACTCTGAGTAACGAGTGCCCAGTCGTCTGCGTATCCCAGCCTCAGGGAGGAAGTGTTCGGCATATCGCTAATGTAAACGTTAAACAATATTGGCGCAAGTACCGACCCCTGAGGGACCCCATTCTTCAATTTCCTTACTTTGCTCGTGACGTCTCCCAGCGCGACGTGGAATTGTCTTTCCCCTAAGATCGAAGAGAACAACTTCAAGGTCTTTTTGCACCTTATGATTTTTGCAAGTTTGAGCATTAACCCATCACACCAGACCGTATCGTACGCCGCTGATAGGTCTATAAACACAGCGCCTGTTTGCTGTTTTCTCTCGAACCCGTGCTCAAATTGCTCTGTAAGGGCAATGACCTGCTCCGTGGTGCACCTCCCTTCCCTGAAGCCTGCCTGCTCGGGTGGCAGTGCAGCGTCTAGGACCGGCCCCCATCGGTTTAATAGAACACGCTCCAACAATTTGTAAAGACAGCTCAGCAGCGATATGGGTCTGTAACTGTCTGCCTCCTTCGCCGGCTTCCCTGGCTTCAGGATGGCAACTATCTTCGCATGCTTCCACACTTGTGGAAGCTTTCCTTTTGCAAGGATGTCAGACATTGCCTCTGCTAGCCAGGCCCGTGCCCTGGGGCCCAGATGCGTTACCATATCGGGATATACACCATCTATCCCTGCTGCTTTGCCGTTCTTCACTTCGCTAATGGCTGCACCTACTTCTCGGGGACTGAACGGGGCCGTCCAGTCCGACTCCTCCGCAGGTAGCGAGTCCGAAATCATACGGTACGCCTTGCGGACACCGCGCTCAAAAGCCTGATTAGGGACCCGCTTACTACGGTTCTTAATGTTCTTGGCAATTGTGTCTGCCTCGCATTCCGGTGCAGCCTTCGCGAAATTCCGATCTGGGTCCAATTTCTTTATCAGACGCCAAGCGTGGCGGCTGGAGTGTGTAAAGTCGAGACTTTCCACGGTCTCCTGCCACCGTTGCTTCCTTCCCTCTGCCAGAGACTGAAGTAGTCTATCGGCTGCGTCCTGGGACTGGGTCTGCTGGTACTCTCGGTACAGCTCTTCCGACTCTGCTGTCCAGCAAGGGGTGTAGAATTTCCGTTTGCCCCGTGGAATAGAGCGTTGAGCGCTCTTAACCAGTAACCTACTGAATCTGGTTATATTCTTGGACTTGGGAGGAATGGCAGGGCAGACCTGCTCGATATAGGAACTGAATTCCTCCCAGTCAGCCTTCCTGAAATTCCATCTGCAAAGTGGGAGAGACTGCACCCTCGGTATTGTTACCCCAGCTGTGACAAGAACCGGCCTGTGCTGGCTATGCGGAAAGTCCCCGAGGACTGTCCGCTTCACCTGCAGCGGTTCACCGTTCGCGCCTTTCGTTACGAGGGTGAGGTCTGGAGTATACTCCTTCTTATGGCGGGTACCCCGGAAGGTACCCTTGGCTGTAGGATCGTACACTAGGTGTAGATCATTACAGTCCATCCATGAGCGGAGTTGTCTTCCTGCCTCGTTGCAGTCTCGGTAGCCCCATTCGTGATGGTGGCTATTAAAGTCTCCCAGACAGATGGAAGGATGGCTGACCACCGGTACCGGTGGTGTAGTCCAAGTCGCTCTAGGTGGTTTGTAAATATTATGCAAACACAGTCCACCTACTTCCACGGAAATTCGGTTCACCCCATTGCTGTCCGTTACGCTCTCAATGACTCTTACCTTCGATGGCTCTTTAGCGTAAACGCTAACCCCTCCTTTGAGCCTCGAAGTGTCCTCGCGTTGGACCACCGTATAGCCTGGGATCTGGAATCGGGAAGATTGCGCGCCTGAATAAAGGTGGGTCTCCTGTAACAGGAGGATATCTACGCAGTGAACGGCCAATAGCTTTGATAAAAGCTCATTTTTTGCCATACTCTGGCTCTCGATGTTCAGGGACAATATGTGCGTCAGGTCGCCATCCCCGCCGTCGCATTTTCCGATCGGCAGGCCGCGAATCGATTGATGCATGGGACGTTTGCTTTTTTCTCGGACGTGCCGACGACCCTGGCGACACGAACGCGGTATTATTTGGCTAGGCGGCAGACCGCTTCGCCATTGACGGGACTGATTGGTACTCGACATAAGGATAATAGTGTGGCGCCCGGGATAGGGCTGCTATTCGGGCACCGGGTTTGGATCAAATTTAGTCACACACCGGGGCGAGCAGCTCATGTGGCTCGTTGGCTCGATACCCGGGATGGTCTCGTGACGGTCGACCGGGATTTACACCTTTGCCCTCCCGTGTGCCTCAAGCCCCCTCACCAACTGCAAGGTAAAGATCCACGAGGGGGACGAGTCGGCAGCAGCTTCTTATGGTTCACACTATTATGTTATGACGATCGACCCAATCAGCAAAGTCCGGTCCGCATTCGTGCACCGTCGCGAACCCGCTTGGTAGCATCGTCACAACACACCTTTCGACTAGATGCTCTGCCGTTTCGGGTTCTTGCCCACAGCGTGGACATATTGGACAGGAAGTTAGACCCCACTGATGTAACGCACCGGCCGTTAGGCAGCTCCTCGACCGAAGCCGATTCGCAGCTACCCAGTGTCTCCTCTTACTGGTATCAAAGCCTGGCAACTTCTCACCAAGCTTAGAGGAGTGTAGGTCCCCGCCCCCACGAGGGATTGAATTCGTCCAAACCGACTTCCATCTCGTATGTGCAGCTCTGTCCGTAGTCAGGGATTCTGCGTACAAGGGTTGCCGGGACTTATTTCGGCTCGAAACGGGGGCACCGTTCATTATGCGCATGAGAGGGGTATCCCCATTCCCTCTCTCTTTGATCTTACTCAGCCAGTTTCCCGTAATGGTCTCCCTCCGGACATCGGGGGGCTGGATCGCTGCCATTACCGGGCCCCATTCTCTAGGGGTTGTTGCTAGCATTCCCGACACTATGTGCATCGACTTGCGAAGTTTTACATCCACCTTCTCAACGTTTCTGCTTCTACCCCACACTGGAGCGCAATACTCCGCGGTGGAATAGCATAGTGCCAGGGCGGATGTTCTCAGGAGCGCTTGGCTAGCGCCCCAAGTCGATCCCGCCAGCTTCCTCAGAAGACTATTCCGCTTCTCTATCTTCCGGGCAACCCCTTCGAGATGAACCCGATAGGTAAGACTGCGATCCACGTCACCCCTAAATATTTTGGACGCGGCTCATATGGGAGTGGCTGGTCCCCGACTAGGACATTCAGTTTACGGGTGTGCCAACCACTGCATAAGTGAAATGCAGTGGCCACGGTTTTTGAAGTGTTCATCTTCAGGTACCACTTGTCAAAGTAGGATTTGAGTCTGGTGACGTCCTCGCTGAGTACGCTCTCGAGACGGGTCCACACTTTACTCTGAGTAACGAGTGCCCAGTCGTCTGCGTATACCAGCCTCAGGGAGGAAGTGTTCGGCATATCGCTAATGTAAACGTTAAACAACATTGGCGCAAGTACCGACCCCTGAGGGACCCCATTCTTCAATTTCCTAACTTTGCTCGTGACGTCTCCCAGCGCGACGTGGAATTGCCTTTCCCCTAAGATCGAAGAGAACAACTTCAAGGTCTTTTTGCACCTTATGATTTTTGCAAGTTTGAGCATTAACCCATCGCACCAGACCGTATCGTACGCCGCTGATAGGTCTATAAATACAGCACCTGTTTGCTGTTTTCTCTCGAACCCGTGCTCAATATGCTCTGTAAGGGCAATGACCTGCTCCGTGGTGCACCTCCCTTCCCTGAAGCCTGCCTGCTCAGGTGGCAGGGCAGCGTCTAGGACCGGCCCCCATCGGTTTAATAGAACACGCTCCAACAATTTGTAAAGACAGCTCAGCAGCGATATGGGTCTGTAACTGTCTGCCTCCTTCGCCGGCTTCCCTGGCTTCAGGATGGCAACTATCTTCGCATGCTTCCACACTTGTGGAAGCTTTCCATTTGCAAGGATGTCAGACATTGCCTCTGCTAGCCAGGCCCGTGCCCTGGGGCCCAGATGCGTCACCATATCGGGATATACACCATCTATCCCTGCTGCTTTGCCGTTCTTTACTTCGCTAATGGCTGCACCCACTTCTCGGGGACTGAACGGGGCCGTCCAGTCCGACTCCTCCGCAGGTAGCGAGTCCAAAATCGTACGGTACGCCTTGCGGACACCGCGCTCAAAAGCCTGATTAGGGACCCGCTTACTACGGTTCTTAATATTCTTGGCAATTGTGTCTGCCTCGCATTCTGGTGCAGCCTTCGCGAAATTCCGATCTGGGTCCAATTTCTTTATCAGACGCCAAGCGTGGCGGCTGGAGTGTGTAAAGTCGAGACTTTCCACGGTCTCCTGCCACCGTCGGCGAAGTGCGTGACTCGGAATCTTGAATAGAGTGGAGACTAAAAAGGCAGTATGTTGTTGGCGAGTTGGCGAAAGACAGTGGAGTTAAAATCTCTGTTTTATTTTTAATTAAATTATGCTGTTAATGATTTTTTAAAGATTGGTACGGTGCCTGGCACCATTCGATATAATGGCCCCACGCCACTGCGCTACACTACACACTACACAATGTACGCATACCGTATTTTTTATTGTTAAGAAGAAGAAGATAACATACTTTTTAAAAATGTTTGATATAATACTATAATACTGTAGTTGAAGTTTGAAATATAAGTTAGGAATAGAAAGTAGACCACACTATTGTTGTCTTGAGATGTGTCTACAGTGGTAGCTAGTGTGGAAAGATGCAGAAAAAGTACGTTACACAAATCAAATGCTTTGTGCAGGGTCCATCTCTGTAGGTCTATTACTATATTTAGGTGATAAATTATTGCACAACTGTGATTGGTAAATTTATAACTGCTGCAAAAATACAACAATTTTTTTTTTAAACGTAGTGTTTTTATGCCCCTCCGTTGACGGTGTATCTTTTATGCACCTCCGTCACGCATGCGCATTCCACCCAATTTCATCAGCGATATTGTGTTTCTGTATTCGGACATGGCAAAAGTTATATTGTGACATCTATATGATGTCTTTAATAAATTTATACAAAAATAATAATAAACTAAAAAATCGAAATATAGAACCAGAAAATAGAAGTTGCATTGAAGGTAAAATAATATTTTAGAAAGACCTTATTAACTGTGATGAATAGTTAGGTGGCTCCGTAGCGCAGTGGACAAGCGGTCAGACTTTAACCTCAAAAGTACTGGTTTCGATTCCCATTGTAAACATATATATTTTTTAAAGTTTACTTTATTGAGAAAGACATCTTTTTTTTATTTTTTTTTTTTTTGTTTTTCAAAAACTTTTTATCGTGTTTAAAAAAAAAACTTCGATTTTAATTTTCTAAAATTCTTTATTTATTTGGCATCAGTATTTGTGTGCCACGTCTCTTTTTACCTTTGATTTTTTTAATTATTGTGAATATTCTTTAATTTATTATCATTGTATAAACGTACATCGGTAATCACTAAGCAGCGTGCTAAACTACAATCTAAAATTATTTAAACCTAATGGTCGTATGCAGTAACATTTTCATTAATTAACCATCACCGCCAACGGAGGTGCATAAAAACGGTGCGTTGTAGTTGTAGTAGTATGAACATAGTTATGTAGTAGTAGTAGTAGTAGTAGTAGTAGTAGTAGTAGTAGTAGTAGTAGTAGTAGTAGTAGTAGAGTAGTAGTAGTAGTAGTAGTAGTAGTAGTAGTAGTAGTAGTAGTAGTATTAGAGTAGTAATAGCATAGTATGTAGTAGTAGTAGTGTGGTGTAGTAGTAGTAGTAGTAGTAGTAGTAGTAGTAGTAGTAGTAGTAGTAGTAGTAGTAGTAGTAGGTGGTAGTAGTAGTAGTAGTAGTAGTAGTAGTAGTAGTAGTAGTAGTAGTAGTAGTAGTAGTAGTAGTAGTAGTAGTAGTAGTAGTAGTAGTAGTAGTAATAATAATAATAATAATAATAGATCTTTATTGTCCATAAATATGGCAATTTGTCATTTAGTTACACTTGTTATAACGTTAAACGATAACTGTAAGATTGAACAGATATTTCTCTCCTACTTATTTTCTCTCTCTCTCTCTCTCTCCTCTCTCTCTCTCTCTCTCTCTCTCTCTCTCTCTCTCTCTCTCTCTTCCTCTCTTTCTTTCACACGTGCGATATACACAACATAAACATGTTCATTTCGTTTTCAATTTGTTACGATTGTGGCAATTCGACACCAAAAATTATCATCATTATCAATTGGTCAGTTAATCTTACATTAAATAAATTAATCAGTTAATCAGTCAACGAATCAATCCTTGGTTTTTCTGTACCATATGAAATATTCAAAATTTTTATTGCTGATGGAACGAACGTTGATTTATACTTGTTAGTTCTACATTTAATCTGACAAAACCTTCTCCCAGATGGTAAAAGACTAAATTCATGGTATAAAATATGTTTTTTATTGTTGGTAATTGAGAATGCTTTCCTTTCTATTGCTTTTCCATGAATTCTTTCTACTCCATCAAGAGGATGGTTTATTATTTTTGATGCCTCTTTGATAGATTTTGAAATTTTTGATTTATCTTTAAGTCGGCATCCTCCAAACCATATAGTGCAGCCAAACGCAATTACACTTTTAATCAATGAGTCATAAACTCTTAACATAGTTTTCTTCCTTACTTGAAATGTTCTCAATTTCCTTAGGATGTATAATCTTTGGGCAACTTTCTTAGATATTATATTAATATGTTGAGAGAAATTGAGGGAACTATCAATGGTTATTCCTAAATATTTAAAATAGTCAACTATCTCAACATCATCTTTACCGATCGCCACACACTTTAAGTCGTTTTTATTTTTTACACCAAACACCTGTTCTTTCGTTTTTTCAACATTTAATTCAAGCTGATTTTGTTTACACCAATCGGTGAATATATTTATTTGTTTGAAATAATTCTTTTCGGTAACTTTATCCTTTAATAAGCAAAGAATAGCAGTATTATCTGCATATTTCACTATAAAACAATTTTCAAAGGATGGTCTGCAGTCGTTGGTGTATAAGATGTACAGGATTGGGGAACTCACACAGCCTTGGGGACATCCGTTCGACAACGTTCTTTTGTTGGAGATATGTTCACCCAATTTTACACATTGCGGTCTATGGGTCAGAAACTCTTTATACCATTTAATAAGGTAGTTTGGAATATCCATGCTGCACAACTTTTGAAGCAAAAAGCAAAAAGCTGACGAAAAGTCGACAAACAGGATTCTGGCGTAATTCGAGGGCGTTTGGTCAAGGTGTTTCGAGATCGAATTTGTGGCGGTTAATAGTGCGTCTTCAACACTGAGATGTTGCTGGTATGCAAATTGGTACGGATCTAGCAATTTCAGGTCATAACATTTTTGTAGGAGCTCAGATTTTAAAATTTTTTCTAAACATTTCATTACAAGCCATGTAAGCGCCACTGGACGTAGTAGTTTTAGTAGTAGTAGTAGTAGTAGTAGTAGTAGTAGTAGTAGTTGTAGTAGTAGTAGTAGTAGTAGCAGTAGTAGTAGCAGTAGCTGTAGTGGCAGTTGTTGCAAGTGGAGGTTAGTGGTGGTCAATCCTAGTGTTGAGTCGGCGTGGAGTCAGCGTTCCCAACGACTTGATCAGGTGAGTTTCCCTACGGTTCATATAAACCGCTTGCGTGTTAAAACGACACGTAAAGATAGTACTGTCACGTGATTATTTTTCTCCACGAATCAGCGTGAGACGGTAGAAATGGAGGAACCTCCCTGACCCATTTTTAAACCTGCCTGTTCCCAAACTGGTGCAAAAAAAAAAAAACTCGCGTCCTGGCAACCCTTGTACGCAGCTTCCCTGACTACGGACAGAGATGCATATACGAGATGGAAGTCGGTTTGGACGAATTCAATCCCTCGTGGGGGCGGGGACGTACACTCCTCTAAGCTTGGTGAGAAGTTGCCAGGCTTTGATACCAGTAAGAGGAGACACTGGGTGGCTGCGAATCGACTTCGGTCGAGGAGCTGCCTAACAGCAAGTGCGCTTCATCGGTGGGGACTTTCCACCTGTCCCACGTGTACCCGATGTGGGCAAGAACCCGAAACGGCAGAGCATCTAGTTGAACGGTGTGTTGTGACGATGCTACCGGGCGGGTTCGCGACGGGGTACGAGTGCGGACCGGACTTTGCTGATTGGGTTGATCGTCATAACATAGTTGTGTGAGAATCATAAGAGGCTGCTGCCATTGTAACTGTATCTGAAAACATGCAAACGCATTCCTTTTTTAGTCATATGTAATAATCAAATGTAACTATTTCACAATTTCATAGATTTCCTGAAAGCATTTGACAGGGTATGCATGACGGTTTTGTGGGATAGACTACGTTTTTTATGGTTTTGAAGAGGGTCTAATCCAATTAATCGAAGTACTCTATAGCACTGCGAAAAGTGCACAAATATGGGCGTCAGACAAGGCTGCATACTCTCCCCAATGCTCTTCAACGTCTTCCTAGAAAAAATTATGAGCGAAGCTCTAAGAAATCCACAAACCTCTGTATCAATTGGCGGACGAAAAGTGTGTAATTTGCGTTTTGTTGACGACATAGACCTCATAGCTGAAAGCGAACAAGAACTACGAGATATAACTAACTCATTTGCACATAAAGCAATGCAGTACGGCATGGAAATAAGTACAGAAAAGTCTCAGATACTGGTAAACAGCAGAAATGATGGACATGATTTTGGCATCTCTGGTACTACTCTTTCGTGGTTTAAATCATATCTCACCAATAGATCACAGGCAGTGAGTGTAAATGTCAAAGTTTCTAACGATGTCTATATAGAATATGGCGCACCGCAAGGTTCGGTTTTAGGTCCTATCCTTTATACCCTTTATACTTTACCATTAGGCAGTGTAATACGCTCCCATTCTGTTAATTACCACATATATGCTGACGACACGCAGTAAATCTGCTTCTCCTCATGGTCTCTCCTCTCTTGTCTGTCATTTAGAAAATTGTTGTGACTCCATCAAAAGTTGGATGCTTGCAAATAAGCTATTGTTGAATGAAGACAAAACTGAAGTTGTTTTGATAGGAACTCAGCAAAAATTAAAATCTTTCCAATTTTCAAATCCTACTCTAACTATATCTGATTCTGATAGTTTTATTTCTGAAAAGGCTAAAAATTTAGGTGTAATTCTGAATAGTTCTTTGTCTATGGATCAGCATATAAACAATAATGTGAAAATTATGTACTTTGAGCTCCGTAGAATATCACAGATGAGGTCGTTTTTACCTTTCAACGCCTTGAAGATAATTGTCTCTGCATTGGTCTTGTCACGTCTTGACTACTGCAATTCACTGCTCGCTGGTCTCCCTAATAACAAAATAAACAAGCTCCAAAGAGTACAGAATTGTGCGGCTAGGTTAGTCCTGGGAAAATCTCATTACGATGATACAAAGAACATGCTTCGAATCCTCCACTGGCTGCCAGTCCGGGCTAGAATTGAATATAAAATAGCCCTTATCTGCTTTGGTGGATTTGAGTCTTCTGTCCCTCTCTACATTCAACACTTACTCCAACCATGCGTACCTCTGAGAAATCTTAGATCCCACGATTCAAAATTGTTAGCATCTCCTAAAACTAAACTTAAGTATTTTCGTAATAGGTCTCTTATGAAATTCGGACCCACGATTTGGAATGATCTCCTTCAATCTGTGAGATTCTCGAGCTCAATAGACATTTTCAAAAAGCCCTGAAAACATATCTTTTCAGGAAATATTTACTTAATTGAATTTTAAATGTATTGTATGTGACATTTATATTGATGATGTATTGGTGCCCTTTTATGCTCTTAATTGTTTTGATACTTTGGTTGAATTGTATTTGAATGTTGCTGTTGTTTTTGTTTTTTTTTTGTTTTTTTTTTGTTTTTTTAAAGCGCTTTGAGGTTTCGACGAAAGGCGCTATATAAATATGCTTATTATTATTATTATTATCATTATTATCATTATTATAATTATTATTATTATTATATTATTATTATTATTATTATTATTATTATTATTATTATTACATGCAGTTCATGCAGAAATTTCAATCGATATTGAAAAACTCGAGGAAGTGTCAACATTTAAATACTTGGGTGTTCTGCTAACCAAGGAGGGTACCAGCACAACTGAGATTAAGGCAAGAATAGGAATGTCAACGTCAACACTAATTGATTGGACTTTTTCAACACCAATGAAAAAGTTCAATCAATTTTGAAATAAAAATTAAACTGTACAAATCACTGGTACTTTCCATCTGCCAGTCATGGACATTAAATGCGGAATTAGAACTTAGAACATCTGCTTTTGAGATGAAAAGTTATCGAAAACTCCTGCTGGTGCCGTATACAGAACATCGAACCAATAAAAATGTACTAGAAGAGGTGCAAGATCGTGCACGACGACAGGAACCCCTCATCACTGTCACGTTACTGTAGAACGAGCTTAAGCCTCAATGGGAAATTAGCTTAAGGCGACCATGAGTTTTTATTTTTCAAACCTCTGGTTAGGCTATCTTGTGTTGACAACGCCTCTCAGTCGTCCTATGAATACTACTCACTATGGCAGGCCGCAAATCGTACCTTGCTATTCTTCGCACAATGCAGGGTTGATTGCATGAAAAACGTTCGGGGCCGGAAAATAGCAAGGCATAGTGCAGGTTATTGTACTATATAAGTCCGTAAACGGGTTACCAAAATCATTGCATAGAGAATGCAAATTAATGCAATGTCAGTCCGATCTAAAAGAGATCAATAAAAATCATAGAACAGAGAAGGCAGATCTGTTACTATGCATATGTCCCAATAAAGCATAACACAGAGAAGGCCAAAACTGTGTTATAAAAATATTAAATGTTGGCCTGTTCGGTGACGAATAAAAAAGCAACGTATGACGTATGTCATAATATCACATCTCCATAAATGAGTGTGGTAATATAAGTTGCCCGTTATTCAGATATAGACGTCTAAAAGGGTAGTGCAAATTTGTGTGCGTAAAATATATTTGAGAAGCACAATTGTTCTCAATATTTGTTGGGCCGTGCTCGGTACAGAGTGAAGGAGTATCCACATTACATATCTTCTTCACGAAAAGTCAGAGCAACGATGTTACAAGAAAACAGAAGAGCAAACTTGAGACAACAAGACAATTATTGTTTGTGTGTATTGAATAGGTACGTTTTGATTGTCAAACCCTTTTCATTTTATTTTTGACATTTTCTTATTTTTAAGATAAAGTTATAATTTAATTGAATCAGCAGACTTGTTTAATAAATTAAAGCTATACTTTTGTGGGGACCTTTTGTAATATCATGAGTCCGATTGTGGTTAGAAATATCTTTAAATTTTAATGTCATAAAACCAATGACAATCACCATAGTTAGGAGGAGGAAACTGTCAAGGTTTGGCCACAATGTGAAGCATGAAGGTTTGTGCAGAACGGTGATGGAGGGCACCTTTGAAGGAGGAAGAAGAAGAGGAAGACAAAGGAAAGTTTAGATGGACAATATCAAGGAGTGGACAGGAATGAAGATGGAAGAACTCTTGGAGCAGCCAACAATAGAGAAGAATGGCGGAAAGTGATGAGAGTGTAGAATTTAATAAGAAATAATGGCAAAGGATATCTTGCAAGTAGAAAACGTTTTAATCAGAAGAGAGACAATGTAAACAACAAGGGACTTAACTCTATGATAGTAGTAGCATCGTATGGTGGGGTCACACTTTCAGATCTGTCGCGTCGAGCCAAGCCTTGAATTCATCTTCACATTTGTGAATGGTTTCATAATCTCCATTCAGCTTAGTAACAGGACAGTGGAGCACAAGGTGATCTACATCTTGGGGGTCAGTTTGGCATTTGGGGCATTCTGTTGAGTTGTTAAGACCCCATTTTTGCGGCTGTTTTCGCATGTCTGGAGCGTAGCCTATTTGCAGCCACCCAGTATTTCCTACCAAGCTGTGAGCCAGGAATTTCATTGGTAGGGTCTTCAATAATTTGGCCTCCTGTTGGGGTATTGTTTGCCCATTCTTTTCTCCATTCATCAGTGATGCTGTAGTAATCTTTCTTTGAGAGGTAGAAAGGGGATCTGGATTTTAATCTTGAGCAGGTATGGGCATTTTTGTAAATTTCGCACAGAGGGGTATCGTTGTTTTGTTCTGCCTTTTGAATCCACCTTTGGTTTTGTTCCTCTCTTCTGAGATGTGTTGGTGCAATTCCACTCAAGACTGGTAGCCACTGCACTGGGGTTGACTTTAGGCACCCTGTGATGGTACTCATGGAATCCCTTAGCTTTGTGTCAACTAGTTTGGTGTTTTTACTTCTGGCCCATGCTGGTGAACAATATTCGCCGACACTGTGACATAGGGCAACAGTCGGCGAGGCACCCCAGCCTGTCCCTGCCAGTTTTCGTATCAGGCAGTTCCTTTTGCCAATTTTTCGGGAGGTTGCTTCAAGGTGTTTTTTGTATGTCAACTGTCGATCCAAAATGACTCCAAGGTATTTAGGGTTCTGGTCAGATGGCAGTGATATGCTATCGATGGTGATGTTTAGTTGTCTTTGAGATTCTCTGTTGTTTAAGTGGAAAACTGATGATACTGTTTTATTTGTGTTCATTTTGAGGTACCATTTATCAATGTAATTTTTCATTTTGGTCACATCTTGGCATAGGGTAGTATCTATATCATTCCAAGATCTTGATTGGTATGATAGAGCCCAGTCATCAGCTTACCCCAATTTAATTGATGTTGTGTTTGGCATGTCACTGATATAAACATTGAAGAGTGCTGGTGCAAGAACTGACCCCTGTGGTACTCCGTTCTTTATTCGTTTGACTTTGCTTGTTGTACCATCTAGCAATACGTGAAATTTCCTTGGACCAGTTATTTGAGACAGGAGATTAAGAATTTTTCTGCATTTGATAATCTTGGCTAATTTAAACATAAGGCCGCCTGTCCACACTGTATCGTATGCTGCTGACAAGTCAATTAGCACAGTTCCAGTTTTCATTCTTTTCTGAAAGCCTGATTCAATATGGGAGGTAAGAGCTATGACCTGTTCTGTTGTGCACATGTTTTGTTGGAACCCAGCTTGTTCTTTTTGGATAGCAGTTTGTAGGGCTAGTGTTATTCTTGTTAGGATTACTTTCTCAAGCAATTTATATAGGCAACAAAGTAGGGATATTGGTCTATAACTGGAAGGATCGTTCGCTGGCTTGTTTGGTTTTAGGATAGCAATGCTTTGCATGCTTTCACGTCGGAGGGTACTTTCCCTTATCTAGGATATCAGTCATTGCAGTAGACAACCATTCCATTGCGTGCGGTCCAAGGTGAGTGAGCATGTCAGGGTAAATACCATCCACTCCTTTGCCATTTTTCATAGTTTTCAGAGCATTTTGAATTTCATTGGGACTGATAGGTAGTGTCCACATTGACCCATCTTTTGGAAGAGAGTTAACCATTCTGTTATAGTCTTTCCTGATCTTATTTTCAAATGCATGGTTTGGGATATGTTGACCTCTTTGTTTGATTTCGTTAGCAACTTTGCTTGCTTCTGTGACTGGTGCAGTGGTGGTCCTATTCTTGTCTGGGTCTAATTTTTTAATCAATTTCCAAGCATGTCTGCTTGAGTGTTTCATGTCTAAATTTTCAACAGTTTCTGTCCATCTCTTTATTCTTTCTTCTTGGAGGGAATCTAATAGTTTATCTGCTATGTCTTGGTCTAGGGTCTGTTCGTATTCTTTCAGTAGGTCCTCGCTTGTTTTTGACCAGCATGGGATGTGCCACTCTCTTACTCCTCTTGGAATATACATTTTGGAGCTTTTTAATATTAACTTGCAAAATCTGTTAATGTTATCAGGTGATGTTGGAATTCTTCGACAAATTCTTTCTATGTATGCGGCATATTCCTCCCACTTCGCTTTCCTAAAATTCCATCTTGGTTTTGGTATGGCATGGGATTTAGTTATCTGTATACCTGTTGTTAGAATGACTGGTCTGTGTTGGCTCTTTGGGAAGTCTGGCAGTATTTCTCTTGTTGTGGCAAGGGGTGTCCCATTTTCATTTTTTGTTACAAATACTAGGTCAGGTGTAGGTCAGGTGTATATTCTTTGTTCCATCGTGCTGATTTGAACGTATCACGTTTGTTTGGATCGTATAGGAGGTGAACATCTGCCTGAGAAGTCCATTCATGTAGTTCCCGGCCAGGAGGGTCGGCTTCTTTGTAGCCCCAATCATTATGATGACAATTGAAGTCACCAATTATCAAAGCAGGATGTTGAGGATGCTGTGTAGGAGGGTTAGTCCATTTCACTGATAGGTAGTGATATATGATAAAGGATAGTAACTAATTGCAGTACAAAAACTAATTACGTCATTGTTCATTTATATTTCAACACTCCCCTTGAATTTGTACACCTAAAACAACTATACTTTATAAACTAAAGCATCCCATCATAAACTTCCATTCATGATCAACTTGTATCAAATTCACATACCCATGATCATTTGCATTAGTATAATGAACACTATAATGAACTTTGTAATAGTTTTCCTCCCACATATCAAAAGCAACAAATATCAATTTGCTATGTTAAAAAGAAATAATTTTAATTTAAAAACAAAATCAAATTAAAAAAAAAAAAAAGAAATGTTAAAAATGTAACAAAATCAACAATCTACACCCAGTAGAGTCATCAAATTTTCATTTTTTTAAAACGTAACTAAATAAACAAGCTACGTCCAGTAAAATGGAACCCCTAAACTTCAACTTCACAAATTTAGTTCAAATAGGTTTTCTCATCAATGATCTTAGTTTCACAAACTGTCTTTTGGTGAAGCTTTTCCTGTGTTTTACAATATTGCAACACAATATCACCCTTGGCAATCCTATCCTGAACATAATGATACTTAATATCAATGTGTTTGGATCTCTTTGACCCTTGACCATTAGCAATACAAAT
Source organism: Berghia stephanieae (assembly GCF_034508935.2). Lineage (NCBI taxonomy): Eukaryota > Metazoa > Mollusca > Gastropoda > Nudibranchia > Aeolidiidae > Berghia > Berghia stephanieae. Next base: position 23,432,107 of record NC_088364.1, on the reverse strand, counting down.
TGTAATGTGATTTTTCCTCGTAAATAACCATTACAATAACAGTACTGATCTGAGTCATCAAAGAGTTCAACCATATTGCTTCCTGAGTCGCTGTTGCCAAAGCAATGTACTCAGCTTCAGCAGTTGAGAGTGCAACACAATTTTGTTTCCTACTCCCCCATTGAACAGTCCCTTCTAAATTAAGAAAAATGAACCCAGAGGTAGATTTTCTATCAGAAGTATCAACTGCCCAGTCAGCATCTGAGAAACCAGCACAAGCAAAAACATCATCTGAGTTAAAATTATTTGCAGTATACACTAGGCCGAAATTTGTTGTGCCCCTTAGATATCTAAAGATCCTTTTTACTGCCACCCAGTGTTCCTTACATGGGTCTGAGGAGAACCTAGCAACCAACCCCACAGCATATGCTATGTCTGGCCTTGTTCTATTGCTTACGTGTAAGAGACTACCCACTGCAGCTTGTAATTTTGTAGATCAACTCTTTCACTACTTTCATTTCCAAGAATAAGCTTTTGGTTGTTGAAAACCGGTTTGTCAGTCGGTGAGCAATTTTCAATGCCAAATCAGGTAAGTATTTGTTTGGTGTAGGATTTTTGTCCCACCCAAATGCTCCAATTCTTTTATATTCAACCCCAAGAAAGCAATCCAGTTTACCAAGATCTTTCATTTCAAACTTGTTGGAAACGTCACTTTTGAGATGAAACAAGTCCATCTGCATCTTTGGTTACAAGGATCAGATTATCAACATAACGATAAATAATGAATTTATCACCTTTTGTATTTTCTCGTACATAGACACATGAATCCACAGTTTTCTGAAATCCCATTTTCTTTAAACATATGTCTAGTTTTTCATTCCAACACTTTGGAGATTGTTTGAGTCCATAAAGACTTTTTTTTTAAACAACAAACAAGATCCTCTACTTTTACAAGCTCAGTATAACCAGGTTGTTTCATATAAATCTCTTCATCAAGTTCACCATTTAAGAATGCTGCAGTAACATCCACTTGGTGAATATTCATTTTCTCCTTGACAGCTTGAGATATGATTGTTCAAACCTTGCAACTGGAGCAAAAACGTCATCATAATCTTCTCCACTTGTGCCAGAAGTCTAGCCTTATATCTTTGAACAGTGCCACCATGGTTCAGTTTCCTTTTAAAAACCCATTTACAACATATGGACTTTCTTCCCTCTGGAAGCTTAGTAAGATTCCATACACCGATTTTAAGACTGGAATTGTACTCACTATCAGTTGCTTCTCTCCAAAGCTTACCATAATGCCTTTGCAGTGCTTCTTTGATAGATTTGTAGGCTCAGCATCATAGCTGTTGCTGCTACTACTACTAGTGTACAGCCATTCTCCATATCTCTCAACTGGTCTTGTCGCTCTTGTGCTACTTCTTATTTGTGCTTCAGTTTCATGACCATTACCCTTTAGGTTTCTTGTTTCATGATCATTTTCAGTCCCAAAATTTAGCTCAAGAATTGGACACTGAAATTCATTTTCCTGAGCTGCATCTCCCTTACTTGGCAGACCTTCAAATCTCCATTCTGTGAAAATAACATCTCTACTTAGAATAAATCTTATCTTCTCAGTATCATAAAGCCTATATTTTTTGAGTTTTGAAAATTTTCGATGTTTTCACCCCGAGGTGAAAATTGTCGATTTTTTCAAATGTCCGAGATTTGGTCATTTTGAAAGATGAAATATTCGATTTTTTAAAATGTAATAGGCAAGTTTGAGAATCTTTAGACTTTTAAAATGATGAAGAATTTGACTTTGGACTTTCGGAATTTTTGATATTTTTAACCTTTTGTGAAAATAGTCGCATTTTGCATGAAATAGTCGAGTGAGAGATTTGTTCGAGTTTTAAAAAGAAAAAAACAACTGAATTCTGGACTTTCGACATTTTTTTTATATTTTCACCCTGAGGTGAAAATAGACGATTTTTTCAGCTATAAGAGATGGACAATCTTGACTAATGAAATATTCGAATTTTTGCATGAAATAGTCGAGGTTGAGCCATAGAATTAAACGAATGAGAATACGTACGAAGCCTAAAAAGTGTCCACCAATGAAAGCATTCAGCGCCATTTTGTTGTTGACTGAGAATGTAGTAATTACCATTCATTCGGTATCTATGTCAACATAACGACACAAGAAAAACAACAAACAATATCAAAATCCACAATAAAATGTTTCAGAACTGTTGCGTATATTTATGGCACAACGAAGCTGTCAAAAAATGGTTAGAGAATGTGTGTAATCATGTATTATAATAACATGTAATGTGTTTTCCAACCACCACATCATATACTACTACAACCACCACCACAATATCATCACTAACACTACTACTACAACCACCAGCCCCACATCATTATCACTACCACTACTACTAACCACCACCAGCACATCATCATAACTACCACTACTACAATCACCACAACCACATCGTCATCACTACCACTACTACTGCAACCACCACCACCATATCATCATCATTACCACTACTACCACAACCACCACCACCACTACTACTACAACCACCACCACATCACTACCTCAACTACTACAACCACCACCACAATAGCATCACTACCACTACTACTACAACCACCACAACCACATCGTCATCACGACCACTACTACTACAACCACCACCATATCATTACCATTAACACTACTACTACACCACCACTACACCATATCATTACCATTACCACTACTACTACAACCACCACAACCACATCGTCATCACTACCACTACTACTACAACCACCACAACCACATCGTCATCACTACCACTACTACTGCAACCACCACTACCACCATATCATCACCATTACAACTACTACTACAACCACCACAACCACATCATCATCACTACCACTACTACTACAATCACCACCACATCATCATCATCACTATCACTACTACTACAACTACAACCACCACCACATTATCATCACTACCACTACTACTACTGCAACCACCACCACCATATCATCATCATTGAAATATATTTTTTTTTAATTGAGCTTTATATAGTGCAATATCTACTAAATGTGCTCAAAGCGCTTTACAAGGGGTCCCTGGTCAACATTTAACATGTAGGACGGGACATGACGCCTGTTAGGCGATATTACAATTTTTCGGACAAAGACAACTCTGTTAACGGCCAGGTACTCATTTTACACTTGAGTACGGTGAGAGAATGTGAGTAAAGAGCCTTTTCCAAGGACTCAAATATGCGCCGAGCGCGAGGCTCGAACCCAGGACCTTCCGATCCGGAAGAGAGTGTCATACTACTATACCACATAGCCGCATCATTACCACTACTACTACAAACACCACCACCACATCATCATCACGACCACTACTACTACAACCACCACCACCACCATATCATTACCATTACCACTACTACTACAACCACCACCACATCATCATCACTACCACTACTACTACAACTACAATCATCACCACCACCACATCATCATCACTATTACTACTACAACTACAACCACCAACAACACCACATTAACACTCAGTACTACAATCACTACCATAAGGTTTTGGAGCTTTACTTCATTTAAAATAAGGAAACTTCGGAATTGTATTTGGCATTGTGTTTATATATCATAATAATCAGTTATCTATTTAGAACTAGATACTATACAATATGTATGCCAAATACCACCCCAATTCCCCTTTCTTGTGTGCGGGAATTCCTCTTTCGGCATTGAAATTGAGTGTGAGAGAGTCATCACTACACACATAAACAACAGAAACAATTTAAAAACAAGACTATGACACGCAACCACTCACACACGAGGCTATACTATTTATCCTTTTCTCTATATAGAATAGGACAAGACAAACAATAGCTTGACTCTCGCTACACTTCGCATTGATGTTTGTCGTCTCACGAGTTCAACTCTCGGTCGACCTGTCAATATTCCTTTTTGCCTCGGACGTAATCATTAATAGAATGTTGTGTGGTTTTGACCGTGAAGAAAACCTTTTAGTCACATTTATATCATTTTAGAGAGATCGTTTTGAATAATTTTGAGTTAAACGAGCGAGCAGCAACTTGTTTTCATGAACGGCCGATCAGCGCTTGTTTACTATAGTAACGCGATTCCCAGCCAACATCAAAATGGCGGATATTTTCTCATCGAGGCCGCTGCTTGGTTAGCCAATAAGAGCACCGTACGGTTTCCATTGGGTAAATTCCTTGGGTTGAGCATTTTTTAGTTTTAAAATGATAAAGAAATTGAATTTTGGACTTTCGAAATTTTCGATATTTTCACCCTGGGTTGAAAATAGTCGATTTTTGAATGAAACGGTCGAGATGAGCATGTTTTGTGTTTTAAATGATAACGAAATTGACTTTTAGACTTTCGAAATTGTCGATATTTTGAACCTGGGGTGAAAATAGTCGATTGTTTCAAATGTCCGATATTTGGACATTTTGTCCACTTCGAATTTTTGCAAAAAATAGTAGAGTTTTTTTGTTTAAAAAATGTTCGATATTTTCAGCCCGGAGTAAAAATAGTTGATTTTTTCAAATGTCCGAGATTTGGACATTTTGACTGATGAAATCTTCGAATTTTTGCATGAAATAGTCGAGTTTGAGAATTTTTAAGTTTTAAAATGATAAAGAAATTGAATTCTGGACTTTCCCAATTTCCGAAAAATCGAAAATAATCGATTTTCTAATGAAATAGTCGATTTTGAGCATGTTTCAAGTAATTGATTTTTGGACTTTCGAAATTTTCGATATTTTCACAAAAGGGTGAAAATAGTCGATTTTCGAATGAAATAATCGAGTTTGGGCCATAGAATTAAACGAATGAGCATACGTACGGAACCAGAAAATTGTCCACCAATGAAGCATTCAGCGCCATTTTATCTTGGGCTGGGAACATAAGCATTACTATTCATTCGGTCTCTATGTCAACATAACGACACAAGAAAAGCAACAACAATATCAAAATCCACAATAAAATGGTTCAGAACTGTTGCGTATATTTATGCCACAATAAAGCTGTCAAAAAAGTTAGAGAATGTGTGTAATCATGTATTATAATAACCTATAATGTGTTTTCCACTCTCCCGACGGATTATCACCTTGTCGTGGTGGGAGGGCTTGCGTATCTCGAACCTCGGACCTCTAATAAGAGAAAAAAGGAGAGAGATCAGACGAAGAGTAATCCACCGGCCCTCCAGGAATGGGGGTTAAGCGTAGGGTTAACAACCCACCTCATAAAAAGCAAACTGTTACAGAAACAGAAACCAGACGTAAATCCACAACCGGCGGCAGCAGAGAAGCGGACCAGAATACTGACTTCATGTCGGTAGGAGGTCAAAGCCGAAAGGACGCCCCCGACCAGATTGCAGATCTGTTGTCACCAAAACGCAAGCTCAATGTCTCGTGCTGGAATGTTAGGACCCTATATCAAACAGGAAAACTGGCACAAGCCCAGCGCGAGATGTTGAACTACAAGATCGATTTGCTAGGCATATCAGAGGCAAGATGGACAGGAGCTGGGAAGCGCCAACTCCCAAATGGCGACCTGATCATTTGGTCAGGACGAAAGGATGACCAACACAGAGAAGGTGTTGCCCTCTTGATAGCCAGGCAAAACAACAAGTCACTATTGGAATGGAAACCGATAAGTGAAAGACTTTTATACACAAGACACAACTCAAAATACACCAAGCTATCAATCCTCACATGCTACGCACCTACAGAGGATTCAGATGAAGAAAACAAAGAAGAATTTTACGATATTCTAAGAATGGCCGTTGAAAACATTCCAAGACACGATATGCTCATGATCATCGGAGACCTTAATGCTAGAGTTGGCAATACACAAACAAATCAGTCCGTTGGAAAGGAGGGCATAGGGTAATGAACAACAATGGAAGCAGACTGGCAGAATTTTGTGAAGAACACAACTTCATTATTGGTGGAACTTTCTTCCCACACAAAAACATCAACAAATTAACATGGAAATCACCAGATGGGAAAACAGAAAGTCAGATAGACCATATAATTATCAACAGAAAATGGAAGAGCAGCTTAAACGATGTCAGAGTCAGACGATTGGCAGACATTGGAAGTGACCACCATCTTGTCACAGCCAAAATCTCTACTAAATTGATGAAAACAAAAATAGCAAAACAGAAGGAGAAACGTTTCAACACAGATAAATTGAAAATCCCAGATATCCAAAACAATTTCAATATCTCAGTAAGAAACAAATTCAGTGCAATACAAGATATTACAAACATGACAATCCAAGATTTCAACCACGTCATGCAGGAAAGTGCCACTGAACACTTAGGACACAATAAATCCAATACAGAGAATTGGATATCAGCAAGGTCATGGGAGCTCATTAACCAAAGAAAATCAATCAAACTAAATCTCCTGAACGCTAAATCCCCCCGACTGAAAGAAAGGCTATCCAGTGAATACTCATTGAAGGATAAAGAAGTGAAAAAATCCACAAGGAAAGACAAAAGAGATTTTGCAGAAAATTTAGCAACTGAAGCAGAAAATGCAGCTGTAAGACAAGACACACAAACACTATACAAAATCACAAAAAAGCTCTCGGGAAACAGAAGTTATGGTCAAGAGAAACCATTAAAATCCCAAGATGGTAGTGTCATCACAGACGAAAAGGAGAAAATTGAAAGATGGAGAGAATATTTCGCAAACCTTCTGAACAGACCAGACCCATCTTCTTACACAGATATCCCAGAAGCAGAAATGGACGTAGAGGTTAATCTTGGTCCAATCACTGAGCATGAGGTGCACGAGGCAATACAACAACAAAAAAATGGCAAGGCCCCAGGTATTGACAAAATCACTGCGGAAATGCTTAAAGCGAACTCGCAAGAAATGTCCAAAATTCTCAGTAAATTGTTCACCAACATTTGGGAAAAGGAAGAAATACCAGAGGATTGGCAGAAAGGCATCATCCATAAAATAGCCAAGAAAGGAGACCTAGGAAATTGTGCTAACTGGCGTGGAATCACACTCCTGTCCGTAACGAGCAAAATTTTTAATAGAATCCTTCTGAAAAGAATCTCACCTCACATTGAAAACATTCTTAGAAAAGAGCAGGCAGGGTTCAGAAAAGGGAAGTCATGTAGTGACCACATATTTACCCTGAGACAAATCCTGGAGCAAAGCATTGAATGGAACAGCCCCCTCTACACCATTTTTGTCGATTTTGAAAAAGCCTTTGACAGCTTACACAGAGAGTCCCTGTGGAAAATACTCCGCCATTATGGTATACCGATGAAGATAGTCAACCTAATCAAACCAATGTACAGCAACTACCAATGCCAAGTGATCTGTGGTAACAATTTAACAGACAGCTTTAATGTAACAACTGGTGTAAAACAAGGCTGCATACTCTCCCCGCTTCTGTTTATCCTGGCTCTAGACTGGCTCATGAAAAATACAATTGATGGTAAGAAGAGAGGCATTCGCTGGACACTGACATCTTTTCTGGAAGATATAGACTACGCAGATGATATCGCGTTAGTTTCCAGTACACACAGAGACGCCTCAGAGAAACTAAATGTACTACACAAGAACGCCTCGAAAATTGGACTGAAAATAAATTTCGATAAGACTGTGTACATTAGGGTGAATCCAAAACATGACAGTGAAATTAGGATAGATGAACATATAATTGAAGAGTTCTCCTACCTCGGATCCAAAATAACAGACGACGGAAATGCAGAACATGATATCAAGCACAGAATTCAAAAGGCAAACCAGGCTTTCGGCATGCTGAAAAACTTTTGGAAATCAAAGCAAATAATGAGAAAGACAAAGCTGAAAATATACAAGAGCAATGTTTTAAGTGTACTGCTTTATGGAAGTGAAAGCTGGAAAATGACATCCTCCTTAATACAGAAACTAGAAGCCTTTCAGAACAAGTGTTTAAAAAGAATTTTTAATTTATTTTGGTCTACAAAAAATAAGAACAGTGGATCTATTAAAGAAAGCTGACTGCACTAGCATTGATAGCCAAATAAAAAGAAGAAGATGGCGTTGGCTGGGTCATGTGGCCAGAATGGAAAAAGGGTCACTACCCAAGACAGCCTTGTACTGGACAGCAGATGGGAAGAGAAAGCGGGGAAGACCTAAAGAAACCTGGCGAAGGACCATGGAGAAAGAATTAAAGGAAGCAGGCCTGTCCTGGAATACAGCCACCGCAAAAGCAGCCGATCGCAAAAAATGGAGATGTCTGGTGGATGCCCTATGTGCCTCAAGGCCCGAAGAGGATTAAGTAAGTAAGTAATGTGTTTTCCAACCACCACATCATCACTGTCACTACTACTACAACCACCAGCATCACATCATTATCACTCCCACTACTACTACTACTACACCAGATGCAGTGAGTGTGAGAGAGTCATCACTACACACATAAACAACAGAAACAATTTAAAAACAAGACTATGACACGCAACCACTCACACACGAGGCTATACTATTTATCATTTTCTCTATATTGAACAGGACAAGACAAACTATAGCTTGACTCTCTCTACACCGCATTGATGTTTGTAGTCTGACAGTTCAACTCTCAGTCGACCTGTCAATATTCCTTTTTGCCTAGGACGTAATCATTAATAGAGTGTTGTGTGGTTTTGACGTTGAAGAAAACCTTAAGAAGTCACATTTATATTATTTTAGAGACATCGTTTTGAATAGTTTTGAGTTAAACGAGCGAGGAAGTTATTTTCTTAGATTTCATGAGCGGCGGATCAGCGCTTGTTTACTATAGTAACGCAATTCCCAGCCCAAGTCAAAATGGCGATGGTTTTATCATCGAGGCCGCTGTAGCCAATAGATAGAATGCGCTTGGCCAAGGAGTTCACAACATTGCCATCCGGAAGTATAACGGACCAACACACAAACTCTGTGTAACCATGAACTTTTATAGTCTGGTTAATACAATTTAATACAATTTTTTAATACAACTCACAAACGCGGATGGCAAAAACAATAACAAAGCCATGAGTGACGTCATCTGCATACCATCTATAAGAGCACCGTACGGTTTCCATTGGGTAAATTCCTTGGTTTGAGCATGTCTCCAGTTTTAAAATTATAAAGAAATTGAATTTTGGATTATCGATATATTCACCCTGGGAACCTGGAAATAGTCGATTTTATCCAAAGTCCGAGGTTTTATTTTTTTATCATTCTATCTTTAAAAATTCACAAAATCGACAATTTCATGCAAAAATTCGAAGATTTTCATTAGTGAAAATGTCGAAATCTCGGATATCTAAAAAAAGTCGTCAAATTTTACCCAAAAAACGTGAAAAATCTATTTTCTTTTTGGAAATATCCGAAAATTCGACATTTTGACCGCTGAATCTTGAGTAAACTAATCGACTTAAGCATTTTTGGAGAATTAGAGTGGTAAAAATATTAAAATTTTGGATTTTCAAAATTTTCGATTTTTGGGTGAAATTTGTCAATTTTGTTCAAATTTTTGAGATGTCAAAATTTTGACAGACTCAAGCTTCGAATTTTGCATGAAACTTGGAAATCTGAAAAAAACGTCAAATTTCAGCAAAACACGTGAAAAAAATCAAAAATTTCAAAAATCCCAAATTTTACTTTGTGAACATTGTAAAACTCGAATAACGCTCAAAATCGACAATTTCATGCAAAAAATTGAAGATTTCATCAAAATTTCTAAAACCCGGAAATTTTAAAAATCGTCAAATGTAACCCACTAAACGTGAAACAGTCGTCAATTTCATCCAAAATACGTGAAAAAATCGAAAATTTAGAAAGTCGTAAATTTTACTTTTTTAACATTTTAACACTCGGAAAATGGTCAAAATCGACTATTTAATGCAAAAATTGAGTTTTCATCAAAATGTCGAAAACTTGGAACTTTGGAAAAAATCGTCAAATTTCACCCAAAAAATGGGAAAAATTCGAAAATTTCCAGTCTTAAATTTTACATTTTACGTGAAAAAATCGAAATTTTCGACAGTACCAAAATTTATTTTTTGAGAATTGTACAACTCCAAAAATGATCAGAATCGACTATTTCATGCAAAAATTCAAAGATTTCAACGAACTGTCGAAAATTCGGAACTTTGATGGAAATCGTCAAATGTCACCCCCACTAAACAAGAAACAACCGTAAAATTTCACCCAAGATTTGATCAAATTTTTCGTAAACTCGGAAATACGAAAAAAAATCGTCAAATGTCACCCATTAAATGTGAAGCCATCGTCAAATTTTACATAAAAAACGTTAAAAAAAAAGAAGTCCTCAAATGTCACACACTAAACGTGAAACAATTGTCAAATTTCACTGGAAAAAACGGTAAAAATTTGAAAATTTCGAAAGTCCCAAAATTTTCATTTTTAACATTGTTAAACATGGGAAATGCTCAAAATGGACTATGTCATGCAAAAATTTGAAGATTACATCAAATTCTCCAAAACTTGGAAATTTGAAAAACTCGTCACATGTCACCCACGAAATGTGAAACAATCATCAAATTTACCAAAAAATGTGAAAAAATGGGAAATTTTCAATATTTTACGGGGGTTTTTTTGGCGTGAAGATTTCATCAAATTCTCAAAAATTCAGAAATTTGAATATATCAAATTTCACCCAAAAAAACGTGAAAAAATTGAAAGTTTAGAAAATCCCAAAACTCGAAAAATGATCAGAATCAACTATTTCGTCCAAAAATTCAAATATTTCATCAAAGTGTCGAAAACTCGCAACTTTGAAAAAAATCGTCAAATCTGACCCGGTAAAATATTCGAAATATTCGAAAGTCCCAACTTTTACTTTTTGACCATTGTGAAACTCGGAAAAATGCTCAAAATTGACAATTTTATGCAAAAGTTTGAACAAATTCTCAAAAACTGGGAAATTTGAAAAAATCGTCAAATTTCACCCAAAAAAACGGTAATAATTCGAGAATTTCGAAAGTCCCAATTTACTTTTTGACCATTTTCAAACTCGACAAATGATCAGAATCGACTATTTCATGCAAAAATTCAAAGATTTTATCAAATAGTCGAAAACTCGGAACTATGAAAAATCGTCAAATTTCGCCCAAAAAACTTGAAACAATGGTCAAATTTCACCCAAAAAACGTAAAAAAATAGAAAATTTCGAAAGTCCCAAAATTTACAGTTTGAACATTGTAAAACTAGAAAAATGATCAGCAAATTATTTTATGCAAAAATTCGAAGTGTGGAACATTCGGAACTTTGAAGAAATCTTCAAAAGAAAATTTCGAACCAAATTTTAGTTTTTGAACATTGTTAACCATGGAAAATGCTCAAATTGCACTGTGTCATTCAAAAACTTTGAAGATTAAACTAAGATCAAAGATTAAAGCAAATTTCACCGAAGAAAAAGGGAAAAATTCTAAATTTTCGAAAATCCAAGGATTTATTTTTTGAACTCGAAAACTCAAAAAATGATCAAAATCAACTATTTCGTGCAAATTTTCTAAATCAAACTGTCGAAAACTGGCAAATTTAAAAAATCGTCAAGTCTGACCCAAAAAAAACGATAAAAATTCGAAATTTTCGAAATTCCCAATATTTACTTTTTGAACATTGTAAATCTCGGAAGATGTTCAAAATCGACAATTTCATGCAAAAATGTCGAAAACTGGGAATGTTGAAAAAATCGTTCAATTTCACCCAAAAAAACGGTAAAGATTGGATAATTTGGAAACTCCCAAAATTTACATTTTGAACATTGTAAAACTTGAACAGAGATCAGTAAATTATTTCAGGCAAAAATTCGAAGATTTCATCAAACTTTGGAACATTCGGAACTTTGAAGAAATTTTCAAATGTCACCCACTAAACTTGAAACAATTGTCAAATTTCACCCCAAAAAATGTAAAAAAAAAATAGAAAATTTCGAAAGTAAAAGATTGTAAAACATCGACCATTTCATGAAAAAATATGAAAAAAATCGAAAAATGATCAGAATCGACTATTTCGTGCAAAAATTAAAAGATTTCATCAAACTGTCGAAAACTTTGAAGAAATCGTCAAATATCACCCACTACATTTGAAGCATTTCACTAAAAAAAAAACTGAAAAAAATCTAAAATTTTGAAAATCCCAAATTTTAGTTTTTGATGAATTTTAAACATGTTAAACATGGGAAATGATCAAAATGGACGATCTCATGCAAAAAGTTGAAAATTACATCAAAATCTCGAAAACTTGGAAATTTGAAAAACTCGTCCCATGTCACAAACTAAATGTGAAACAATCGTCAAATTTACCGAAAAACGTGAAAAAAATCGGAAATTTCGAAAATCACAATTTTTAGTTTTTGAACATTGTAAAACATGGGAATTGATCAAAATCGACAATTTTATGCAAAAGTTTGAACATTACATCACATTCTCAAAAACTGGGAAATTTGGAAAAATCGTCAAATTTCACACAGAAAAACCCGGTAATAATTCGACATTTTTGCAAAATGATCTGAATCGACTATTTCATGCAAAAATTCAAAGATTTCATCAAATAGTCGACAACTCGGAACTATTGAAAACGTCACATTTCACCCAAAAAACGGTAAAAATTTGGAAAGTCCCAAAATTTACATTATGGACATTGTAAAACTCGAAAAATGATCAGCAAATTATTTCATGCAAAAATTCAAAGATTTCATCTAAGTGTGGAACATTCGGAACTTTGAAGAAATCTTCAAATGAAACCTACTAAACTTGAAACAATTGTCAAATTTCACCCAAAAAAACGTAAAAAAATTTCGAAAATCCCAAATTTCACTTTTTGGACATTGTAAAACATCGTAAATGCTCAAAATCAGCCATTTCATGAAAAAAAATTGAGGATTACATCAAATTCTCTGAAACATGGAAATTTGAAAAAAATCGTCAAATCACACGCGAAATCAAAACGTAAAAATATTGAAAATTTCACAAAAACTCGGAAATTTCAAAAAATACTTTTGAACATTTGAAAATTGGAAAGAATCGTCAATTATCACCGACAAAAAGGGGGAAAATTCTAAATTTTCGAAAATCCCGTTATACTTTTTGAACAGTGTTAAAACTCGAAAAATGATCAGTATCGACTATTTCCTGCAAAAATTCAAATATTTCATCAAACTGTAGATAGTACGGAACTTTGAAATAGTCGTTAAATGTCACCCACAATCGTCAAATTTCACCCAAAACACATGAAAAAAATGGAAAATTTTGTAAAACCCAAATTTCACTTTTTGAACATTAGAAAACTCGAAAAATGCTCCATTTTTGACTATTTAAAACAAAAATTCGAAGATTTGTTCGAATAGTCGAAAACTCGGAACTTTGAAAAAAATAGTCAAATTTGACACAAACAACGTGAAAAAATTGAAAATTTCGAAAGTAGAAATTTTATTTTTGGAACATTGTAAAACATGGATAATGCTCAAAATGAACTATGTCATGGAAAAATTTGAAGATTACAGTATGTTCTCAAAACTCGGAAATTTTAAATACTCGTCAAATTTCACACAAAAAAACGTTAAAAATTGAAAATTTGGAAAATGCCGAATTGCCTTTTTTGAACATTGTAAAATGATCAGAATCATCTATTTCGTGCAAATATTAAAAAATTTCATAAAACTGTCGAAAACTCGCAACTTTGAAAGAATCGTCAAATCTAACCCAAAAAACGGTAAAAATTCATTTTCGAAAGTCCCGACGTTTACTTTTTGTAACATTGTAAATCTCGGAAAATGCTCAAAATCGACAATTTCATGTGAGGATTTCCTTAAACTCTCGAAAACTCGAATATTTTTAATAATTGTCAGATGTCACCCACTAAATGTGAAGCCATAGTCAAATTTCATCTAAAGTTTCGAAAATGTCAAATTTTAGTTTTTGATCATTGTAGAACATGGGAAATGCTCAAAATCGACTATTTCATGAAAAATCTTTAAGATTACATCAAACTGGAAATCATGGAAATTTGAAAAAATCGTCAAATTTCACCCAAAAAACGTGAAAAAATCTATAATATCAAAAATTCCAAATTTCACTTTTTAAACAATGTAAAGCTCAAAATTGACTATTTCGAGCAAGAAATATAGGATTTCATCAAATGGTAGAAAAACTTGGAACTTTGAAAAAATCGTCAAATATCACCCACTACATTTGAAGCATTTCACCCAAAAAAACTCGAAAACTCGAATATTTTTAATAATTGTCAGATGTCACCCACTAAATGTGAAGCCATAGTCAAATTTCATCTAAAGTTTCGAAAATGTCAAATTTTAGTTTTTGATCATTGTAGAACATGGGAAATGCTCAAAATCGACTATTTCATGAAAAATCTTTAAGATTACATCAAACTCGAAATCATGGAAATTTGAAAAATCGTCAAATTTCACCCAAAAAAACGTGAAAAAATCTATAATATCAAAAATTCCAAATTTCACTTTTTAAACAATGTAAAGCTCAAAATTGACTATTTCGAGCAAGAAATATAGGATTTCATCAAATGGTAGAAAAACTTGGAACTTTGAAAAAATCGTCAAATATCACCCACTACATTTGAAGCATTTCACCCAAAAAAACGTGAAAAAAATCTAAAATTTTGAAAATCCCAAAGTTTAGTTTTTGATTAATTTTAAACATGTTAAACATGGGAAATGGTCAAAATGTACGATGTCATGCAAAAATTTGAAGATTACATCAATTTCTCGAAAACTTGGAAATTTGAAAAACTGGTCACATGTCACCCACTAAATGTGAAACAATTGTCAAATTTACCAAAAGACGTGAAAAAATCGTCAAATTTCACCCCAAATAAGTGAAGAAAAGGAAAATTTCGAAAGTACCAAATGTTTGTTTTTGGCCAATGTAAAATGCTCAAAATATATTTCATACACAAATTTAAAGATTAAAGCAAATTTCACCGAAGAAAACGGGAAACATTCTAAATTTTCGAAAATCCAAGGATTTATTTTTTGAACTCGAAAACTCAAAAAATGATCAAAATCAACTATTTCGTGCAAATTTTCTAAATCAAACTGTCGAAAACTGTCAAATTTAAAAAATCGTCAAATCTGACCCAAAAAAACGATAAAAATTCGAAATTTTCGAAATTCCCAATATTTACTTTTTGAACATTGTAAATCTCGGAAGATGTTCAAAATCGACAATTTCATGCAAAAATGGGAAGATTTGTCGAAAACTGGGAATGTTGAAAAAATCGTTCAATTTCACCCAAAAAAACGGTAAAGATTGGATAATTTGGAAACTCCCAAAATTTACATTTTGAACATTGTAAAACTATTATTATTTCAGGCAAAAATTCAAAGATTTCATCTAAGTGTGGAACATTCGGAACTTTGAAGAAATCTTCAAATGAAAACTTGAAACAATTGTCAAATTTCACCCAAAAAACGTAAAAAATTTCGAAAATCCCAAATTTCACTT
>NC_088364.1:23414006-23416495 GCF_034508935.2 Berghia stephanieae | reverse complement strand
AGACTCGGAATCTAATCCCGAACGACATCTGTTTGTTTTTCAAAATGTTTCCCAGGTCCATGAAGGCCTGTTTGGCTTGAGTTATTCTTGCTCGTATGTCTCGGTTACATCTTCCATCTGTTGTCACTATTGAACCTAGGTATTTAAAACTTTCTACGTTGGTAAGTTGCTCGCCGTGAATCGTTATATTGCAGGTGTTGTTGTTTTCGGGGTTTTTCTGTATTACCATGCATTCCGTTTTGGTGATATTCACTTCCATTCCCTTGGCTTCACTATCTACTACCACTTTGTCAACAATCTTTTGAAGTTGGATTTCTGATGTTGCAATGAGTACCGTATCGTCTGCGTATCTTATGTTATTTATGTTGTGACCTCCTACTTTTATTCCCTCCATATTAGTTATGCCCCTCAGGATTGTTTCTTGGTATAGATTAAACAGATCTGGTGAGGCAACACACCCTTGACGGACTCCTTTCTTAATAGGAATGGAATTTCCTGTAGAGTTTCCGATTTTGATAGATGCCTGCTGGGTGTAGTATAATGTTTGCATGAGTCTGAGGTCTTTCTCATCAGCGCCAATGGAGTGCAGTTGTTTTAGTATTTCTTCGTGGCGTACTCTATCAAAAGCTTTTTTGTAGTCGACAAAACAGAGGTATTGTGGGGTCTGAACCTGTATAGCTCTTTCTAATATGCTATAAAAACCTTAAAATGTACTGTGACACTTTCAGGCATAGATACAATTTTTTAAAAGGTACCTCTATTGTTCATCTGGCATACACACACAGCACACATATACACAAACGCATACACGCACACAAACACATCCTCCTCAATCTAATGACACATTTCCTTATATTTTTGTCTTAGCAGTTTCTTATTTCTTGATTCAAACGCTAAAAGATGCCTTTACTTCATTCATAGTCAACGACATAGTGAACGAATATTGGACCATTAAAACACCCTGAACCAAGGGGCAGCGTGGCCCAGCGTTACGGTCTTTGCTTCGTACCCGAAAGGTACCGAGTTCGATCACGCGCCGCTGTGCTACGTGGCCATGCGCAAGTCACTTCGCCCTAACTCAATTTGCGGCGCTGCACTGCAGCTGACGCCTAGGTTATTCCAATCTTCCCTTGGACTAGACCCTAGAGACAAATATCCTTTATGGGATGAATAAAGGGAATTATTATTTTGTTATTCTCAATCTCAAGGCTTTCCAACTTCCAAAACAATAACAGTGATTTCTTGGAAACAAAAAAAAAAAACAACAACAAAAAAAAACAAAAAAAAAAAAAAAAAGAATTTCAAAAATAACATAAAAGTGTTAGGAAAACATTTTAGATAATCCCAAATTTAGTTTCCCACACGGTTTTCTCCACAGTGCCAGACATTATAATGTGTTACTTACTTGATGACATAATCCTTGATGTCCTCCATGTCCGACGCCTCAATGCCACAGACCATGTTTCCCAGGCCGCTCAGGACGTCCGAATCCACGGATGACATGTTAGAAATGCCTGCGTCCTTTTTGAACTTCTTGAACATCTTCTTGGGCTGAAAGACACAATTTACATTTTGACAAACAATATGGAAGGAACGAAAGTGACGTCACTAAGCTCTTTGTTATTGTTTTTAGCCAGACATACTTCTGAGTAGTCCTCACTAAATTCTATCAAACAGACTATAAATGTTCAAGGTTACACATCGTTTTATGCATTGTTACATTTATATCCGGCTGGCGGATGTTATGAGTATTTTAACTAAACGGGCAGTATTAATATCTGAAATAGAATTTTAAACTTAACTCGTAAAATTTGAGTTAAAACAAATGATTATGATGAGGAGAAAAAGTTTCGCTCTTCAAACTTTAAGAGTCTGATCTTTATTTTGACCATAAACTATGTGACTATGTGGTCTTGCTGTATGACACTCGCTTTTGGATCGGAAGGTCCTGGGTTCGAGCCTCGCTCGGCGCATGATTGAGTCTTTGGAAAAGCCTTTTTGCTCACATTCTCTCACCGTATTCAGGTGTGAAATGAGTATCTGGCCTTTAACAGCGTTGTTCTGTCGGACAAAAATGTATTATCGCCTAACAGGCGTCGTTCTACATACACGTTTATCACGGTTTCTATACCAGTATGGTTTCAATAGTAATTACTTGCTACCCTTTGGATAGGACGCTAGTCTATCGCAAAGTACTTTCCGACAGATCAAACAGACCCAGCTACGTAATCACTACTATTGGACAGGGGGAGGGGGAGGGGGTCATAAAAATATCGACTGCACCCAGGATCGATCGGTCGCTTTGCGTGTGAAGCGAGTGCTCTACCAACTGAGCTATTGGGACTCCCAACTATTTTTAACCTATCGTCTTAATCTGGTCATGGGCCGGGTTAGACCAAATATATAGATACTCAAATTTCAGTTTATTGTCTAGATTGATAAAATTTGATTCGATTAGTATGGCTAGTCTTGTGGTATGCCACCCGCCT
>NC_088364.1:23406506-23411506 GCF_034508935.2 Berghia stephanieae | reverse complement strand
AACGAACAGCAACATGTACCATGTAGAACGAGACATGACGCCAGTTAGTCTAGGAGATATTACACATTTTTTTCCGACAGAGGCAACGCTGTTAATGGCCAAGTACTCATTTTACAGTACGGTAGAGACATAGTAAACAGACTTTTCCAAGGACTCAACTATGCGTCGAGTGAGGTTCGAACCCAGGACCTTACGATCCGATAGCGAGTGTCTTACCACAAGACCACATAGCCGCATATAATTTAGTTTGTATTGCGTAGTTTAGATATTTACCTGAGACGGCGGACCATAGTTTTTGTGCCAAGTCATTTCTGAGCAGTTTGTCTTCTGTTTTCTCAGATGATGGGATGTCATTGTCGCTGCGTGATTCGAGTCTTCTCTTTCGTTTGTTGACCTCTGTCATAATGTCACTCGCCACAGATCCTAATATACCTTTTTGTTCCTGGTGTTCGGATAGAATCAAGGATATTGTGCATGTATTGAGTTATATAGAAGTACTGATGTCCTGGTAGCCCACTCACTGGAGCATGTGCCTCTCAAGCAAAAGGGATCCTTATCGGCAATCGATATAAATATATATATATATATATATATATATATATATATATATATATATATATATATATATTGACCCCTCTGTCCACTAAGAGTAGAGTACATGGGTAGTTGGGTATATCCTTTCTGGTGGAAAGTACTTTGTAACAGACATGCGTCCTATCTAATGGGTACCATGCAATTGTTAGAGTTATTTATATGACATTTTGACTTAGTTGGACTACTTACTGCAATGAATTATGTATCATATAATTGTGCACATTTGTATGGTGCATTCACATGCTATCACCGTGCTCATGGCTTAAGAGTAGCCTACTTTCCAAATAATCAC
This sequence comes from Berghia stephanieae, assembly GCF_034508935.2. Taxonomy (NCBI): domain Eukaryota; kingdom Metazoa; phylum Mollusca; class Gastropoda; order Nudibranchia; family Aeolidiidae; genus Berghia; species Berghia stephanieae. The sequence goes on along the minus strand of NC_088364.1, from coordinate 23,410,620 downwards.
TGAACTCTTTTATAATGTCCAGGGACGTACAAAAATCAAAGTCGGGACCAAACAAATCAATAGACAATGATATTCTTGAATTACCTGATGTCGACGTGCACTTATTTGTTATTTGTACAACCCAATTACTGACGGGCTCAGTGTTGTAATGGAGATTTTTTTTTTAAATGAAGCAAAATAATGTCCATTCCAACAATATTAAACAAGGTCCATAAATGGGTACGGATGTCAGACCTGCATTATGTACATTTTCATTCTTTACCAAAAATCTAAATATTGTATGTAATGATCAACAAAAAACTACGATACAAAACTGATATTTTGTTATCTCTAGAAATAAAGATAAAATGGAATATTTTTCCCAGTAGTTGCTAACCTAAAACAAAATGTAAAAAAACTCCACTAGTCTACGTACTAAAATATATAGACCAATAAAATGTATGTAATTTGGTTTTAAGAGTCGTGAATTTGAACCCCTTTAAGAAGCCGAGAATCAAAGAACAATTGCGTTATATGATATGATAAGAGTGATAATATTATATCATTCTTATGACCTCTTAAGAGCTACGCATGAGAGTTTACCCCGCAAACAAATTATAATAGAAATTACCTCAAATGTTTTGGCTCTAATAATTTGAATTTAAAAATTGATTTCCAAATAATACCAGATGGCTATGAAAGGTCACCTATGAAAAATTGCGGCTTTTTGGTCTTGTGGTGTGACAATCGCCTTCGAATCGGAAGGTCCTGGGTTCGAGTCCTGTTCTGAGCGGCGCTTAGTTGAGTCCTTGGAAAAGGCTATTTACCCACATTCTCTCACCATACTCAGGTGTAAAATGAGTACCTGACCGTTAACAGCGTTGTCTCTCTCTCAGATAAAAAATGATAATATCACCTAACATGTCTCGTCTTAAACAATGTTAAGTGCTGCTATTAATTGTAAGGACCACTTGTAAAGCGCTTTATCTCTCTCCTTACCGATCATTTCCAGTAGGCTTACCGAGCAGAAAAATTGATTTTTAAAACTCAAAAAGCTCTCTGTAAAACAACACTATGTTATTATTACTCAAACAAATATCATTCTTCAGAGTTTGTGATTTACAACAAAAAAAATCTGAAAAAGAAAAAATGTATATTGTGTCGTAACAAATGTGACGATTTTGCTCTAGGTGGTAAGGAGAGGGTTAATCACGTTTAGTGGATATTGAGCTATACAAAGGTTCAAGTTTTTTCTGTGTTTTTTAAATACGTATATATCATACCGGTGTGATTGTATCGGGATCCGGCAAATCGGCATTCAGCATAAAACTTCCCATTGCCTTCAGCTTGTCTGGGTTTTTGAGTAGCTCGGAAAATCCACTGTTCAAATTGGAAAAAGAAAAAGAAAAGCCGGTGCTGTAATGGCTTTATCATGAAAAAATAGTATAGTCATGAATTTTAAAATAAATATTATGTGAAAAGATGTGAAAAGGGAGTCTTTATCCTCTTTTCCATTCTCTCTCTCTCTCTCTCTCTCTTCTCTCTTCTTTCTCTCTCTCTCTCTCTTCTTTCTCTCTCGCTCTTTATTTCTCCGCTCTCTCTCTCTCTCTCTCTCTCTCTCTCTCTCTCTTCTTTCTCTCTCTCTCTCTCTTCTTTCTCTCTCTTCATATCTCTTTCTCTCTCGCTCTTTCTTTCTCCGCTCTCTCTCTCTCTCTCTCTCTCTCTCTCTCTCTCTCTCTCTCTCTCTCACTCTTTCGACCCCCTTTAAAAGATCGCTCTGTCTTTTTCAATACCTGCACCTCCAACTTTGTCCAAAAATGTTTTTAATGTGACTACAGTTAGGGCGTTAAATCTATTGACATATTCTGAAGTATTTCTACCTCAAAGGCGTCTTCATATCATTGAATAGCAAACTAATCAAAACGCTTTCTTAGTTAATTCTAAGCTGCTAGAAGTTGTGGATTGTTAAAAGCAGTGAATAAAAATGAGTAAAACATCTTGCGCCCCCCCCCCTCCCCCTCCGTGTGACCCCAATCCAAAAAATATTGAACATGCAACTCTTAGTACTCATAACCCTTCTTCAGTCCACAATGAAAACAAAAATATTTTCGAATTTTAGGTGAAGTATTATCGAAGGAAAGAGAGCTAGAGGAAGACAAAGAATGAATTATATAAATATCCTAAGAATGGCCAAATGCGACTTAAAAATGCGAACGCAGAGGATCGTGATTCGTGGAGACAGCTGACAGGCAACGTGCTCAAGAGCACAAGCCACGATGGATGATGATGATTATCGTTTTAATCGTTTTTGCTGTTGGCTGGGCACGGGTTTTGAGCCCGAAACTTTCCATATTAAGTATTTTGTTCCTGTTTTTTAACTTATTCGTATTCCTTTTTTTGTTCAAAGTACTTACTTTGAATCGGACACGAATTTGTTGGCAATCTCTTTCCTCGTCTCCTGGTCCAGCTGATCACAATTGTCCAGGTCCCCAAAATTTTTCTCCAGAATCTTGGCAGGGAATTTGCGGACATCGTCCTTCTCAATGCCACAGAATAGACCAGTACCGTATCTATCTACGTCATCATCTGTTATTTGGTCTTTATTCTCAAAGTTCTGAAATCAAATCCGATGATATCAATGGAATCTCAGAATGTCATGTTATTGGGTGAATACCTATTTGAATTTAAAGTGAAATGATCAGAGATATAACATTTTGTCTCATTTATCCTGAATGACTCAGTACCTTGATCAGTAGTTGAGTATTTAACCAATAGATTTTTGACCAATCAAAACATGGAATTTGTGACACACATTAAAACGTGGTCGGACAAGCATGGTTGGTTGTTTATATATAAAAACGTGAATGAAATCGATGACTCTCTGATCATATAATAAACGTTTAAGTGTACACCCCAGTTTTTCTGTGTTAGTTCTTTTGATCAAGCCCTTTTATTTTACTCAGACAATACTACGATAGTAAAAACCGGTGTAGTTTGCTATGTTTACCAATCACTGCATTGTTTACATTATGACGACTGTCCGAGAGGCGTGATTATCAAAGTATCTATAAGTATCGGGGTCAACTCAAATAGGACTGACAGGTCAGTGTTGTGGCTTATTTTTTATAGATAGTATTAGATGACGTCACTCAGGTCTTTGTTTTTGGGTTTTTGCCATCCGCGTTTGTGAGTTGTTCTCACAAACTGTATTAACCAGACTTATAAAAAGTTCATGGTTACACAGAGTTTGTGTGTTGGTCCGTTATACTTCCGGATGGCAATGTTGTGAACTCCTTGACCAAGCGCATTCTATCTATATGAGTTGTATGATTTGTGAGTTTTGTTCACACGTAGAAATACGTAAGCCCTTTGAATTATCATATTTCCGTAATGTGAGTTATTTCCGTAATGTGAGTTGTCCTCATCATAGTGGTGACACTGTGGGGAACAAAGAGACAAACGCATTCTCCTTATAGATAGAATGAAGATGACGCCAAGCAGAGCTTTGTTATTGTTTTTTGCCACCCACGTTTATGAGTAATTCATCCTCACTTAACTATATCATCCAGACTATAAAAGTTCTTGGTTACGCAGAGTTTTTTGTGTTGGTCCGTTATACTTCCAGATGGCAATGTTGTGAGCTTCTTAGCCAAATGCAAACTATCTGTAGATTGTATGTGTGTATTTGGTCGTGGATTTAGGTGTGCGTGTGTGGATCTGTGTCTGTGTGTATGTCATCATCATCATCATCATCATCATCATCATCATCATCATCATCATCAAACATCAAACAATCATCATCACCATCAAACTCGTCGTCGTCATCATCATCATCATCATCATCATCATCATCATCACCACCATCATCGTCGTCGTCATCATCATCATCATCATCATCATAATCATCATTATCATCAATCATACCTCTGTCTCTTTCAAAACCCGGAACTGTTCTCTGACCCTGTCTCTACTCATCGTCTTCACAGCATCTCTGTCTTTGCCAATCTCGGAGAGAACAGACTTTCTAGTAACATCGTCCAGCTTTTTGAGATCTTTACCACTGTGTTTGAAAGAGAGCATTGTTACATAATCTCATCCCATGTGCTTTGATTGTTCCCTTTCAACTAAAAAAATA
>NC_088364.1:23369279-23406406 GCF_034508935.2 Berghia stephanieae | reverse complement strand
GAAATCATGGAAATTTGAAAAAATCGTCAAATTTCACCCAAAAAACGTGAAAAAATCTATAATATCAGAAATTCCAAATTTCACTTTTTAAACAATGTAAAGCTCAAAATTGACTATTTCGAGCAAGAAATATAGGATTTCATCAAATGGTAGAAAAACTTGGAACTTTGAAAAAATCGTCAAATATCACCCACTACATTTGAAGCATTTCACCCAAAAAAACGTGAAAAAAAATCTAAAATTTTGAAAATCCCAAAGTTTAGTTTTTGATGAATTTTAAACATGATAACATGGGAAATGGTCAAAATGTACGATGTCATGCAAAAATTTGAAGATTACATCAATTTCTCGAAAACTTGGAAATTTGAAAAACTGGTCACATGTCACCCACTAAATGTGAAACAATCGTCAAATTTACCAAAAGACGTGAAAAAATCGTCAAATTTCACCCCAAATAAGTGAAGAAAAGGAAAATTTCGAAAGTACCAAATGTTTGTTTTTGGCCAATGTAAAATGCTCAAAATATATTTCATACACAAATTTAAAGATTAAAGCAAATTTCACCGATGAAAACGGGAAAAATTCTAAATATTGCGAAAATCCAAGGATTTATTTTTTGAACTCGAAAACTCAAAAAATGATCAAAATCAACTATTTCGTGCAAATTTTCTAAATCAAACTGTCGAAAACTGGCAAATTTAAAAAATCGTCAAATCTGACCCAAAAAACGATAAAATATTCGAAATTCCCAATATTTACTTTTTGAACATTGTAAATCTCGGAAGATGTTCAAAATCGACAATTTCATGCAAAAATGGGAAGATTTGTCGAAAACTGGGAATGTTGAAAAAATCGTTCAATTTCACCAAAAAAACGGTAAAGATTGGATAATTTGGAAACTCCCAAAATTTACATTTTGAACATTGTAAAACTTGAACAGAGATCAGTAAATTATTTCAGGCAAAAATTCGAAGATTTCATCAAACTTTGGAATATTCGGAACTTTGAAGAAATTTCAATGTCACCCACTAAACTTGAAACAATTGTCAAATTTCACCCCAAAAAATGTAAAAAAAAATAGAAAATTTCGAAAGTAAAACATTGTAAAACATCGACCATTTCATGAAAAAATATGAAGATTAAATCAAATTTCCAGAAACATGGAAATTTAAAAAATCGTCAAATTACACACACAAAAAAAAAAAAAAAATAATAATTTTGAACATTTCACAAAAACTCGGAAATTTGAACATTATAAAACTCGACAAGTGATCAGAATCGACTATTTCATCAAGCTGTGGAAAATTCGGAACTTTCAGAAAAGTCTTCAAATGTCACCCAAAAAAGTAAAGAAAAGGAATTTCGAAAGCACCAAATATTTAATTTCAAGGAAAAAAACGGGAAAAATTCTAAGTTTTCGAATATACCGTTATACTTTTTGACATTTTCAACTCGATAAATTGACTATTACAAACAAAAATTAGATTTCATCAATTAGTAGAAAACGTCAAATTTCACCCCCCAAAAAAAACATGAAAAGATCTAAAGTTTCGAAAACGCCAAATTTTAGTTTTTGAACATTGTGAAACATACTCAAAATCGACTATTACGACATTACATCAAATTCTCGAAATCATGGAAAATTTTAAAAAATCATCAAAGACTCGTGAAAATATTGAAAATTTCACAAAAACTCGGAAATTTGAAAAAAAATATTTTGAGTATTGTAAAACTCGATAATTGATCAAAATCGAATATTGCAAACAAAAATTCGGAGATTTCATCAAAAAAATCGAAAAATGATCAGAATCGACTATTTCGTGCAAAAATTAAAAGATTTCATCAAACTGTCGAAAACTTTGAAGAAATCGTCAAATATCACCCACTACATTTTGAAGCATTTCACCAAAAAAAAAAACTGAAAAAAATCTAAAATTTTGAAAATCCCAAATTTTAGTTTTTGATGAATTTTAAACATGTTAAACATGGGAAATGAGCAAAATGGACGATCTCATGCAAAAAGTTGAAAATTACATCAAAATCTCGAAAACTTGGAAATTTGAAAAACTCGTCCCATGTCACAAACTAAATGTGAAACAATCGTCAAATTTACAGAAAAACGTGAAAAAAATCGGAAATTTCGAAAATCACAATTTTTAGTTTTTGAACATTGTAAAATTCGGAACTTTCAGAAAAATCTTCAAATGTCACCCAAAAAAGTAAAGAAAAGGAATTTCGAAAGTACCAAGTATTTAATTTCACAGGAAAAAAACGGAAAAATTCAAAGTTTTCGAATATACCAGTTATACTTTTTGACATTGTACAACTCGACAAACAAAAATTTAGAAGATTTCATCAATCAATAGAGAAAACTCAAAATTACTCAACCCCAAAAAAAAAAAACGTAAAGATCTAAGTTTCGAAAATCAAATTTAGTTTTTGAACATTGTAAAACATACTCAAATCGACTATTTCATAATATAATTTGAACATTACATCAAATTCTCGAATCATGGAAAATTTTTAAAAATCGCCCAAAGGCACGTGAAAAATTAAAAAACTGAAATTTGAAAAAAATTATTTTGAGTATTGTAAAACTCGATAATTGATCAAAATCGACTATTTCATGCAAAAATTCGGAGATTTCATCAAATTGTGGAAAATTCGGAAGTTTAAAAAAATCGTCAAATATCACCCACTACATTTGAAACATTTCACCCAAAAAAATCACAAAATTTAGTTTTGATTCTGAAACATGGAAATTTGAAAAAATCGTCAAATCACACGCCAAATCAAAACGTAAAAATATTGAAAATTTCACAAAAACTCGGAAATTTCAAAATATACTTTTGAACATTTGAAAATTTGAAAAAATCGTCAATTATCACAGACAAAAAGGGGGAAAATTCTAAATTTTCGAAAGTAGAAATTTTATTTGTTGAACATTGTAAAACATGGAAAATGCTCAAAATGGACAATGTCATGCAAAAATTTGAAGATTACAGTAAGTTCTCAAAACTCGGAAATTTTAAATACTCGTCAAAAAAACGTTAAAAATTGAAAATTTGGAAAATGCCGAATTTCCCTTTTTGAACATCTAAAGTTTCGAAAATGTCAAATTTTAGTTTTTAATCATTGTAAACAATGGAAAATGCTCAAAATTGCCTATTTCATAAAAAAAAATTGAAGATTATATCAAACTCTCGAAATCATGGAAATTTGAAAAAATCGTCAAAAAACGTGAAAAAGTCTAAAATATCGTAAATCCCAAATTTCACTTTTTGAACAATGTAAAGCTCAAAATTGACTATTTCAAGCAAGAATTATAAGATGTCACCAAATGGTAAAAAACTTGGAACTTTGAAAATATAATATCTGTTGATTTCACTCAAAAAACGTGAAAAAATCTAAAATTTTGAAAATACCAATATTTAGTTTTAAACATGGATAATGCTCAAAATCGACTAAATAACAAAAATTTGAAGATTCATGAAACCTCGGGAATTTGAAGAAAATCGGGAGAAATTGAAAATTTCGAAAATCCCAAATTTCACTTTTTGAACATTGTAAAAATCGGAAAATGCTCAAAATTGACTATTTCAAGCAAGAATTAGATTTCATCAAATAGTAGAAAAACTCGGAACTTCGAGAAAATCTTCAAAAAACGTGAAAAAAAAACCCCGAAAATTTCCAAAATCCCAAGTATTTCTCAATTTCTCAAAATTGTAAAATTCGAAAAATGATAGAATCGACTATTTCGTGCAAAAAATCATAGATTTCATTAAATTGTCGAAAACTAGCAACTTTGAAAAAATCGCCCAAAAAACGGTAAAAATTTGAAAATTTCGAAAATCCCTTAACATGGAAAATGGTCAAAATGTACGATGTCATGAAAAAATTTGAAGATTACATCAATTTCTCGAAAACTTGGAAATTTGAAATTTCGAATATACCGTTATACTTTTTGACATTGTACAACTCGATAAATTGACTATTACTAACAAAAATTAGAAGAAATCGTCAAATATCACCCACTACATTTGAAGCATTTCACCAAAAAAAACGTGAAAAAAATCTAAAATTTTGAAAATCCCAAATTTTAGTTTTTGATGAATTTTAAACATGTTAAACGTGGGAAATGATGAAAATGGACGATCTCATGCAAAAAGTTGAAAATCACATCAAAATCTCGAAAACTTGGAAATTTGAAAAACTCGTCCCATGTCACAAACTAAATGTGAAACAATCGTCAAATTTACCGAAAAACGTGAAAAAAATCGGAAATTTCGAAAATCACAATTTTTAGTTTTTGAACATTGTAAAACATGGGAATTGATCAAAATCGACAATTTTATGCAAAAGTTTGAACATTACATCACATTCTCAAAAACTGGGAAATCTGGAAAAATCGTCAAATTTCCCAAAAAAAAACATTTTCGCAAAATGATCTGAATCGACTATTTCATGCAAAAATTCAAAGATTTCATCAAATAGTCGACAACTCGGAACTATTGAAAAAATCGTCACATTTCACCCAAAAAACGGTAAAAATTTGAAAATTTCGAAAGTCCCAAAATTTACATTATGGACATTGTAAAACTCGAAAAATGATCAGCAAATATTTCATGCAAAAATTCAAAAGGGAACATTCGGAACTTCGAAGAAATCTTCAAATGAAACCTACTAAACTTGAAACAATTGTCAAATTTCACCCAAAAACGTAAAAATTTCGAAAATCCCAAATTTCACTTTTGGACATTGTAAAACATCGTAAATGCTCAAAATCAGCCATTTCATAAAAAAAAAATTGAGGATTACATCAAATTCTCTGAAACATGGAAAATAGAAAAAATCGTCAAATCACACGCGAAATCAAAACGTAAAAATATTGAAAATTTCACAAAACTCGGAAATTTCAAAAAATACTTTTGAACATTTGAAAATTGGAAAGAATCGTCAATTATCACCGACAAAAAGGGGGAAAATTCTAAATTTTCGAAAATCCCGTTATACTTTTTGAACAGTGTTAAAACTCGAAAAATGATCAGTATCGACTATTTCCTGCAAAAATTCAAATATTTCATCAAACTGTAGAACTCGAAATCATGGAAATTTTAAAAAAATCGTCAAATTTCACCCAAAAAACGTGAAAAATCTATTTTTCTTTTTGGAAATATCCGAAAATTCGACATTTTGACCGCTGAATATGTCGAATCTTGAGTAAACTAATCGACTTAAGCATTTTTGGAGAATTAGAGTGGTAAAAATATTAAAATTTTGGATTTTCAAAATTTTCGATTTTTGGGTGAAATTTGTCAATTTTGTTCAAATTTTTGAGATGTCAAAATTTTGACAGACTCAAGCTTCGAATTTTGCATGAAACTTGGAAATCTGAAAAAAACGTCAAATTTCAGCAAAACACGTGAAAAAAATCAAAAATTTCAAAAATCCCAAATTTTACTTTGTGAACATTGTAAAACTCGAATAACGCTCAAAATCGACAATTTCATGCAAAAAATTGAAGATTTCATCAAAATTTCTAAAACCCGGAAATTTTAAAAATCGTCAAATGTAACCCACTAAACGTGAAACAGTCGTCAATTTCATCCAAAATACGTGAAAAAATCGAAAATTTAGAAAGTCGTAAATTTTACTTTTTTAACATTTTAACACTCGGAAAATGGTCAAAATCGACTATTTAATGCAAAAATTGAGTTTTCATCAAAATGTCGAAAACTTGGAACTTTGGAAAAAATCGTCAAATTTCACCCAAAAAATGGGAAAAATTCGAAAATTTCCAGTCTTAAATTTTACATTTTACGTGAAAAAATCGAAATTTTCGACAGTACCAAAATTTATTTTTTGAGAATTGTACAACTCCAAAAATGATCAGAATCGACTATTTCATGCAAAAATTCAAAGATTTCAACGAACTGTCGAAAATTCGGAACTTTGATGGAAATCGTCAAATGTCACCCCCACTAAACAAGAAACAACCGTAAAATTTCACCCAAGATTTGATCAAATTTTTCGTAAACTCGGAAATACGAAAAAAAATCGTCAAATGTCACCCATTAAATGTGAAGCCATCGTCAAATTTTACATAAAAAACGTTAAAAAAAAAGAAGTCCTCAAATGTCACACACTAAACGTGAAACAATTGTCAAATTTCACTGGAAAAAACGGTAAAAATTTGAAAATTTCGAAAGTCCCAAAATTTTCATTTTTAACATTGTTAAACATGGGAAATGCTCAAAATGGACTATGTCATGCAAAAATTTGAAGATTACATCAAATTCTCCAAAACTTGGAAATTTGAAAAACTCGTCACATGTCACCCACGAAATGTGAAACAATCATCAAATTTACCAAAAAATGTGAAAAAATGGGAAATTTTCAATATTTTACGGGGGTTTTTTTGGCGTGAAGATTTCATCAAATTCTCAAAAATTCAGAAATTTGAATATATCATCAAATTTCACCCAAAAAAAACGTGAAAAAATTGAAAGTTTAGAAAATCCCAAAACTCGAAAAATGATCAGAATCAACTATTTCGTCCAAAAATTCAAATATTTCATCAAAGTGTCGAAAACTCGCCTTTGAAAAAAATCGTCAAATCTGACCCGGTAAAATATTCGAAATATTCGAAAGTCCCAACTTTTACTTTTTGACCATTGTGAAACTCGGAAAAATGCTCAAAATTGACAATTTTATGCAAAAGTTTGAACAAATTCTCAAAAACTGGGAAATTTGAAAAAATCGTCAAATTTCACCCAAAAAAACGGTAATAATTCGAGAATTTCGAAAGTCCCAATTTACTTTTTGACCATTTTCAAACTCGACAAATGATCAGAATCGACTATTTCATGCAAAAATTCAAAGATTTTATCAAATAGTCGAAAACTCGGAACTATGAAAAATCGTCAAATTTCGCCCAAAAAACTTGAAACAATGGTCAAATTTCACCCAAAAAACGTAAAAAAATAGAAAATTTCGAAAGTCCCAAAATTTACAGTTTGAACATTGTAAAACTAGAAAAATGATCAGCAAATTATTTTATGCAAAAATTCGAAGTGTGGAACATTCGGAACTTTGAAGAAATCTTCAAAAGAAAATTTCGAACCAAATTTTAGTTTTTGAACATTGTTAACCATGGAAAATGCTCAAATTGCACTGTGTCATTCAAAAACTTTGAAGATTAAACTAAGATCAAAGATTAAAGCAAATTTCACCGAAGAAAACGGGAAAAATTCTAAATTTTCGAAAATCCAAGGATTTATTTTTTGAACTCGAAAACTCAAAAAATGATCAAAATCAACTATTTCGTGCAAATTTTCTAAATCAAACTGTCGAAAACTGGCAAATTTAAAAAATCGTCAAGTCTGACCCAAAAAAAACGATAAAAATTCGAAATTTTCGAAATTCCCAATATTTACTTTTTGAACATTGTAAATCTCGGAAGATGTTCAAAATCGACAATTTCATGCAAAAATGTCGAAAACTGGGAATGTTGAAAAAATCGTTCAATTTCACCCAAAAAAAACGGTAAAGATTGGATAATTTGGAAACTCCCAAAATTTACATTTTGAACATTGTAAAACTTGAAAAGAGATCAGTAAATTATTTCAGGCAAAAATTCGAAGATTTCATCAAACTTTGGAACATTCGGAACTTTGAAGAAATTTTCAAATGTCACCCACTAAACTTGAAACAATTGTCAAATTTCACCCCAAAAAATGTAAAAAAAAAATAGAAAATTTCGAAAGTAAAAATTGTAAAACATCGACCATTTCATGAAAAAATATGAAAAAAATCGAAAAATGATCAGAATCGACTATTTCGTGCAAAAATTAAAAGATTTCATCAAACTGTCGAAAACTTTGAAGAAATCGTCAAATATCACCCACTACATTTGAAGCATTTCACTAAAAAAAAAACTGAAAAAAATCTAAAATTTTGAAAATCCCAAATTTTAGTTTTTGATGAATTTTAAACATGTTAAACATGGGAAATGATCAAAATGGACGATCTCATGCAAAAAGTTGAAAATTACATCAAAATCTCAAAAAATTTGGGAAAATTTTTGAAAAACTCGTCCCGTACAAAAAAAATGTGAAACAATCGTCAAATTTACAAAAAAAAAACGTAAAAAAAATGGGGAAATTTTCAAAATCAAAATTTTTAGTTTTTTGAACATGTAAAAATGGAATTTTCAAAAAATTTTTTAAAAAAAATTTCCCCCAAAAATAAAAAAAGGAATTTGGTAAAATTTTTAATTTAAAGAAAAAAAAAAAAATACGAAAAAATTTTCAAATTTCAAAATATTAAACTTTTAAAAGTTCAACCCCAAAAAAACAAAAATTAAATTTCCCCAAATTTTTTTGGAAAGAAAACGGTTCAAAAATTTTTCACCCCAAAAAAAAAAAAGTGTAAAAAAAAAAATTAAGTTTAAAATTAAAATTTTAAAAAGTTTTTAAAAAGGGAAAAAATTTTAAAAAAGTTTAAAAAAACGTAAATTCAAAATTTGCATTTCAAAAAAAAATAAAATTTATTTTTCAAAAACATGGAAATTTGAAAAAAATCGTCAAATCACACGCCAAATCAAAACGTAAAAATATTAAAAATTTCACAAAACTGGGAAAATTTCAAAAATACTTTTGAACATTTAAAAATTTTGGAAAAAAATCGTAAATTATCAAAAAAAAGGGGAAAATTTTAAAATTTTTCGAAAGTAAAATTTTTTTTGAACATTGTAAAACTGGAAAATGTCAAAAGGACTTTTCTGAAAAAATTTTAAAAACAAAATTTAAAACTAATTTTTTAAAATATCGAAAAAAACTTAAAAATTGAAAATTTGGAAAAACCCCGAATTTCCCTTTTTGAACATTAAGTTTAAAATGTCAAATTTTATTTTAACATTTAAAAATGGAAAATCTAAAATTGCCATTTCTTAAAAAAAAAATTGAAGATTAATAAAATCCGAAAACATGGAAAATTTAAAAAAAACGCCAAAAAAAAAAAAAAATTTTTAAATCCCAAAAAACCCCTTTTTTAAACCCATTAAAAAAAATTGCATTTAACAAAAATTTTAAAGTTTTCAAAAAGGGGAAAAAAAATTGGAACTTTGAAAAAATTTTTTTTCACCAAAAAAAATAAAAAAAAAAATTTTTTAAAAAATTTACCAATATTATTTTTAAAAAAAAAACCCGGAAAAGGAAAAAAAAATTTGAAAACTTTTAACAAAAAATTAAAATTGACATTCAAAAAAAAATTTGGGAAAAAATTTTTAAGAAAACGGGTTTTGGAAAAAATTAAATTTTTTAAAAATCCAAAATTTTTTTTAAACTTTTTGACAAAAAAATTTTGTCATAAAAAAAAAAAATCGGGAAAAAAAAAATAAAAATTTAAAAAAAAATTTTTTGATTTAAAAGGTTTAAAAAGCAAGAATTAGTTTTCTAAAATGTAAAAAATCGGAATTAAAAAATTTCAAAAACTAAAAAAAAAAAACCCAAAAAAATTTCAAAACCCCAAGTTTTTAAATTTTAAAAATTGTAAAAAATCCAAAAAAAATATTAAAATCACTTTTTCTGAAAAAATAAATTTCATTAAATTTGAAAAATAGCAATTTAAAAACGCCCAAAAAAAGGAAAATTTAAAAAATTTTTCGAAAATTTTTTTTTTTAAAAAACATGGAAAATGGCAAAATGACATCAAAAAAAATTTGAGATTACATAATTTCTCGAAATTTGGAAAATTTAAAATTTCAATTACGTTATATTTTTGAATTGTACAATCTTTAAAATTAAAATTATCAAAAATTAGGAAAATTTCAAAATCACCCAAATTTTGAACTTTAAAAAAAAGGGAAAAAACTAAAATTTTGAAAATCCAAATTTTATTTTTGATGTAAATTAAAATTTAAACGGGGAAATGTTTAAAATTCAAAACTCAAAAATTTTAAAATCACATCCCCAAAATTGAAAACTGGAAATTTGAAAAATCGTCCCATTCAAAAACAAAATTGAAAAATCGTAAAAATTTACAAAAAAAACGTAAAAAAATCAAATTTTAAAAAATCCAATTTTTTTTTTTTAACATTGAAAAACAGGGGGAATTGCAAAATCAATTTTTCAAAATTTGAAAACTCAATTCCAAAAATGGGAAAATTTTGGGAAAATCGAAAAAAAATTTTCCAAAAAAAAACCCAAATTTTAAAATTTTTTGAAAAAATTAAAATTTCCCATGGATATTTTCAATTTTCCCAAAAATTTTAAAAAATTTAAAATTAAAAGTCGACAAAACTAAAAATGAAAAAATTTTCGCAAAAAATTTCACAAAAAACGAAAAAACCAAAAAACTAAACTTAAAAAACAATTGTCAAATTTACCCAAAAAAACAAAAAAAATTTTCGGAAAAACCCCAAATTTCATTTTTTGGACTTTTAAAAACATCGTAAATGCCAAAATACCCATTTCATAAAAAAAAAGGGGTTAAAATTCTCTAAAACAAAAATTTTAAAAAAATTTCGTAAAATCACACCCCAATAAAAAACGTAAAAATATTAAAATTTTTCCCAAAAAACTCGGAAAATTTCAAAAAATATTTTTTGACTTTTGAAAATTGGAAAAATGTAAATTATCAGCAAAAAGGGGGAAAAAAACTAAATTTTCAAAAATTTTTTATTTTTTTGAACTGAAAAAACTAAAAAAAATGATCAATGACTTTTTCCCTGCAAAAATTAAAATTTTTAAAAAGAAAACCAAAATGAAATTTTTAAAAATCGTCAAATTTCACCAAAAAAACAAAAAATAAAAAATTTTTCCCTTTTTTTTGAAAAAAAGGGAAAATTTCCCATTTTGATTTAAAAAATTCGAAATTGTAAAATCGAAAATTTTTTGGAAAAATTGAAAAAAAAAAAAAAAATTTTTTTAAAAACCAAAGTTTAAATTTTGAAATTTAGAAAACAAAATGGGAAACAAAAATTTAAATTTTAAATTGAAAAAATTTAAAAAAGTCAATTTAAAACCAAAAAGGAAAATTTTAAATTTCAAAAATTAAAAATTTTTTTTGACTTTGAAAAAACTGGGAAAAGCTAAAAATGACATTTCTGAAAAAAATTTTAAGATTACAAAACTAAAACCGGGAAATTTTAAAAATCGTAAAATTTCACCAAAAAAAAAACGAAAAAAAATTTAAAAATTTAAAATCCAATTTTTCCCTTTTTAAATTTTAATTTCAAAATGCTATTTGGCAAAATTATTTCACAAAATGGGAAAACTTAATTTTGAAAAATCGTAAAAATTTTCTACCCCAAAAAAGGAAAAAATTCCAAATTTTTTCCAAAAGTTTTTAATTTTAAAACTTTTTAAAAAATTGGAAAAAAAAATGAAATTTTTCAATAATTTTTTTAAAATTTTTTTAAATTTGGGTAAAATCAAAAATTAAAAATCGAAAATTTTAAAATGAAAAAAAAATTTCAAAAAGTCAATTTTTTGGTTTTTGATAAATTGTAAAAAAATTTTCAAAACAAAAAAAAGAAAAAAACCGAAAAACAAAATTTAAAAAATCAAATTTTTTTTCCAAAAACAAAAAAAAAAAAAAATTTCCAATAATTAATGTAAAACCAAAAAATTTGAAAAATTTCCAAAAAAACGTTAAAAAAAAAAATTTTTTTTTAAAAAAATGTCAAATATAAAACATTGAAAAAATTTTCCCAAAAAAAAGGGAAAAAAATTAAATTTAAAAATCCCAAAATTTTTTAATTTTAAAATGTTAAAAAACAAAAAAAGGTCAAAATTTAATTTCAGAAAAAAATTGAAGTTTTCTCAATTTAAATTTTGGAATTTGAAAATTCCCCAAATTCCCACAAATTAAACAATTCAAATTTACCAAAAAAAAAAAAAAATGTTTAAAAAAAATGGAAAAAAATTTCAAATTTTTGGGTTTTTTTCCTGAAAATTTAAAAAAATTTCAAAAAATTAAAATTTTTAAAAAATTAAAAATTTTAAAAAACCAAAAAAATAAAGGAAAAAATTTTCAGAAATTTTTTGCCCAAAAAATAAAAAAGATCAAAATCAACTATTTCGGCAAATTTCTAAATCAAAACTGTCGAAAACTGAAATTTAAAAAATTTTCGGACAATCTGACCCAAAAAACGTAAAAATTCAAAGTTCGAAATCCCAATTTTATTTTTTTGAACATTGTGAAACTCGAAAAAAAATTTCAAAAATGGACAATTCTTGCAAAATTTTGAAAAATTTCAAAAATGGGAAAATTTGAAAAAAATTAAAATTTCCCCAAAAAACGTATAATTTGGAAATCCAAAATTTACATTTTGACATTTAAAACTTGAAAAGATCAGAAATTATTTCAGGCAAAAATTCAAAGATTTTCATCAAATTTTAAATTCGGAACTTTGAAGAAATTTTCAAATTCACCACAAATTTTGAAAAAATTGTCAAATTTCACCCAAAAAATTAAAAAAAAAATAGAAAAATTTCGAAAGTAAAATTTAAACCAGAAAAATTTCATGAAAAATTGAAATAATCAAATTCAGAATACTTTGGAAAAAATTTAAAAAATTCATTCAAAAAAAAAAAAAAAAAAATTTAAATTTTTACAAAAAAACAAAAAAATAAATTTAAAACCCAAAAATTTTTTTTTTGATATTTTTAAAATGCTTTAGAAAATTTTAAAATGCAAAAAAAATAAAGAAAAGGAATTTGAAAGCCCCCAAAATATTTAAAACAAGGAAAAAAAAAACGGGAAAAATTCTTTTAAAAATTTTTTTTTCGAAAAAAAAAGCCTTTAAAAAAACTTTTTAAAAAATTAAAATTTCAAAAAACAAAAATTTTTTTAAAAAAATCGACATTTCATAAAAAATTTTTTAAATTCACAAATTCGAAAATTTAAAATTTTTAAAACGTCAAAAATGAAAAAAAATTTTTAAAAAATGGAAATTTGAAAAAAATTTTTTGGTTTTGTAAAACTCAAATTGATCAAAAGTTATTTCATGAAAAAATTCAGTTTTCAAAAAATTTGTGGAAAATTCGGAATTTAAAAAAATCGTTTCAAATTCACCCACTAAAAATTTAAAACCCCAAAAAAATCACAAAATTTAGTTTTATTCGAAACATGGAAATTTAAAAAAAAATCGCAAATCACACGGAATCAAAACTTAAAAATATTGAAATTTTCACAAAAATCGGAAATTTCAAAATAACTTTTGAACTTTAAAAATTTAAAAAAAATGTCAAAAAAAAAAAGGGGGAAAAATTTTAAAAAAAATTTTTAAATTTTTAAACTTTAAAAACTAAAAAAATGTCAAAAGGACTTTTCCCTGAAAAAATTTTAAAATTCAATTTAAAATGGGAAAATTTTAAATATCGTTTTCCCCAAAAAAAAAAGAAAAAAATTTAAAAATTTTGGGGAAAATCCCAAATTTTTTCCCCCCTTTTTTAAATTTAAAAAAAAATTAAAAAAAGTTTTAAAAATTTGAAAAAAAAAGTAAAATTTGCCAAAAACAAAAAAAAAAAAATTTAAAATTTTTATTTTTCTTGAAAACATGGAAAAAAATTTTTTTAAAAAAAAAAAAATTTTTTCCCTTTTAAAAAATTTTTAAAAAATTTTTTTCCAAAAAAAAAAATTTTAAAATTAAAAAACCTTTTTTGAAAATTTTAAATCAAAAAAAAAAAAAATTTTTTAAAAAACCAAAAAAAAAAAAAAAAAAAAAAAAAAATTAAAATCAAAATGGTTTTAAAAAAATTTTTAAAAAAAAACTTTTAAAAAAAAATTAAAAAAAATTTTTTTCAACCCCAAAAAAAAAAAAAAAAAATTTTCAAAATTTTTTTAAAAATTTAAAATTTTATTTTTTTAAAAAAGGGAAAACTAAAAATTTCAAAAAAATTTCAAAAAATTTTTAAATTCATAAACCCCGGAAAAATTTAAAAAAAATTTAAAAAAAAAAAAATTAAAAAATTTTTGAAAAAAAAAAAATTTTAATTTAAAAATTTCCAAAATTTTGGCCAAAATTGCATTTAAAAAAAATTTAGATTTCATAAAATGGAAAAAAAAGGGAAAAAAAATTTTCCAAAAAAACCCCTTTTTAAGTTTTTAAACCCAAAAAAAAAAAAAAAAATCAAATTTTAAAAAACCCCTTTAAAATTTTTAAAAAACAAAAATTTTTAAAAAAAAAGGGCCCAAAAAAGGGAAAAAATTTAAAAATTTTTTAAAAAATTTAAATTTTTAAAAAAAAGGGGTAAAAATTAAAAAAGAAAAAAAGGGAAAAAACCCCAAATTTTCAAAAATAAAAAAAAAATTTGAAATACCAAAATTTTTTTTTTTTGGGCCAGTTAAAATTTGTCAAAAATTTTTAAAAATTTTTAAAATTTAAAAAATTTTCAAAAAAAACAAAAAAAAATTTAAAATTTTTTTAAAAACCCCCAAAATTTTTTTTTTTGGGAAAAATTTTTAAAAAAATTAAAAATAACTTTTCCCTGAAATTTTTTTTAAAAACCCAAAAAAAAAAAAAATTTCAAAATTTTAAAAAATCGTAAAACCCAAAAAAAAAAAAATTAAAAAACAAATTTCCCTTTTTTATTTTTAAAATTTAAAAAAACCGGGGAAAATGAAAAATCAAAAATTTTTTATGAAAAAATTTAAATTTTTTTTCCAAAAAGGGGAAAATTTTAAAAAAAAACTTAAAATTTCCCCCCAAAAAAAAAAAAGGTAAAATTTGATTTTGGAAAAAAAAATTACAAAATTGAAAACAAAATTTAAAAAATTTAAAAATTTTTCCCCCCCAAAAAAGGGAAAAAATTTTAAAATTTAAAAATTAAAATTTTTAAACCCAAAAAAAAGAAAAAAAATTTTCGAAAAAAATTTAAAATTTTTGGAAAATTTGAAAACTCGAAAATGTAAAAAACCCAATGAAAAAAAAAATTTTCAAAATTTTTGGGGAAACATGGTTTTTAAAAAAAATCTTAAAATAAAAATAAAACAAAAATTTTAAAAAAAATTTTTAAAAAAACTCGAAATTTCTTTTTAAAATTTTAAAAAGGAAAAAATCGAATTTTTTTCCCAAAAAAAGGGGGGAAAAATTTTAAAATTTTTTAAAAAATTTTAATTTTGGGGGAAAATTTTAAAAAAACCGAAAAAATTAATTTTCCCCTGCAAAAATTAAAATTTTTCATAAAAAGGGAAATGGGGAAACTTTGAAAATCTTAAATGCCCCAAAAAATGAAAAATTTCCCCCAAAAAAAAAAAAAAAAAAATTTTGAAAACCCAAATTTTTTTTAAAAAAAGAAAACTCAAAAAATCCCCAAATTTTTATTTTTAAAAAAGAAAAAAAAATTTTTTTGGAATTTAAAAAACCCTGGAAATTTGAAAAAATTTAAAATTTTCCCCCAAAAAAACTAAAAAATTGAAAATTTCACAAAAACTCGAAATTTCAAAAAATACTTTTGAACATTTGAAAATTGGAAAGAATCGCAATTATCACCGACAAAAATGGGAAAATTTAAATTTTCGAAAATCCGTTATACTTTTTGAACAGTGTTAAAACGAAAAATGATCAGTATCGACTAATTTTGCAAACATCAAATATTTCATCAAACATAATTAGAACATGTAAAAACTTGAAAAGTGATCAGTAAATTATTTCAGACAAAAATTCGAAGATTTCATCAAACTTTGGAACATTCGGAACATTGAAGAAATTTTCAAATGTCACCCACTAAACAATTGTCAAATTTCACCCCAAAAAACGTTTTAAAAAATTGAAAATTTCGAAAGTAAAACATTGTAAAACATCGACCATTTTATGAAAAAATATGAAAAAACAATTCGAAACATGAATTTTAACAATCGTCAAATTACCGTCAAAAAATAAAAAAATATTTTGACATTCACAAAACTCGTGAATTAAACTTTCGAAAATGATCAAAATCACATTCTCAACGTGAAATTCGAACTTTCAGTAAAAATTACAAAATGTCACAAAAAAGTAAAGAAAGGAATTTCGAAAAGTACCAATATTTTAATTTCAAGAGAATAAAACGTGAAAAAATTCAAATTTCGAGATTTCGATAAACTTATTGACATTGATAAACTCGATAAATTGACTTTACAAAAAATTAGAGATTCAATCAATAGTAGAAAACGTCAAATTTCACCCCAAAAAAAACGTGAAAAATCTAAATTTCGAAAATGCCAAATTTTAGTTTTTGAACATTGTAAAACATAAGCTCAAAATCGACATTTTCATAAAAATTTGAACATTACATCAATTCTCGAAATACTGGAAATTTTTGAAAAATCGTCAAAGCCTTAAACAATAAAAACTCGGAAATTGAAAAAAATATTTTGATATTTTTAACTCGATAATGATCAATCGACTATTTCATGCAAAAATTCAAGAGATTTCATCAAATGTCGGAAAATCGAGTTTAAAAATCGCAAATAATCACCCACAAACATTTGAAATTCGAATTCACCCAAAATAATCACAAAATTAGTTATTGTTAAATTTGAAAAATCGTAATCACACATCAATCAAACGTAAAAATATTGAAAATTTCATCTAAAAACTCGGAAATTCAAAATATACTTTGAACATTGAAATTGAAAACAATCGTCAATTTCACAGACAAAAAGGAAAATCAAATTTTCGAAAGTCAAATTTTATTTGTGAACATTGTAAAACATGGAAAATGCTCAAAATGACAATGTCATGAAAAAATTTGAAGATTACAGTAATTCTCTGAAACTCGGAAATTTTAAAATACTCGTCAAATTTCACACAAAAAAGTTAAAAATTGAAAATTGAAAATCCGAATTTCCTTTTGAACATTGAAAAATGATCAAATCATCTTTCGTGAAATTTCAAATCATAACTGTCGAAAACTCGCAACTTTGAATAATCGCAATCTGACCCAAAAACGGTAAAATTCGAAGTCCAAACGTTTAACTTTTTGAACAGTGTAAACTCGAAAAATGTCAAATCGACAATTTCATGCAAAAATGTGAGGATTTTTCATCGAAAACTCGAATATGAATAATCGTCACATGTCACCAAAAAACTTGAAGATAGTCATACAGTCAAATTACATTTCATGAAAAATCGTTAAGATATTCAAACTTTGAAACATGGAAATTGAAAAACAATGCCGTCAATTTCATTCACCCCAAAAAACGTTAAAAAATTAAAATTTCAAAATCAACATTGTAACATCACTTTATGAAAAATTAAAGACTAAAATTTTCCGGAAACATGGAAATTTTAACAATCGTCAAATTACAAGCCAAAAAAAAAAAAAAAATAATTTTGAACATTTCACAAAAACTCGTATTGACCATTATAACTCTCGACAAGTGATCAGAATCGACGATTTCATCAAGCTGTGGAAAATTCGGAACTTTCAGAAAAATCTTCAAATGTCACCCAAAAAAGTAAAGAAAAGGAATTTCGAAAGCACCAAATATTTAATTTCAAGGAAAAAAACGGGAAAAATTCTAAGTTTTCGAATATACCGTTATACTTTTTGACATTGTACAACTCGATAAATTGACTATTACAAACAAAAATTAGATTTCATCAATTAGTAGAAAACGTCAAATTTCACCCCCCAAAAAAAACATGAAAAGATCTAAAGTTTCGAAAACGCCAAATTTTAGTTTTTGAACATTGTGAAACATACTCAAAATCGACTATTACGACATTACATCAAATTCTCGAAATCATGGAAAATTTTAAAAAATCATCAAAGACTCGTGAAAATATTGAAAATTTCACAAAAACTCGGAAATTTGAAAAAAAATATTTTGAGTATTGTAAAACTCGATAATTGATCAAAATCGAATATTGCAAACAAAAATTCGGAGATTTCATCAAAAAAATCGAAAAATGATCAGAATCGACTATTTCGTGCAAAAATTAAAAGATTTCATCAAACTGTCGAAAACTTTGAAGAAATCGTCAAATATCACCCACTACATTTTGAAGCATTTCACCAAAAAAAAAAAACTGAAAAAAATCTAAAATTTTGAAAATCCCAAATTTTAGTTTTTGATGAATTTTAAACATGTTAAACATGGGAAATGAGCAAAATGGACGATCTCATGCAAAAAGTTGAAAATTACATCAAAATCTCGAAAACTTGGAAATTTGAAAAACTCGTCCCATGTCACAAACTAAATGTGAAACAATCGTCAAATTTACAGAAAAACGTGAAAAAAATCGGAAATTTCGAAAATCACAATTTTTAGTTTTTGAACATTGTAAAATTCGGAACTTTCAGAAAAATCTTCAAATGTCACCCAAAAAAGTAAAGAAAAGGAATTTCGAAAGTACCAAATATTTAATTTCAAGGAAAAAAACGGGAAAAATTCAAAGTTTTCGAATATACCGTTATACTTTTTGACATTGTACAACTCGACAAACAAAAATTAGAAGATTTCATCAATTAGTAAAAACGTCAAATTTCACCCCAAAAAAAAACGTGAAAAGATCTAAAGTTTCGAAAATGCCAAATTTTAGTTTTTGAACATTGTAAAACATACTCAAAATCGACTATTTCATAATATAATTTGAACATTACATCAAATTCTCGAAATCATGGAAAATTTTTAAAAATCGTCAAAGGCACGTGAAAATATTAAAAAACTCGGAAATTTGAAAAAAATTATTTTGAGTATTGTAAAACTCGATAATTGATCAAAATCGACTATTTCATGCAAAAATTCGGAGATTTCATCAAATTGTGGAAAATTCGGAAGTTTAAAAAAATCGTCAAATATCACCCACTACATTTGAAACATTTCACCCAAAAAAATCACAAAATTTAGTTTTGATTCTGAAACATGGAAATTTGAAAAAATCGTCAAATCACACGCCAAATCAAAACGTAAAAATATTGAAAATTTCACAAAAACTCGGAAATTTCAAAATATACTTTTGAACATTTGAAAATTTGAAAAAATCGTCAATTATCACAGACAAAAAGGGGGAAAATTCTAAATTTTCGAAAGTAGAAATTTTATTTGTTGAACATTGTAAAACATGGAAAATGCTCAAAATGGACAATGTCATGCAAAAATTTGAAGATTACAGTAAGTTCTCAAAACTCGGAATTTTTAAATACTCGTCAAATTTCACACAAAAAAACGTTAAAAATTGAAAATTTGGAAAATGCCGAATTTCCCTTTTTGAACATCTAAAGTTTCGAAAATGTCAAATTTTAGTTTTTAATCATTGTAAACAATGGAAAATGCTCAAAATTGCCTATTTCATAAAAAAAAATTGAAGATTATATCAAACTCTCGAAATCATGGAAATTTGAAAAAATCGTCAAAAAACGTGAAAAAGTCTAAAATATCGTAAATCCCAAATTTCACTTTTTGAACAATGTAAAGCTCAAAATTGACTATTTCAAGCAAGAATTATAAGATGTCATCAAATGGTAGAAAAACTTGGAACTTTGAAAATATAATATCTGTTGATTTCACTCAAAAAACGTGAAAAAATCTAAAATTTTGAAAATACCAATATTGTTTTTGATGAATTTTAAACATGGATAATGCTCAAAATCGACTAAATAACAAAAATTTGAAGATTCATGAAACCTCGGGAATTTGAAGAAAATCGGGAGAAATTGAAAATTTCGAAAATCCCAAATTTCACTTTTTGAACATTGTAAAAATCGGAAAATGCTCAAAATTGACTATTTCAAGCAAGAATTAGATTTCATCAAATAGTAGAAAAACTCGGAACTTCGAGAAAATCTTCAAAAAACGTGAAAAAAAAACCCCGAAAATTTCCAAAATCCCAAGTATTTCTCAATTTCTCAAAATTGGAAAATTCGAAAAATGATTAGAATCGACTATTTCGTGCAAAAAATCATAGATTTCATTAAATTGTCGAAAACTAGCAACTTTGAAAAAATCGCCCAAAAAACGGTAAAAATTTGAAAATTTCGAAAATCCGTTAACATTGTTAAACATGGAAAATGGTCAAAATGTACGATGTCATGAAAAAATTTGAAGATTACATCAATTTCTCGAAACTTGGAAATTTGAAATTTCGAATATACCGTTATACTTTTTGACATTGTACAACTCGATAAATTGACTATTACTAACAAAAATTAGAAGAAATCGTCAAATATCACCCACTACATTTGAAGCATTTCACCAAAAAAAACGTGAAAAAAATCTAAAATTTTGAAAATCCCAAATTTTAGTTTTTGATGAATGTTAAACATGTTAAACATGGGAAATGATCAAAATAGACGATCTCATGCAAAAGTTGAAAATCACATCAAAATCTCGAAAACTTGGAAATTTGAAAAACTCGTCACAAACTAAATGTGAAACTAAATCACAATTTTTAGTTTTTGAACATTGTAAAACATGGGAATTGATCAAAATCGACAATTTTATGCAAAAGTTTGAACATTACATCACATTCTCAAAAACTGGGAAATTTGGAAAAATCGTCAAATTTCAAAAAAACCCGGTAATAATTCGACATTTTCGAAAAATGATCTGAATCGACTATTTCATGCAAAAATTCAAAGATTTCATCAAATAGTCGACAACTCGGAACTATTGAAAAAATCGTCACATTTCACCCAAAAAACGGTAAACCTACTAAACTTGAAACAATTGTCAAATTACACCCAAAAAACGTAAAAAATTTCGAAAATCCCAAATTTCACTCTTTGGACATTGTAAAACATCGTAAATGCTCAAAATCAGCCATTTCATGAAAAAAAATTGAGGATTACATCAATTTCTCTGAAACATGGAAATTTGAAAAAATCGTCAAATCACACGCCAAATCAAAACGTAAAAATATTGAAAATTTCACAAAAACTCGGAAATTTCAAAAAATACTTTTGAACATTTGAAAATTGGAAAGAATCGTCAATTATCACCGACAAAAAGGGGAAAATTCTAATTTTTCGAAAATCCCGTTATACTTTTTGAACAGTGTTAAAACTCGAAAAATGATCAGTATCGACTATTTCCTGCAAAAATTCAAATATTTCATCAAACTGTAGATAGTACGGAACTTTGAAATAGTCGTTAAATGTCACCCACAATCGTCAAATTTCACCCAAAACACATGAAAAAAATGTAAAATTTTGTAAAACCCAAATTTAACTTTTTGAACATTAGAAAACTCGAAATATGCTCCATTTTTTGACTATTTAAAGCAAAAATTCGAAGATTTGTTCGAATAGTCGAAAACTCGGAACTTTGAAAAAAATAGTCAAATTTGACACAAACAACGTGAAAAAATTGAAAATTTCGAAAGTAGAAAAACAAAAACTCGGAAATTTCAAAATATACTTTTGAACATTTGAAAATTTGAAAATATCGTCAATTATCACAGACAAAAAGGGGGAAAATTCTAAATTTTCGAAAGTAGAAATTTTATTTTTTGAACATTGTAAAACATGGAAAATGCTCAAAATGGACTATGTCATGCAAAAATTTGAAGATTACAGTATGTTCTCAAAACTCGGAAATTTTAAATACTCGTCAAATAAATTTCACACAAAAAAAACGTTAAAAATTGAAAATTTGGAAAATGCCGAATTTCCCTTTTTGAACATTGTTAAATGATCAGAATCGTCTATTTCGTGCAAATATTAAAAAAATTTCACATAACTGTCGAAAACTTTGAAAGAATCGTCAAATCTGACCCAAAAAACGGTAAAAATTCAACATTTTCGAAAGTCCCGACGTTTACTTTTTGTAACATTGTAAATCTCGGAAAATGCTCAAAATCGACAACTTCATGCAAAAATGTGAGGATTTCCTTAAACTCTCGAAAACTCGAATATTTTAAATAATCGTCACATGTCACCCACTAAATGTGAAACCATAGTCAAATTTCATCTAAAGTTTCGAAAATGTCAAATTTTAGTTTTTGATCATTGCTCAAAATCGACTATTTCATGAAAAATCTTTAAGATTACATCAAACTCGAAATCATGGAAATTTGAAAAAATCGTCAAATTTCACCCAAAAAACGTGAAAAAATCTATAATATTTTTTTTTTATCAAAAATTCCAAATTTCACTTTTTAAACAATGTAAAGCTCAAAATTGACTATTTCGAGCAAGAAATAAAACATTTCATCAAATGGTAGAAAAACTTGGAACTTTGAAAAAATCGTCAAATATCACCCCTACATTTGAAGCATTTCACCCAAAAAAACGTGAAAAAAATCTAAAATTTTGAAAATCCCAAAGTTTAGTTTTTGATGAATTTTAAACATGTTAAACATGGGAAATGATGAAAATCGACTATTTCATGAAAAAACTTGAAGATTACATCAATTTCTCGAAAATTTGGAAATTTGAAAAACTCAAAAACGTGAAAAAATCTATAATATCAAAAATTCCAAATTTCACTTTTTAAACAATGTAAAGCTCAAAATTGTTTTTAATCATTGTAAACAATGGAAAATGCTCAAAATTGCCTATTTCATAAAAAAAAAAATTGAAGATTATATCAAACTCTCGAAATCATGGAAATTTGAAAAAATCGTCAAAAAACTTGAAAAAGTCTAAAATATCGTAAATCCCAAATTTCACTTTTTGAACAATGTAAAGCTCAAAATTGACTATTTCAAGCAAGAATTATAAGATGTCATCAAATGCTAGAAAAACTTGGAACTTTGAAAAAATCGTCTAATATCTGTTGATTTCACTCAAAAAACATGACTTGAAAAATGATCTAATTCGACTATTTCATGCAAAAATTCAAAGATTTCATCAAATAGTCGACAACTCGGAACTATTGAAAAAAATCGTCACCACCAGAAAACGGTAAAAATTAGAAAATTTCGAAAGTCCCAAAATTTACATTTTGAACATTGTAAAACTAGATAAATGATCAGCAAATTATTTCATGCAAAAATTCGAAGATTTCATCTAAGTGTGGAACATTCGGAACTTTGAAGAAATCTTCAAATTTTCATTTGAAACAATTGTCAAATTTCACCCAAAAAACGTAAAAAAATTTCGAAAATCCCAAATTTCACTTTTTGGACATTGTAAAACATCGTAAATGCTCAAAATCAGCCATTTCATGAAATAAAAATTAAGGATTACATCAAATTCTCTGAAACATGGAAATTTGAAAAAATCGTCAAATCACACGTCAAATCAAAACGTAAAAATATTGAAAATTTCACAAAAACTCGGAAATTTCAAAATATACTTTTGAACATTTGAAAATTTGAAAAAATCGTCAATTATCACAGACAAAAAGGGGAGAAATTCTAAATTTTCGAAAGTAGAAATTTTATTTGTTGAACATTGTAAAACATGGAAAATGCTCAAAATGGACTATGTCATGCAAAAATTTGAAGATTAAAGTAAGTTCTCAAAACTCGGAAATTTTAAATACTCGTCAAATTTCACACAAAAAAACGTTAAAAATTGTAAATTTGGAAAATGCCGAATTTCCCTTTTTGAACATTGTAAAATGATCAGAATCATCTATTTCGTGCAAATATTCAAAGATTTCATCAAACTGTCGAAAACTCGCAACTTTGAAAGAATCGTCAAATCTGACCCAAAAAAACGGTAAAAATTCGACATTTTCGAAAGTCCCAACGTTTACTTTTTGTAATAGTGTAAATCTCGGAAAATGCTCAAAATCGACAATTTCATGCAAAAATGTGAGGATTTCATTACACTCTCGAAAACTCGAATATTTTAAATAATCGTCACATGTCACCCACTAAATGTGAAGCCATAGTCAAAATGTCAAAATTGACTATTTCATGAAAAATCTTTAAGATTACATCAAACTCTCGAAATCATGGAAATTTGAAAAAATCGTCAAATTTCACCCAAAAAACGTAAAAAAATCTATATCAAAAATTCCAAATTTCACTTTTTAAACAATGTAAAGCTCAAAATTGACTATTTCGTTGAAAATTACATCAATATCTCGAAATCTTGGAAATTTGAAAAACTCGTCACATGTCACCCAATGAATGTGAAACAATCGTCAAATTTACCATATAAATAACCAAAAAATCGGAAATCTCAAAATTCTCAATTTTAGTTTTTGAACATTGTAAAACATAGGAATTGATCAAAATCGACAATTTTATGCAAAAGTTTGAACATTACATCACATTCTCAAAAACTGGGAAATTTGGAAAAATCGTCAAATTTCACAAAAAACCCGGTAATAATTCGACATTTTCGAAAAATGATCTGAATCAACTATTTCATGCAAAAATTCAAAGATTTCATCAAATTTCACCCAAAAAACGGTAAACCTACTAAACTTGAAACAATTGTCAAATTTCACCCAAAAAACGTAAAAAATTTCGAAAATCCCAAATTTCACTTTTTGGACATTGTAAAACATCGTAAATGCTCAAAATCAGCCATTTCATGAAAAAAAATTGAGGATTACATCAATTTCTCTGAAACATGGAAATTTGAAAAAATCGTCAAATCACACGCCAAATCAAAACGTAAAAAATATTGAAAATTTCACAAAAAACTCGGAAATTTCAAAAAATACTTTTGAACATTTGAAAATTGGAAAGAATCGTCAATTATCACCGACAAAAAGGGGAAAATTCTAAATTTTCGAAAATCCCGTTATACTTTTTGAACAGTGTTAAAACTCGAAAAATGATCAGTATCGACTATTTCCTGCAAAAATTCAAATATTTCATCAAACTGTAGATAGTACGGAACTTTGAAATAGTCGTTAAATGTCACCCACAATCGTCAAATTTCACCCAAAACACATGAAAAAAATGGAAAATTTTGTAAAACCCAAATTTAAGTTTTTGAACATTAGAAAACTCGAAATATGCTCCATTTTTGACTATTTAAAGCAAAAATTCGAAGTTTTGTTCGAATAGTCGAAAACTCGGAACTTTGAAAAAAATAGTCAAATTTGACACAAACAACGTGAAAAAATTGAAAATTTCGAAAGTGGAAATTTTTTTTTTGAACATTGTGAAACATGGAAAATGCTCAAAATGGACTATGTCATGCAAAAATTTGTTCTCAAAACTCGTAAATTTAAAAAAAATCAAATTTCACACAAAAAACGTTAAAAATTGAAAATTTGGAAAATGCCGAATTTCCCTTTTTGAACATTGTAAAATGATCAGAATCATCTATTTCGTGCAAATATTCAAAGATTTCATCACTGTCGAAAACTGGCAAATTTAAAAAATCGTCACATCTGACCCAAAAAACGGTAAAAAATTTCAAAATTTCGAAAGTCCCAAAATTTACATTTTGAACATTGTAAAACTCGAAAAATTATTTCATGCAAAAATTAAAGGATTTCATCTAAGTGTGGAACATTCGGAACTTTGAAGAAATCTTCAAATGAAACCTACTAAACTTGAAACAATTGTCAAATTTCACCCAAAAAAACGTAAAAAATTTCGAAAATCCCAAATTTCAATTTTTTGACATTGTAAAACATCGTAAATGCTCAAAATAAGCCATTTCATGAAAAAAAAATTGAGAATTCTCTGAAACATAGAAATTTGAAAAAATCGTCAAATCACACGCCAAATCAAAACGTAAAAATATTGAAAATTTCACAAAAACTCGGAAATTTCAAAATATACTTTTGAACATTTGAAAATTTGAAAAAATCGTCAATTATCACAGACAAAAAGGGGGAAAATTCTAAATTTTCGAAAGTAGAAATTTTATTTGTTGAACATTGTAAAACATGGAAAATGCTCAAAATGGACTATGTCATGCAAAAATTTGAAGATTACAGTAAGTTCTCAAAACTCGGAAATTTTAAATACTCGTCAAATTTCACACAAAAAAAACGTTAAAAAATGAAAATTTGGAAAATGCCGAATTTCCCTTTTTGAACATTGTAAAATGATCAGAATCATCTATTTCGTGCAAATATTCAAAGATTTCATCAAACTGTCGAAAACTCGCAACTTTGAAAGAATCGTCAAATCTGACCCAAAAAACGGTAAAAATTCGACATTTTCGAAAGTCCCAACGTTTACTTATTGTAACAGTGTAAATCTCGGAAAATGCTCAAAATCGACAATTTCATGCAAAAAATTTCATCAAATAGTCGACAACTCGGAACTATTGAAAAAATCGTCACATTTCACCCAAAAAACGGTAAAAATTAGAAACTTTCGAAAGTCCCAAAATTTACATTTTGAACATCCCAAATTTCACTTTTTGGACATTGTAAAACATCGTAAATGCTCAAAATCAGCCATTTCATGAAAAAAAAATTGAGGATTACATCAAATTCTCTGAAACATGGAAATTTGAAAAAATCGTCAAATCACACGCCAAATCAAAACGTAAAAATATTGAAAATTTCACAAAAACTCGGAAATTTCAAAATATACTTTTGAACATTTGAAAAGTTTGAAAGAATCGTCAAATCTGACCCAAAAAACGGTAAAAATTCGACATTTTCGAAAGTCCCAACGATGATTGATGATATTTGATGAATTTTAAATATGTTAAACATGGGAAATGATCAAAATGGACGATCTCATGCAAAAGTTGAAAATTACATCAAAATCTCGAAAACTTGGAAATTTGAAAAACTCGTCCCATGTCACAAACTAAATGTGAAACAATAGTCAAATTTACCGAAAAATGTGAAAAAAATCGGAAATTTCGAAAAACACAATTTTTTTTTAACATTGTAAAACATGGGAATTGATCAAAGTCGACAAATCAAAACGTCAAAATATTGAAAATTTCAGAAAAACTCGGAAATTTCAAAAAATACTTTTGAACATTAGAAAATTTGAAAAAATCGTCAATTATCACCGACAAAAAGGGGAAAATTCTAAATTTTCGAAAATCCCGTTATACTTTTTGAACAGTGTTAAAACTCGAAAAATGATCAGAATCGACTATTTCCAGCAAAAATTCAAATATTTCATCAAACTCTAGATAGTACGGAACTTTGAAATAGTCGTTAAATGTCACCCACTAAATAAGAGGCAATCGTCAAATTTCACCCAAAACACATGACAAAAATGGAAAATTTTTAAAAACCAAATTTCACTTTTCGAACATTAGAAAACTCGAAATATGCTCCATTTTTGACTATTTAAAGCAAAAATTCGAAGTTTTGTTCGGATAGTCGAAAACTCGGAACTTTGAAAAAAATAGTCAAATTTGACACAAACAACGTGAACATCCCAACAGTGTAAAATTCGAAAAATGATCAGAATCGACGATTTCGTGCAAAAATTCAAAGATTTCATCAAACTGTCGAATACTCGCAACTTTGAAAAAATCGTCCAATATCACTCCAAAAAAAACCGGTAAAAATTTGAAAATTTCGAAAGTCCCACAATTTACATTTTGAACATTGTAAAACTCGAAAAATGATCAACAAATTATTTCATGCAAAATTTCGAAGATTTCATCAAACTTTGGAAAATTTGGAACTTTGAAAAAATCGTCCCAAAATTGTTAAATTCGAAAAATGATCAGAATCGACAATTTCATGCAAAAATTCAAAGATTTCATCAAATAGTCGAAAACTCGGAACTATGAAAAAATCGTCAAATTTCACCCAAAAACGGTAAAAATTTAAAATTTCGAAAGTCCCAAAATTTACATTCGAGAAATGAACAGCAAATTATTTCATGCAAAAATTCGAATATCTCATCAAACTGTGGAACATTCGGAAATTTGAAGAAATCTTCAAAAGTCACCCACTAAACTTAAAACAATTGTCAAATTTTACCCAAAAAAACGATTAAAAAAAAAGAAAATTTCGAAAGTACCAAATTTTAGTTTTTGAACATTATGAAAATATTAGATAATCGTCACATGTCACCCACGTAATGTGAAGCAATCGTCAAATTTCACCCAAAAAACGTGAAAAAATCTAGTTTCGAAATTCCCAAATTTAAGTTTTTGAACATTGTAATACATAGGAATTGCTCAAAGTCGACTATTTCATGAAAAAAATTGAAGATTTCATCAAATTCTCGAAATCATGTTAATTTCAGAAAATCGCCAAATTTCACGCAGAGAAAATATTGAAAATTTCACAAAAGGAAATTTGAAAAAAATCGTTCTGAAAATTGTAAAACTCGATTATTGATCAAAATCGACTATTTCATGCAAAAATTCGGAACTTTCAAAAGATCGTCAAATTTTACCCACTAACGTGAAGCAATCGTCAAATTTCACCCCAAATAAATGATCAAAAGGAAAATTTCGAAAGTACCAAATGTTTGTATTTGGCCAATGTTGAAAATGCTCAAAATTTAAAGATTGAAGCAAATTTCACCGAAAAAACGGGAAAAATTATAAATTTTCGAAAATCCAAGGATTTATTTTTTGAATATTGGAAAACTCGAAAAATGATCAAAATCAACTATTTCGTGCAAATTTTCAAAGATTTCATCAAACTGTCGAAAATCGCAAATTTGAAAAATCGTCAAATCTGACCCAAAAAACGGTAAAAATTCGAAATTTTCGAAAGTCCCAACTTTTACTTTTTGAACATTGTAAATCTGTGAAAATGTTCAAAATCGACAATTTCATTAAAAAATGGGAAGATTTGACGATATTTTCAAAGTTGCTAATTCTCGACAGTTTGATGAAATCTTAGTATTTTTGTACGAAATATTTTTTTATTCTGTTCAAAAGGATTTTTTCAAATCTCCGAATTTCTGTGAAATTTTCAATATTTTTACGTTTTTTTTTTAGGCGTCAAATTCTCAAAAATTTCGAAATTTGAATAATCATCAAATTTCACCTAAATAAAACGTGAAAAAATTGAAAATTTCGAAAATTCCAAGTTTTACCTTTTGAACATTGAAAAACTCGAAAAATGGTCAGCATCGTGAAATATCACGCAAAAATTTAAAGATTCAACTGTCGAAAACTGGGAATATTGAAAAAATCGTCCAATTTCACCCAAAAAACGGAAAAGATTGGAAAATTTTGAAACTCCCAAAATTTACATTTTGAACATTGTAAAACTCGAAAAGTGATCTTTGTAAAACATGGGAAATTATCAAAATCGACAATTTCATGAAAAATTACATCAGATTCAGGAAATCATGTAAATATGAAAAAATCATCAAATTTCACCCCCAAAAAACGTGAAAATATTGCAAATTTCACAAAAACTCGCAAATTTGAAAAAATCGTTTTGAACATTTTAAATGAATAGAATCGGCAATTTCATGCAAAATTCTGATGATTTCTTCAAATTCTCGAAATCTCGAAAATCTGAAATAATCGTCACACTAAATCTGATGCAATCGTCAAATTTTACCCAAAAAAAAAAAAAAAACGTGAAAAAATCGAGTTTAGAAAATCGCAAATTTTTGTTTTTGAACTTTGTAAAACTAGAAAAATGATCAGAATCAACTATTTCGTGCAAAAGTTCAAAGATTTCATCAAATTGTCGAAAACTCGGAAAATTGAACAAATCGTCAAATCTGACGCGTTCAAAAATTCCAAATTTTCGAAAGTCCCATCTTTTACTTTTTCAACATTGTAAAAACTCAGATAATGCTCAAAATCGACAATTTCATGCAGAAGTTTGAAGATTTCATCAAATTCTCAAAGATTCGGAAATTTGACAAACGTCAAATTTCACCACAGAAACACGTGAAAATATTGAAAATTTCACAAAAACTCGGAAATTTGAAAAATCATTTTGAACATTGTAAAACTCGAAAAATGATCACAATCAACTATTTCATGCAAAAATTCAAAGATTTCATCAAACTGTGGAAAATTCGGAACTTTGAAAAAAGTCAAATATCATCCACTGCATTTGAAGCATCTGATATATTTCACCCAAAAAACGTGAAAAAATCGAACATTTAGAAAATGACCAGAATCGACAATTTCTTGCAAAAATTCAAAGATTTCATCAAACTGTCGAAAACTCTCAACTTTGAAAAAATCGTCCAATATCACCCCCCAAAAAAACGAGAAAAATTTGAAAATTTCAAAAGTCCCAAATTTCAATTTTTGAACAGTGGGAAATGCTCAGAATCGACTATTTCATGCAAATGCAAATATTCGAAGATTTCATCAAGCTGTGGAAAATTCGGCTTTCAAAAAATCGTCAATTCACCCACTAACGTGAAGCGATCGTCAAATTTCACCCAAAAAAGGAAAATTTCGAAAGTACCAAATATTTGATTTGTTGTAAAAGGTTGAAAATGCTCAAAAACGACTATTTCATGCACAAATTTGAAGATTACAGCAAATTCTCGAATCCCTGGAAATTTGACAAAATCGTCAAATTTCACCGAAAAACGGGAAAAATTGAAAACATCGAAAATCCAAAATTTCACGTTTTTTAACATTGTAGAACTCGAAAAATGCTCAAAATCGACAATTTCGTGCAAAAATTCAAAGATTTCATTAAACTGTCGAAATAATCGTCACGATGTCACCTACTAAATGTGTTGCAGTCGTCAAATTTCACCCAAAAAACGTGAAAAAATCTAAAGTTTAGAAAATCCCAAATTTTAGTTTTTCAACATTGTAAATCTCGAAAAATGATCACAATCAACTATTTCGTGCAAAAATTCAAAGATTTCAAATAAACTCGCAACTTTGAAAAAATCGTCAAATCTGACCCGTTAAAATATTCCAAAGTTTCCAAAGTCCCAAATTTTACTTTTTCAAAATTGTAAAAACTCAGCTAATGCTCAAATTCGACAATTTCATGCAAAATTTTGAAGATTTCATCAAAATCTCATAAATTCGGAAATTTGAATATATCGTCATATTTGACCCAAAAAAAAAAACATTTAAAAAATTGAAAATTTCGAACATTGAAAAAGACTTTCTAAAGTCTCAAAATTTACATTTTTAATATTGTTGAACATGAGAAATGCTGAAAATTGACTATGTCATGCAAAAATTTGAAAATTTTATCAAATTCTCGAAAACTTGGAAATATGAAAAACTCGTCACATTTCACCCACTAAATGTGAAACAATCGTCAAATTTACCAATATACGTGAAAAAATCTAGTTTAGAAAATACCAAATTTTAGTTTTTGAACATTGTAAAACTCTAAAATGATCAGAATCAACTATTTCGTGCAAAAGTTCAAAGATTTCAACCAACTGTCGAAAGCTCGCAAAATTGAAAAAATCGTCAAATCTGACGCGTAAAAAAATTCCAAATTTTCGAAAATCCCATCTTTTACTTTTTCAACATTGTAAAAACTCAGATAATGCTCAAAATCTACAATTTCATGCAGAAGATTTCATCAAATTCCCGAATAATTGGAAATTTGAAAAACTCGTCACATGTCACCCACTAAATGTGAAGCAATCGTCAAATTTACCAAAAAACGTGAAAAAATCTAAAGTTTAGAAAATCCCAAATTTTAGTCTCTGAACATTGTAAAACATGGGAAATTATCAAAAGCGACAATTTCATGAAAAATTTGAAGATTACATCAGATTCAGGAAATCATGGAAATATGAAAAAATCTATCAAATGAATAGAATCGGCAATTTCATGCAAAAATGTGATGATTTCTTCAAATTCTCGAAAACTCGCAAAATTGAAAAAATCGTCAAATCTGACGCGTTAAAAAAATTCCAAATTTTCGAAAGTCCCATCTTTTACTTTTTCAACATTATAAAAACTCAGATAAGGCTCAAAATCGACAATTTCATGCAGAAGTTTGAAGATTTCATCAAATTATCAAAGTTTCGGAAATTTGAAAAACTCGTCAAATGTCACCACAGAAACACGTGAAAATATTGAAAATTTCACAAAAACTCGGAAATTTGAAAAAATCATTTTGAACATTGTAAAACTCGATAATTGATAAAAATCGACTATTTCATGCAAAAATTCAAAGATTTCATCAAACTGTGGAAAATTCGGAACTTTGATAAAATCATCAAATATCACCCACTACATTTGAAGCATTTGATATATTTCACCCAAAAAACGTGAAGAAATCTAAAATTTTGATAATCCCAAATTTTAGTTTTTGATGAATTTAAAACATAGATAATGCTCAAAACCGACTAAATAGTCAAAATTTGAAGATTCATGAAAACTCGGAAATTTGAAAAAAAATCGTCACATTTCACGCGAAAAAACCTGAAAAATTGAACACTTCGAGAACCCTAAAAAATTATTTCATGCAAAAATTCGAAGATTTCATCAAACTTAGGAAAATTCGGAACATCAAACACATTTCAAATTTTACCACAAAAAAAAGGAACAAATTTGAAGATTTCGAGAGTCTCAAAATTTACATTTTTAACATTGTTACATAGGAAATGCTCAAAATGGACTATGTCATGCAAATATTTGAAGATTACATACTTGGAAATTTTAAAAACTCGTCACATGTCACCCACTAAATGTGAAACAATCATCAAATTTACCAAAAAAAATTCCAAATTTTAATTTTTGAACATTGTAAAACATGGGAAATGATCAAAATCAACTGTTTCATGAAAAAATTTGAAACAATTGTCAAATTTCACCTAAAAACGTAAAAAAAATAGAAAATTTCGAAAGTACCAAATTTTAGTTTTTGAACATTGTAAAACATGGAAAATGCAAAAATGCACTATGTCATGCAAATATTTGAAGAATATATCAAATTCTCAAAACTCGGAAACTTGAAAAACTCGTCAAATTTCACCCCAAAAAAACGGTAAAAATAGAAAATTTCGAAAATCCCAAATTTCACTTTTTGAATATTGTAAAACATGGGAAATGCGCAAAATCGACTATTTCGTGAAAAAAAATTTGAAGATTCTCGAAATCAGGGAAATTTGAAAAAATCGTCAAATTTCACGCCAGACACACGTGAAAATATTAAAAATTTCACATAAACTCTGAAATTTGAAAAAATCATTTTGAACATTGTAAAACTCGATAATTGATCAAAGTCGACTATTTCATGCAAAAAAATCGAAGATTTCATCAAACTGTGGAAAAATTCGGAACTTTGAAAAAAAAAATCGTCAAATATCACTCACTACATTTGAAGTATTTGATGTATTTCACCCAAAAAACGTGAAAAAATCTAAAATTGTGAAAATCCCAAATTTAAGTTTTTGATGAATTTTAAACATGGATAATGCTCAAAATCGACTAAATAGCAAAAAATTTGAAGATTCATGAAAACTCGGAAATTTGAAAAAAATCGTCAAATTTCACCGAAAAACGGGAAAAATTTGAAAATCTCGAAAATCGCAAAATTCACTTTTTGAACATTGTAAAACTCGGAAAATGCTCAAAATTGACTATTTCAAGTAAGAATTAGATTTCATCAAATAGTAGAAAAACTCGGAACGTTGAAAAAAATCGTCAAAAAACATGAAACCCCCCCCCCCCCCCGAAAAATTTCGAAAATCCCACGTATTAATTAATTTTTCAACATTGTAAAATTCGAAAAAATGATCAGAATCGACTAGTTCGTGCAAAAAATCAAAGATTTCATCAAACTGTCGAAAACTCGCAACTTTGAAAAAATCGTCCAAAAAACGGTAAAAATTTGAAAATTTCGAAAATCCCAGAATTTACCTTTTTAACATTGTTAAACATGGGAAATGCTCAAAATGGACGATGACATGCAAAAATTTGAACATTACATCATGGGAACGAAGAAGAAGAAGAAGAACATTACATCAAATTCACGAAAACTTGGAAATTTGAAAAGCTCATCACACGTCTCCCACTAAATGTGAAATAATCGTCAAATTTACCGAAAAACTTGAAAAAATCGGCAATTTCGAAAATCCCAAATTTTAGTTTTTGAACATTGTAAAACATGGGAAATGATCAAAATCGACTATTTCATGAAAATTTGAAGATTACATCAAATTCTCGAAATCATGGAAATTTGAAAAAATCATCAAATTTTACTCACAAAGGGAAAATATTGAAAATTTCATAAAAATTCGGAAATTTGAAAAAATCGTTTAGAAAATACTAAATTTTAGTTTATGAACATTGTAATACTCGAAAAATGATCAGGATCAACTATTTAGTGCAAAAATTCAAAGATTTCATCAAAATGTCGAAAACTCGCAACTTTGAATAAATCGTCAAATCTGACCCGTTAAAAAATTCCAAATTTTCGTCCATTTACAACGTGATACCGTATCTGACGGATGATTACAGATCTTGCAGCCTTTGGAGTATGACAATGGGTAATATGTATAAAGTAGACTGTCGCACTCGAGAAGCTGCAAGCGGCATTTTATAGCAAACGTTCTAATTTCGTCAGGGAATTTATGATTGAATAAAAAACTGGAGGAGAGAGCGTGGTTTACCCCAGTGGCTTCTCTAACAATTCTTCCTTGAGACGCCAGTTCATGGAAATGGGTAGCTATCTCATTCAGTCTCACACTTTTAAGGAAGTTTTGAAAACATTTTGGGGGCTTAAAAGAACAACTAACGTCACCATCAGCCTGTACAGACATCACATAATCTTCATGTTTTATTTTATTATTTTGGCGGATACACTTTTCAAAAAGATCCACCCAAAATGACTTTTGTGTTATTTTGGAGGCGTTTGCCGTTGTGACAAAAACCGGCAAAAGTGTTTTCTTCGTTTTCGTCTAATGAGGCGCTTAGAATTTTTCTTTTCGTTAGATGAAGGTTCAGGCTGTTTGTGGCTGTTATCTTCACACTGTCATCGTCACAATTGAGGATGGACAGGGCAAAGGATAAGTGTTTTGCATACTAAATTATTTTAGGGTTTGGTAACCCGAGACCACCTTTTGATCTTGGAGAAAACATGAATGACCTTCTACTCGAATTATTCAAATGTAACCAATTTCTAACTTTGTTCACAATTATATTTTCAATTTCATTAAGGTCCTTTTCGGTAAACATGAGATTACAAAAATAAAACATTAGAATTGAAAAGCACATTGAACTCAAGAGACACAGTTTGGCTGAAGACGGCAGAGGGGAAACATCTAAAAGGTTCATATTGTTTCTAAATTTTTCGATTATCGTTTTTCGTTGATGTTCATTACTTTTGTTTGTCAGGTTGATGTTGTGTCCTAAATAGTGTAAAATTCTTCTTTTTCTAATGTTGGTATTTCATGTTGTTGTATAGTTATTGTTTGTAATTTGAATTTTTTGTTCCAGTTGTTACCTGAACGTTGGCCAGATGTTATGGCGCATTTTGGGGTTTTTATATTCATTCATAAATTGAGTTGTTTTATAGCACAATTGATTCATTACTTCTTCACTTTTTGCTAGTAACGTGACGTCGTCAACGTAACCTTGGATGGGTAGTGGCATCTGCAGAGAGGTATGGTTTTGTTCCATCCATCTTAGCCATTTATCTATTCCTTGTTCAAAGACAATTACAGACCATGGACATCCTTGGATTATACCTTTGTCTCTGTAGATTATATTTGTGAGGTGATTTCGGACTTTTACTTGGAATGATGCTTTATTATAAATATCCTTAGTAATGTTGATGAATACTGAAGGATATGAATATTCATTAAGTTGACGTAGCATGAATTCGTGATCTATACTTCCAAATGCATCTTTTATGTCTACGAAGCATAAATATAATTTTCCCGATGAGTGTAAAAAATATGATACTGCACATTTTAACAAGAACACATGTTCTTGTAGCCCGTTTCTAGGTAATGAACTTTTCTGTGAAAGTGACAGTCTCTCCGTGTCGACAATCCATTGCATGTATCGATTTTGTATATGTTTCATGAAAATTTTATAGGACGTTAGTAATAAGGCGATAGGTCGCCAGTCGTCGGCGTTGTCCTTTTGTTCCCATTCTTTTTTGGTACCAGTGTTATGATACTGTGTTTCCAGTCTGGGGGACTTTTTGATATTTTAAACAGGTGTTAAAGATGGCCGTAAAATTGGTGCCAGTTTGTTTATATTTTGTTTTATATATTTATAGGTGACACCGTCTGCCCCGGTGACTTTTCATTAGGTAATTTTTTAACACAGCTTGTGAGTTCGTCTATTGTAAACTCACTTGTTGATGGTGTCCATGCGGGAGGGGGGATAGTAACATCATCGGAGCAGGGTGTGTCACTAATGTTTATATTTTTTCGTTGACATTTATCTTTATAGGCAGTCTCTACTGTGTTGATATCTATCTCACAACTTGAGTGTGTTTATTTACATTCGTTTCTAATAATATCAATAGCTTTTCGTTGTTGGTTTACGAATATTGCTGTGAGTTCTTGTCATGTCACCTCTTTTTCCTCCTGTGCTCTTGGTGTGTTGTTTTGAATAAGGGAGGGCATAATGGAGGACTTTATATCTATTATTTTTATTTCGATGTATTTTAATAGAGCTTCAAAATTGTTGATCTGGTCTTTTATAATTTTTTTTCATCGGTCCATCTGGGAATTTTGTTAAGATTCGTTTGCAGTAGCGGAGAAATTCAATGCTGTCCATTATCGGGTCTTTGGATTTGGAATGTATTGTTTTTGATGAAAACACTGTGCAGTGTTGAAAATAATTTTATCCATTTCGATGGGATGGAGTGACAAAAAGTTGGTTTAATTTTAATGGGTTGTGTAGATATAGTATGTCTGAACATACCTTCTTGTTGTATAAACTTATTCCAAGAAGAATTACTGGTCGGTTCATGCTGATACTGGAGCCAATTAGAAATGTCAAACAAATCACAATCACTATTTCCGCCATTCACAACACGCTTTACAACATTGTAAGCATTCTGTCCGACGTCTAGTCGAATTTTACATACATACATACATACATACATACATACATACATACATACATACATACATACATACATACATACATACTTACATACATACATACTTACTTACTTACGTACGTACTTACTTACTTACTTACTTACTTACTTACTTGCTTGCTTACTTACTTACTTACTTACTTACTTACTTACTACATACATACATACATACA
Organism: Berghia stephanieae; assembly: GCF_034508935.2. Taxonomy (NCBI): domain Eukaryota; kingdom Metazoa; phylum Mollusca; class Gastropoda; order Nudibranchia; family Aeolidiidae; genus Berghia; species Berghia stephanieae. The sequence continues at coordinate 23,369,465 of NC_088364.1, read as the reverse complement.
TACTTACTACTACTACTACTTACTTACTTTACTTACTATACTTACTTACTTACTTACTTACTACTACTTACTTACTTCCTTACAACTTACTTACTTACTTTTTAACTTACTTACTTACTTACTTACTTACTTACTTACTATACTTACTTACTTACTTATACTTACTTACTACTTTTACTTACTTAC
>NC_088364.1:23354279-23366779 GCF_034508935.2 Berghia stephanieae | reverse complement strand
AACCCCAAGATCAACTTTAACTGTGTAAATTTAAGAATTCATATTTTTATATACCTAGTCAAAATCATCAAAAGAAGTAATGAGGAAGTGCGACATTTTGCTGAATGTGCGATTTCATAAAAGACAGGCGAGAGACCCACCAGTAACCTAGTCTCTTGCACACCTTTGATTTATCATGCATTGAGCTGGTGTCAAACAAGATAGTCTAAAAGAAAGTACTTATCAAATTAAATAATATACCCAATATGCCCAACAGAATTATTGGTTTTTAAAAAAATCTTTTCTTTTCAGGAGAAAGGACAAAAGATCCAATATCATCATCAAGAGCGTGTTCTTGTCACTTCAGAGATGGTGACAAAGCCTCAACCTCCCTGAATTGTTTGACAGAAATAAAAATAAATTGTTTCCATCAGACCCAGAAAGAAAGAAAAGAAAAGTGACACAAGGAAGTCCCACCCCATCTCAATTGGCACCAACATCAAGAAGTCCACCACCACCACCACCACCACCACCACCACCATCATCATCATCATCATCATCATCATCATCATCATCATCATCATCATCAGCTCAACTCTCTTCATCATCATCACAAAGTCCCACCTTTAAAAAAACCAGATTCATCATCATCATTATTTTCCTCCTCATCATCATCCTCATTTTCTTCTCCCTCATCATCATCTCAACTCTCGTCACCATCATCACAGGATTCCATCGTTAAAAAAAAACAGATTGTAGAACAAGTGAGGATATTTTAAATAGAACAACAAATTTAATTCAAGAACAAGAAATTACAGACAAAAATAAGGAAATAGCTAGCTTAAAAAACCCAACTTAGTTAGATTCAACGCACTTACACTGTTTCAAGCCTTACAGAAAAAGTTCTTCGAATGGAGACAGGTGTACATTGTTTTAAAATATTTGATATTATTGTTCAATACGTTGAGTGCTTTAGAGGTAACATTATTTATTATAATGGATGGGAAGTTCTGGAAGAGACAGTTGCATTTAAAGACCAAATTTTCATTACACTTATGAAACTTAGAACTACACTAACCTTCATATTTCACAATTGTTTAGCGTTAGTGAAAGTACTATAACAAATATTATACAAACTTTTATTCATGTTTTACATAAGCCATAAGCTTCTCTTTGAAAATGTTATGAAGGTTACATGCCCTTCTAGACATAAAAATAAACTATCAGCTCCATCATCATTTGTCTACAACTGAAAGAAAAGGGAAGGGGGCGTGGTCATACATATCACAGAATTCATTCAAGATTGAATATAAGAATTATAATAGAAAATACCTGATGAAAAATAACGAAGTATTCACACGGTAAAAATCAACGAAATTCGAACTCCCATTCAACGAAATACGACGGTAGGAAATAATAAAATGGAAAATGTAAAAAGTAAAAGGTAGAAAAAAGTTTTCGCTCGTGACGCCATTGTAGTATTATTTCCTACCGTCGTATTTCGTTGAATGGGAGTTCGAATTTCGTTGATTTTTACCGTGTGAATACTTCGTTATTTTTCATCAGGTATTTTCTATTATAATTCTTATATTCAATCTTGAATGAATTCTGTGATATGTATGACCACGCCCCCTTCCCTTTTCTTTCAGTTGTAGTTGTAGGTAATTCCAGTTCGTGAAATTTGTTTGATCGTGTCAAGGTCGTCCTTGTCCTTGACTCCAAGGTCACACCCGTCTGGTGACCTTGTAGACGGTGTCATGTTTCACGATTTTTTTTTTTTTTTACATTTGATTTCTTTTTTATTATTTTTATTGGAAATATTTTGTTGTTGTTTTGTTATTGCCTATAACTGTGATTAGTGATTAGTTTATATCTTTGGTGATTTATTGTGAATTGTGATTTGATTTGTCCTTGGCTTGACTTTGTTTGTTGCTTGTGACTGTGATTGGTTGAATTCTTGAATTCTCTTCTGAGAGGAAACCTTGGTGATTTGTGTAGTTCATTTTCATATTTTTAATTTTTTTTTTTTTTTTTTTTTTTTTTTTTCTTGATTTGTTGTTTGATGATCACTCGGGCCAGGCAGCATGGTGCGGTGAGATGTTGGAGCATGATCCGACCATGGCTGCGGCCTTGAGGAGTGGCCTATCTTTCAATAGACCATACCTAATTTTTTATTTAGTATTTGTATAATTTTGATTTATTGTTTGATGGTCACTCGGGCCAGGCGGCATGGTGCGGTGAGATGTTGGAGCATGATCCGACCATGGCTGCGGCCTTGAGGAGTGGCCTATCTTTCAATAGACCATACCTAATTTTTTATTTAGTATTTGTATAATTTTGATTTATTGTTTGATGGTCACTCGGGCCAGGCAGCATGGTGCGGTGAGATGTTGGAGCATGATCCGACCATGGCTGCGGCCTTGAGGAGTGGCCTATCTTTCAATAGACCATACCTAATTTTTTATTTAGTATTTGTATAATTTTGATTTATTGTTTGATGGTCACTCGGGCCAGGCAGCATGGTGCGGTGAGATGTTGGAGCATGATCCGACCATGGCTGCGGCCTTGAGGAGTGGCCTATCTTTCAATAGACCATACCTAATTTTTTTTTAGTATTTGTATAATTTTGATTTATTGTTTGATGGTCACTCGGGCCAGGCAGCATGGTGCGGTGAGATGTTGGAGCATGATCCGACCATGGCTGCGGCCTTGAGGAGTGGCCTATCTTTCAATAGACCATACCTAATTGTTTTTATTTAGTATTTGTATAATTTTGATTTATTGTTTGATGGCTACTCGGGCCAGGCAGCATGGTGCGGTGAGATGTTGGAGCATGATCCGACCATGGCTGCGGCCTTGAGGAGTGGCCTATCTTTCAATAGACCGTACCTAATTGTTTTTATTTAGTATTTGTATAATTTTGATTTATTGTTTGATGGTCACTCGGGCCAGGCGGCATGGTGCGGTGAGATGTTGGAGCATGATCCGACCATGGCTGCGGCCTTGACGAGTGGCCTATCTTTCAATAGACCATACCTAATTGTTTTTATTTAGTATTTGTATAATTTTGATTTATTGTTTGATGGCTACTCGGGCCAGGCAGCATGGTGCGGTGAGATGTTGGAGCATGATCCGACCATGACTGCGGCCTTGAGGAGTGGCCTATCTTTCAATAGACTACACATGATTATTTGTATGTTGCTTGTCATGGATTTTGATTTAATAGTTCTTTGAGCATTTAAATTTTGATTTATTGTTTGATGGTCACTCGGTGAGATGTTGGAGCATAATCCGACCATGGCTGCGGCCTTGGGGAGTGGCCGATCTTTCAATAGACCATACATAATTATTTGTACCTGATTTTTCTTCATTTTTTGATTTGTTGTTTGATGGTCGCTCTGGCTGGGCAGCATGGTGCGGTGAGATGTCGGAGCATGATCCGACCATGGCTGCGGCCTAGTGAGCGACTATCCTGCAATAAACAACCCTATGTTATTATTGATAATTGCTTTGTGGTTTTATTGGTTGGAGGTCACTCAGGTCAGAGAGCATGGTGCAGCGAGATGTTGTAGCATGACCTGACCATGCGGTGGCCTCGAGTGACAGACCAGCCAATAGATAGTGTTAGTTACCTAGGTTTGCTTTCGAGTGGCCACTGTGATTGGGCAGCATGGTGCAGTGACATGTCGGAGTATGTCCTGACCATGGCTGCAGCTGTAGAGATGACCACTCGGAAGCAACCATCTGATGATAATTTGGATTCACTGAGTTTGATGGTCACTTGGGCTTGGTGGCCTGCGCAGAAAGATGTTGGTGCATTATCTGTTGCGACCAAGGTTCGAGTTGGAGGACCTAATTCTCAGTGAGTCACATGATACATATTGTGATGTTTATGCTCAGGTCGCGCACCATGGGTCAGTGAAGTGTTGGTGCACGACATGGCCATGACTGCGACCTGGAGCAATTGTTTTGTTGTGAAGATGTATAGATTGTTATTATCATTAAATTACTCTGTGATCTTTACTCTATTATATACAAATGTTCATATATTATATTTTACAGAGCGTAGCTTGTTTGCAGCTTGATTCATTTGCTTGCTTTGGCATGAGCTTGGCCTAATTATATTGTTTTTGGCTTCATGCTTGTGCTAGTTTTATTACTTGGCTTTAAGCCCGCTTGATTTTTGATTTGTGCTTTTAGCTTGCATTGATTGCTTGCATGGCGTAATAGTTCCTTGAGGTTACACTATGATTTGCTTCCTTGTTACAGACACTGTTTCCCATAGTCTATTCTCAGAAGATTAGGGTAATCGTGTCGGAGAACATCATGATGAATAAATTCTAATGGACTACTACTCTTTAGAGCAGCCCATGGATTATTGTCTCTGGGCAGACTGCCAGACAGTTCGTCCTGCCCTATCAGGAGAGTATAGATGACCAAGAAAGACTTCTGTAGTACCAAGAACATCGTTAAGTTTATGAAGTCTCTACAGCCTGAGGAAGCCAATAATTATTATTTTACACTCACGGTGCCCAAAATGGAAGATACCTTCACTGATGCTCCAGAACCCAAGGACCCTTTCGATGCCGACGACCACTGCTGATATAAGAAATAAGGAAGCCTTGGCACTAGGAGACAGTGGGATTCGAACCCAGCACCAGAGTGCAGAAATGTAAAGAAGCCCCACCATCTAGACTTTATTCAGGACGAGGAGGGGCCTATTTGAATTCAACAAGCTGCCATTTGGACTCTGCAATTCTAGAAGCACCTACAGTAGAGTAATGGACCTCGTCTTGAAGGACTTACACTGGAACTCTGTCTTGGCCTTGGACGACATCTGTGTACTGGGGAAGTCCTTCCAGGACCACTTCAACAACTTGAGGGAAGTGTTCTCCAGATTTCGTGCCTTCCGGCTGAAGCTCAAACCCAGGAAATGTGAGCTCCTCAGGAAAGAAACTAAATTTCTTGGTAGGAAGTAGGAAGAAACCAGTTGTCTATGACAGAGGAATCAATTGCCACTGTACGGGATCGGCCAGCACCTACGTCCATTAAGGAGACAGAGAAGTTTTTGGGCTTAGCTAATTACCATCGCTTCTTTGTAAAGGATTTTGCCGGAATATCAGAACCCCTTACACGACTTCTGAGGAAGAAAATTTTCATCTGGGGTGATGAGCAGCAGGCAGCCTTTGAGGAGATCAAGCTACGCCTTACTTCCCCACCGATTTTGGCCATTCCCACTACGACAGGTCACTTCATCCTCGATACTGATGCTTCAGATTTCGCCATCGGAGCCGAGTTGATTCACATCCAAGAAGAGGAAGAGAAGGTGATTGCATATGGGAGCTTCACCCTGACACCCCTTCAGCGGCGCTATTGCACTACCAGGAAGGAGCTACTTGCAATTGTGCGCTTTACCAATCACTTCCGTCACTACCTCTTAGGCAGCGAATTCATTGTACGAACGGATCATCGCTGCCTTACTTGGCTCATGAACTTCAAGAGGATTGAGGGCCAACTGGCCCGATGGATCGAAGAACTCAGTCAATACAACATGAGGATAGTTCACCGCTCTGGTTCACTGCACATGAATGCTGATGCCTTATCTCGACCTCCCACGACGGACACTTGCCAACACTACCGTCCTCACAAGGCGTTATCAGAATTGCCTTGTGGCGGATGCGCATATTGCGCCCGAACACAGGAGAGATGGGGAACCACTGCACATGAATGCTGATGCCTTATCTCGACCTCCCACGACGGACACTTGCCAACACTACCGTCCTCACAAGGCGTTATCAGAATTGCCTTGTGGCGGATGCGCATATTGCGCCCGAACACAGGAGAGATGGGGAACCACTGCACATGAATGCTGATGCCTTATCTCGACCTCCCACGACGGACACTTGCCAACACTACCGTCCTCACAAGGCGTTATCAGAATTGCCTTGTGGCGGATGCGCATATTGCGCCCGAACACAGGAGAGATGGGGAACCTTTGAATCAGAAGTAGACTACGTCGTCCCCCTCGGGTCCCCTGACACAATTGTCACTGGGTTGGATATTATAAACGAGGGTGGACGTAGAACACAACTCAGAAGATTGGACGACACTGCCCGAATGACGTCAGGAAGGAACTGCACTATCCCCCTCGGGTCCCCTGACACAATTGTCACTGGTCGAATATCATAAACGAGGGTGGACGCAAAGTGCGACAGATCAGAGGATTGAACAACTCTACCCGGATGACGTCAGGAATGAGCTGTGCTGTCCCCCTCAGGTCCCCTGACACAATTGTCAATGGGTTGAATATTACAAATGAGGGTGGACACAAAATACAAGTCGTAAGACAAGACGACTCTACACAAGTTGGCCTTGACAACATTGACCTGGAGGATGTCAGGAAGCTGCAGTCGGATGATCATCACATGACCCACTTGCTATTATGGTTGAAATTAGGAGCAGACCCAGAGATGTCGGACTTGATGCTGTCCGGCCTGGAAGAAAAGTTCTACTGGGTGCACCGCAACTTGTTCTTCCTGATCGATGGAGCCTTATACAGAAGAGACGAAGGCCCACGAGACCTCCTTGTCATACCTACGCCTTTAACAAATTGATGTTAGGAAGGGAATTGAGCACACCGGTGGAATTGGTTATACCAGGGAAACGTACAAACCCACAGTCTCCTGAAGATTATGTCAACTCTCTACAGCAGGGTTAGAGATAGCCCATGAGACTGCGAGAACCACCCTCCGAACTGAGCTCAAGAGGACGAAGAGGGACTACGACATCAAAGCCCACGTCCATTCCTTCAAGAGGGGACAGGCGGTTTATTACCTGGATAAATCGAATGTGAAAGGAAAGTCCAGTAAGCTGAAACCTGTATGGACTGGACCAGCCTTCATCTCCACGGTCCTGACCCCCGCCACATACGTTGTCAACCATGACCACCTGAAGCCATGTTGGGACCGGACTATCCCAGCCTGAATCCGAAAGGAAAGGGAGGCCATCGAGTCTGGCCAGGAAATTACTTACTGTACTTGTGGAAAGCCGGACGATGGAGACCTCATGGTTGCGTGTGACCGGTGTTTCGACTGATTCCACGGCAGGTGTGTCAACCTGATGAGGAACCAAGCGAGGCAACTGAACACCTTCATTTGCCCATCCTGTTCTCACTAATCTTTTTCTTTAATCTCCGCAGATGACCTCTTTCTCACGGGATGTGACCCTCTTCCGGGATTTCTTGCGATTCCGAGAAGAAATGCCGAGAGTGGCCGGCAGGCGCTCTCCTCCGGGGCGTAACCCGGAACTCGCGATTCGGAATCGCAGGCAACCCTGGAGAAATTCCACTAAACGCTCGAGGACACCTCCAATCACCTCGAGACTTGGGAGAAGATCCCGGACCCCCCGTCGCCTCTAACTCTAACCAGGAACGGAGGCCCCGTGACCGCAGGAGACGGTCCCGCTCGCCCCGTCGGGCCCACAGAACGAGTACCCCGGCCCGACAGAGCCGCGATCGACCTCCCAGCAGGCATAGGAGGGAGGGCCAAGAGCAAGCCGACCGCCGAGACAGATCTCGCCGCCGCCGGGGGGACTTCCGCAGCCTGCGGAATCAGCTTAAGAGGGCCAGGCAGGAGCTGGCCTCCCTCCGGACCGAGGCGGCTGAGGTCACCCGTCTCCGGGAGGAGAATAAAAGAATGAAGGAGAGAGAGCCCTCGATGGAGCTGTCCCTCCACAGCTCTGTCTTAGACAGCTAGGTGCTAGGGCGAGCAACCGTGTAAATAGATTTATTTTTGCCCCAGCCCAGGAAAGGGCTTTCCTTTTATTTCAGCCCTAGGTAAGGGCCTTCTTTATTTTTTGTTCGGCCCTAGGAAAGGGGCTTCCTCATTTTATTTTACCCCCCTCCCTTATTTTTTTGTTGCTACGCCCTAGGTAAGGGCTCCTCTCCTTTAGTTCACTGTAATACCGAGAGCTCCAGAAAGGTGCAGGTGAGTACCCCACATCCAGCCACCCTGCCCTTTTTGAGGGGGGAGCAGTATAGGGATCTCTAGCCGTAAACAATCGTACGGCTAGTGACCTTGGCAATGGTCATTCCTACTTCCGCTCTGCCTCGCACGAGCTGACCCGGCTCATATAAAGCCGAGTGGACCTCTCGATTCACACTCTTACCTACGACTCTTACCTACTACACTGACTTCCAGACTTACCTACTGTACACTTACTCCATACTTCAAGCTCTACACTCACTAGATTCCACACTCTTAGACGACATTTACTTCTGGACACTTCATTCTCTACACCTACTCCTTTACAGACTCACACTTACAGACCTTCTCTTGACCTATCTACCATTACGACTAGATTCAGGGTAAGCTATATTTTTATACTTTAACATTATCCATTTAATATCTAGTTTTAACTCAGTAATTCCGTGATTCACCGGCCATCTGGACCCATCCTAGCCATGGAGTCCTACAGCCAGAAAACCGAGTTCTGGCAATCACGGTAGTTACTACACGCTGATCCACGCTGCCTCACATGAAGTATGATAAAATGTCTAGCGTGATTGGTGATTGTGATGCTCATATGAGTATTATAATAAAGGTTACAATACGATACTAAATAGTATGTAGTAGACTATAGTCAATAGCAACGAAAATTAGCGAAGCAAGACGTAAGACCTCAAAGACTCCAAGTCCGTGGCCGTGGTCCATAAGATAAAAACACAATAATTCAATGACTCCCCCTCTCTCTCTCCCTAACTAAAATCGAACGTAAACAGTAAAATCTTTCCATTGGATATACTAAATCTGCCTAAACTGATTATTGTCCAACAGTAGTTTTACGGGGATGTGAGATTTTGAGAGTGAGAATGAGAAGACGAAATGACTTACCTGCTACCTTCACAGAATACTCTTTATTCTTCATGCTGGCTTGAACTTTGCCGAACATCAAGCCATCTCAGTAAGTGAAAGTCAAAACATGACCTGACTGATGATGATTTTCACCTCGCGAGACACTTTTATGCTCATTGGAGAAGTATTTCATAAGGGCGGTGATGGAAATAAAGTTAGTGTACGCCATTTTTCTCGACTGTTTAGAGCCAGCAGGTTCGTTACTATGCGTTGCTGCGCAGGATGACGTCACGACTTTTGAAGACTAATAGTTTATTTCCTGAAATATACATGATAATGTAACAAGGGTAACATATTCATTGACATAATACCATTTCCTAAAATAGTGTACAGAGCTGGCGTATTAATTTGAACAGTGAAGTTTCAGACTCGGCCACAGAAAGTGCATACGTACATCCATCCATCCATCCATCCATCCATCCATCCATACATACATACATACATACATACATACATACATACATACATACATACATACATACATACCATATACATATACATACATACATACATACATACATACATACATACATACATACATACAGACAGACAGACAGACAGATAGAGACATACAGACACACAAGCATAATCACACACAGACACACACACTTGTATATATATATATATGTGTGTGTGTGTGTGTGTGTGTGTGTGTGTGTGCGTGTGTGTGTTTTGTGAGTGTGTGCGTCGGAGACAAAGCCAAAAAAAATCACGATTTATACCAAAATCACCCTTTTCTTCTGATGACGTCATAGCTCAGCTACCAAAGGATGCTCTGCGTTAAAACATATCAATCAAAACTTGAATAAATTCTACACATGTCTTACTTAAATCTCGAGGTATTCAAACCTGAAATGTGTCAATGATTAAAAAAAAAACACACGTTATACAGACACACACACACACACACACACACACATATATATATATATATATATATATATATATATATATATATATATATATATAATGTTAAACACTTCTATGTGCGCCTCACCCCTCGCTGGATAGAGGGCTTTGGGCGCATTTCACATCAAATGTAAAATGAAATATAATATACATCACAAATGTTTACATTCCAAAACTAAAATTCTATTCTAAAAGGTGTGTTTTAAAATGTTGAATATTAAATCCAGAGTTGGTGAATATTTAACATCGTTGGGCAGACTGTTCCAGATCCTTGGGCCGCAAACTATTATGCTTTGTTCTTCAGTTTGTAGTCTACATCTGGGGATCTTTAGATGGTGGATGTTTTTGGACGAGTGTAGAGATCTGCACTGTGTGTGAGAGCAGATCACGAAGGTACTCTGGAGCTGTAGCTCATGCAAAAGCGGAATGGCTTCGTTCCTTTTTCCATTTTGAAATAAGAGTCGTGCCGCACTTGTTCTGTATCCTTTGGAGGTGACTCATGTTTTCTTTAGTAACACAAAACAACAGATATGTAACATAAATGCGTACAATTTAAACAATTTATTCGACATCAAAGAATAATATAAATAGGTATGTCTTCATCGTTTTCTTGAAACTATCCTTGAGATGGCCGGCAATAAGACCCGGGATGTGAGTACTCTTCGGTGTTGAATACTATAGACCGGGTATCGTGCTTGAATATTACAGACTCAGTATTTGTTGTCGAACTACGTTAAATTTACGAATAACGTTCATTTCGTTGCAACATCATTCCGTCTTTCAGTCTTCTTCAAGATAAACAGTTTTACGCTCATTAATTAATAGCAATTTTCAAAATACAGGAAAATTTTATTTTGGGATTTTTGGCCTTATCCCCACTTTTGTTCAGAAATATTCATGAATACCGAGTAGGTGCCGGCTCTAGTAGAAGGTAGAGTTGGTTCAACAAGCAAATTTCTGCTTGTCGACATAAGTCGACAAATAAAAAATTCATTGTCGACAGTAGAAGTTGGCAGGAGTGAGAACACGCACCCCCTTGCCCTTTCCCGCCCCATAACTGAAACGTGAGTGTTGTGTAATATATGGCCAACTAGATACATGCGCACTTGTGAGCTATGTTTTTTTGTTTTGTTTTTATTTCATTTAAAAAAAAATAATTAAAAGTTTTATTGAGTAACTCAAAACTGGAAATAATTAATTAATCAAAATGTCCACATATTTCAATAATTAATTAAAAAGAAATACTGTATTAAATGACACGAGGAGCATTTTGAGTAAAATAACAAACACTAACATTAACAATATTTATTTAAGAACAGGTGGTTGGCGGTTACCCTCCTTCCGCACTAGGACAAAACTGTCCCGGGACAAATTTGTCCTGTCCCACTGGAGAAAACTTCTATTCAAAAGGGGTTCCGCACTAGGACAGGACTGTCCCAGGACACACCTGCGCGAATGCATTATTTTTTATTTTTTTTTACAAGATTCAAAAGTTTATTTGTAGGCAATTGCAACTCTAATAATTCACATTTTATGAATCAACATAAGATACGACATGACGATAATGATTTTTTACACTGTACAATGGGATTTGTTTTCATAAGATTTATATAATCATGAAACATTCTTATAGCAAGAGTAATATTATTGCTACTGCTACTACTACCACGACTACGACTACTACTACTACTACTACTACTACTACTACTACTACTACTACTACTACTACTACTACTACTACTACTTCTACTACTACTACTACTACTACTACTACTACTACTACTAGTAATGGATGAAATAGAGGTTGCATATTTCTGTGCTTTACCACGTGGAAAAAAAATACAAATTGAAAGAGAAAACAATATTGGGTGCATCCTTTAATGACCCAAAGATTGCTCAAGGGTCAATTCCGTAGACTCTATGGTGATCTCCGATCTTATCTTAAAATGGCTTTCTTGGAATCACCTCATTTTACCCAGGTGCAAATGAGTACCAGTTCGCTGATGAAAGTAATCTTTGACTGACTAGCATCATTCAAGAGGATAATAGAAAGTCAGCATGGTTCGTACCCGAAAGGCATCAGTTGAGTAAGTCACCTCGCCTAGCTCAATTTGCGGCGCTGCACTGCGGCTGACGCCTGGTTATACCTTGTCCTAGCTAAATTTGCGGCGCTGCATTGCGGCTGACGCCTGGGTTATTCCAGTCTTACCTTGGAATAGACCCTCGAGAAAAATTTCCCCTATGGGATGAAAAAATGAATTTTACTATTTTAAATTTTAAACTGTTATCTGTCTTCTCAACGCCACAGAAACATGGATAAGTTCCGGATTTATAAGCTTAGGAGGCAAGATGGCCTATGGTTAGCGCGTTGTACTCTGGACTCAGAGGTTCTGTGTTCGAGTCCGACCGAAGCCAACTTGTACTTTCTAGAGCAAGAAAATTTACTCCAATCACTCACTCCATTCAGGTGTAAAAGGGTACCTGTCAAGCTGGGATAGTAATCTGCGATAGACTACAGACTAGCGTCCGTTCAAAGGTTTTCAAACAAATACGTTAATTGTCCGCTTCACGCTATTGAAACCGGAATAACTCCTGCACCATTGGCTACAAGGCTCTAAAGGACTTAATTTGTTTTACAATGAGTCCAAGTGGCTCAGAAGGACTTACTTAAAAATATTTTCATTGAGAATTCCCGAAATA
>NC_088364.1:23341779-23349279 GCF_034508935.2 Berghia stephanieae | reverse complement strand
TTAAGGTCGTCTCGTAAAATGACCCAAATGTTGCCGTGTCTGGTATGAAATTATATGTCTTGACAAGATCAAAATACAGAATTTTGGATATTTATGCTATTTGTTGATATTTAATTTATCTACAGCAGCAAAAGTGTACTTGGAATAATGCAAATTGACTATTATGTGAGAAAGGTGTCGGATGACACAAAACAGGGAGAGTCTCCATAATGAGAGACCATTCTTGTATTTAGTCTTTAGTTTCCCTTTTCTTTGCTTTTCTACATTGCTAATTACTGAAGGCCAAAAAGGAGAATGACAATTTTCGACATATACCGGACATCTCTTGTAAACTAGATCACTCGTCATCAATGTCTTTGTCGCTTGACTCATCGCTTGACACGGAAGCAGCTTGATAAAGGCGATTTCAACAGTTCTCGTGATCATGACATTTACAAACTATTGTGCATATGGAAGCTGCGCGGCAACACAGCCGCATTTTGATGATCCACAAGGTTTTTCAGGAGAACATCCGCATTGAATAGTCTCTATCAACTCAGGTGGTACATTTGATATGTTGCTGACACTGTGATTGGAGCAAGTGCCTTGATTGCTGGTAACTTCATCCATCCATCATTGTTGTAAATCTGGGGGAAGAATATAGTATCAAATTGCTGTCTGGATGTGTGCTCTTTTGGTGTTATGACGGAACGCTTTTGAGGAATTGGGTATAGTTTTCAAGGCAGGGACCTTTTTAATGATTTTCCCCTGTTTTCTTCGGCCAAACTTTGTTCTTGGCACCAGTCATAGCTGCTTCATTGTCAACGCCAAAGCATGCATTTATGAAGAAGGTGGCTTCTTTGATAACATATTGAAAGCTGGCACTGGTGTTTCCAAGCTTGTCCAATCTGTGTCTCCTGAAAAGAACTTTGATGACTGTTTTTTTCCTATGCCATACGGTCTAGCCACATCATCACACCAAATAGCGCCGCTGCAAGAAGATAAGGCGCAATTTATTGATTTCTCGACACCATTTTCCCAATGTCAACAAGTCCATGCTCCCCATTTGCAGTGGTTGGAGTCCAAGTCAAGCTTGTGGTAGAAATGAGCTAACAGCTCCGTATCGTCACTAACCACCAAAGTGCTACTCAGCAAGGTCGCAGTGTAAAAGTTAGAACGGCACACCAACTTAATATTACACACTCCTTTGCCTACTCAAGCATCAATTCTTGCTTGATAAAATGCAAAGAAAATATTTGGCAAGTAGACTAGTCTGGTTGCCAAACCATGAACCCCCCCAAAAAAGCGTCCGCCAAATTCTTTTGGAATTTTATCAAAGTTGAACAGATCTAGATTAAATATCTGAATAGTGCTGCCTTGAGCATTTTGAGAAATGAGGTCACAAAGGTCATGAAAATGTCATTTTTTTAAATCCTCAGAAATCATTTTATAGTATACAGAATGAAAGATTTAGTCAAATTAAATGCAAAAATTTTCTATTTTTAAAATTGACCGAATAGTTGACGAATTTTAGATTTCCAAAAGATTAAGGTCACTGCCAAGGTCGTCTCGTAAAATGACCCAAATGTGTGTTTGGTATTAAATTAAAAGCCTTGACAAGACCGATATAGGTTTCTGGATATTTATGCTATTTTTTATATTTAAATTATCTACAGCGCTAAAAGTATAATTGGGTTAATGAACATTACTAATTTTGTGGGTAAAGTGTCAGATCACACCAAAAAAAAAAAAAAAAAAAAACACGGAGAGAGTCTCCATAATGAGAGACCGTGACGTGTATTGAGTCTTTAGTTTTCTTCACCTTTGCTTTTTTACATTGCTAACTACTTAAGGACAAAAAATGGAATTTCAAATTTCGTCATATATCTGACATGCATCTCTGGTAAACTAAATCACTCATCAATGTCTTCGTCGCTTGACTCATCGCTTGACATAGAAGCAGCTTGATAAAGGCCATTTCGACAGTTCTCGTGATCATGGCATTAATTAACAAACTATTGTGCTTGGAAGCTGATCGGCAACTCAGCCACATTTTGATTATACACAAGGTTTTCCAGGGAAAAAATCCGCATTGAATAGCCTCTATCAATTTGGGTGGTACACTTGATGTGTTGCTTGGCACTGTGATTGGAGCAAGTGACTTGATTGCTCGTATCATCATCCTTCCAAAAGATTATGGTTTTATGCGTTGAAATTGAACACAAACATAGACCCAAGAACTCTGTCCACTTACTTATTCCATAACACATTGTGTTAAAGGAACGAAGTCGATCGCACATCGTTTTATTGATTTTGGACCTCGAGTTGAGTGATTATGTCTCAGTTAAATGTTGATGCTATGCGTTTAGGGAATCTGCTTAAATAATCCGCAAGCCAAATTGAACATACTAACACACAAAATTGTGTGTAACCTTTAATGTTCATTGTCTGATTGATATTGGTGCTGTGCGTTTTGGTTACATAGGTCTACTCATAATATCCGCCAGCCAGATATACTTTACCAACACACAATATAACAATAATAATAATAATAATAATAATAATAATAATAATAATAATAATAATAATGATAATGATGATGATGATGATGATGATATGATTAGTATTATTATTATTATTTATTATTATTATTATTATTATTATTATTATTATTATTATTATTATTACTATTATTATACTCAGTAGAAGAGAGCAATCTGTATATGAAGCTCTACACTGAAGATCAAGCCATCAAAGAAAAATCTGAAATTGAGAGGTGGGAGGCTCTCATGACTTCCATAACATAGTCAAATGAAATCGTATTACCAAAGCAAGAAAATGAAGTAAAACAACCATGGATGAAGAATGAGATATTGCATTTAATGAAGGAAAGAAAGCAAAATAAGGATAAACCATCATATATGATAATAGATCGGGAAATAAAGAAGAGATATAAAGAGGCAAAGGAGGAATGGATAAATGAGAAATGCTCGCAAATAGACAAACTCCAAAGAGAGCATAAAACAAGGGGCAATGTTCGAAGAGATTAAGAAATTGACGAGAAACAAACAAAACAGTGGAAACTGCATAAAAGACTCTAAGGGGAATATGACAGTCGAAGAAGAAAATAGAAATGAAAACCCGATGCACATATATAGGAGGAAGTCACGAGGGTAAATCCAGGATTATACTCCTTCTTATGGAAGATGACCCTGAAGGTGCCCTTGGCTGTAGCATCGTACCCTAGGTACAGATCATTACAATCTATCCATGTACGGAATTGTCTACCTACCTCGTTGCAGTCTCGGTGGTCCACTCATGGTGGTGGCTATTAAAGTCTCCCAGAGAGATGGAAGGATGGCAAAAACCGGGACGGTAGTGTAGTCCAAGTCGCTCTTGGAGGGTTGTATATGTTGTGCAAATACAACCCGCCGTCTCCACGGGAATTCTATTCACCCCGTAATGCTTTTATGACCCTTACCCTTGCGTAAACGGTAACACTTCCTTTGAGCCTCGAAGTGTCCTCTCGTTGGATCACCGTATAGCCAAGAATCTGGAATCGAGAATGTTGTACGCTGAATAAGGATAGGTGTCCTGTAGTAGAATAATGTCATCGCTATGGACGTCCAGTAGCTTTGATAAAAGCTCATTTTTGACCATACTCTGGATCTCCATAATTCAGGACAGTATGTGCGTCAGGTCGCTGACCCCCGATATCGCATTTTCCAGCTAAAGTTGAAATGGGACGTTCGCTTATTTCTCGACCGTGCCGACGCCTAGCCATCATTGACTTATAGCCCGACACTAGTATCCAATAGGATTATTGTTTGACGTCATTTTTTAGTTTTTGCACCGTCTCGTGAGTTGTCGTTAGTAGAGCTCAAGGAGACAAGTGATTTCATTGTTTGAACTGTCGAATACCCTCATGAATTGTTTTCTTTTCTTTGCCAAAGGCTTGTCTTTTGACGTCATTTTTTGGTCAGTGTCGGGCTATAAGTTAACGACCCTGGCGACCAAAACGCGGTAGTATCTTGGTAGGCATCCAATGCTCCCCCGCCCTCAGGGAAATTTCACCCATAAATCCATATAATGATGTGAGTGGATCTTTATTTTTCCAAAGCCATTTGTCAGAAGACCCCCACCATCACAGACAACAATACAAGTAAACTACACTGTTACCAACAATGCATTTCACGACAACTCACATTAATCAAATCAGTCATTTGTAATATGACAACAACAGTAAACAATAGCAAGATCAACAACATATGACAACGCAATTATGTACTTCCACAATAACAAAAGAAATGAATATTTTATATATAAACTGTCAGTCTTGTAGGAACAATACAGACAGTATTTACGATCTACTTTTAGACAAAACTCCTGATCTTATGATTTTAATTGAAACTTGGCTTGCCCCGCAAGGAGTTGAACCCACCATCAAAGCATTGACATCACCAACCTACATTTTGAAATCATTTCCACGTTTTAACCAACTGACTGCTGTGTAGCAATTATTTTGAATGAAAATTTTGTTTAAAATGTTTTTGTCCGTCCTTATGAAAAACACCACTATGTTAGAAGCTGTGCATCTGAAGTTTCCAACCTTCCGTTCCTTTCAAAGCTTTTGGAAAAAGTCATTGTTTTTCAACTCTTGCCTCATCTAAAATAGACTAATCTAGAAGAACAGTTTCGTTTGGCATAAAAGGAGCACCACAGCGCAGAGACTGTACTTCTTCGAGTATTAAACCACCTGACTCAGCAGGCAAACGAAAATAAGCTGAACTTTCTCTGCCTTTCGGACTTATCTGCGGCATTTAACACTATTGACAGCGACATACTTCTGAGTCATCTTGAGAGAATTTATGGTATAAAAGGCACTGAACTAAACTGGTTCCGATCGTATCTTACTGACCACTGGCAGACTGTCATGGTAAGTGGTGTCAAATCCGATATGTGTCCTTTGAAATGTGGTGTTCCTCAGGGCTCGGCCCTTGGACCAGTCCTTTTTACTCTGTCAAATGTTATTAAGAAATTTAATCTTTTATATCAAGGCTACACAGATAATATTCAAATATTTAGTTCTCCTCCCTGAGATGAAGTTGTTTTGATAGGAACTCAGTAAAAATTAAAGTCTTTCCAATTTTCTACTCCAACACTAACTATAACTGATTGTGACATTTCTATTTCTGAAAAGGCTAAAAATGTAGGTGTCATTCTAAACAATAATGTGAAAATTATGTACTATGAGCTCCGTAGAATATCACAGATGCGGCCGTTTTTACCTTTCAACACCTTCCCTGCATTGGTCTTGTCACGTCTTGACTACTGCAATTCACTGCTCGCTGGTCTCTCTAATAACAAAATAAACAAGCTCCAGAGAGTACAGAATTGTGCCGCTAGGTTAGTCCTGGGAAAATGTCATCACGATGTTACAAATGACAGGCTTCAAACCTTCCACTCGCTGCCAGTCCGGGCTAGAATTGAATACAAAATAGCCCTTGTCTGCTTTGGTGTATTTGAGTCTTCTGTCCCTCTCTACTTTCCACACTTACTCCAACCATACGTACCTCTGAGAAATCTTAGATCTCACAATTTAAAATTGTTAGCATCTCCTAAAACTAAACTAAAATATTTAGGCGATAGGTCTCATGAAATTCAGACCCACGATTTAGAATGATCTCCCTCAATCTGTATCTGTGAGATATTCGAGCTCAATAGACATTTTCAACATAAAAAACCCCCTGAAAACATATCTTTTCAGAAAATATTTACTTCATTGAATGTTAAATGTTGTGTATGTGAATTTTGTATTGGTGATGCTTTTGATGCCCATCTTATGCTCTTAATTGTTTTGATATTTTGGTTGAACTGGATTTGAACTGGATTGTTACCTGGGTAAACAATGACATTTTTTTCTCTTTAAAAACAAAACAAAACCGCTTTGAGATTTCGACGAAAGGCGCTATAGAAATATGCTTATTATTATTATTATTATTATTATTATTATTATTATTATTATTATTATTATTATTATTATTATTATTATTATATTATTATTGTTATCATTATTATTATTATTATTATTATTATTATTATTATTATTATTATTATTATATATTATTATTATTATTATTATTATTATGATATTGAAAGTTTGATTGGGCGATTTTGGGCCTGTTTAGCGAGGCTCAGCAGTACATCTTTGCTTCATACCCGAAAGGTGCCGAGTTCAATCACCAGCCGCTGCAGTGTGGCCTCGCCCTAGCTCAAATTGCGGCGCTGCACTGCGGCTGACGCCTGGGTTATTCCAGTCTTCCCTTGGAATAGACTCTAGAGACAAATCCATTTTCCCTGTGGGATGAATAAAGGAAATTTTATTTGGTCTTTTTATTATTTAAATGAAGTTAAATATTGGATGGGTAGAAACCAAGTAATGTTGAACGATGAAAAGACAGAAATTTTAATCTGTGGTATCCCTAAAATGGCAAATGTTAAGGGGCTTTCTTTCGGGGATCACTTTATTTCTTTTTCTAATAACATAAAAACATTGGCGTGTTGTTTGCTTTCAATGTCCTGTCAAGTCAATAACATTATAAAAACAATGTACCTTGAAATCAGAGGAATTAGTAACCTTATCCCAACAAAAAAGCAGAAGTTTTGATAAATTCCTTTGTACTTTCAAAATTAGACTGTTGCAATTCATTACTGGTGAATGTGACAGCCTTTAGATTGTACAAAATAATGCCGCTAGGCTTTCTTTAAAACAATCTAAATTCTCCTCAGCAACCTGTCGTCTTCAAGAACTTCATTGGCTTCCCGTTGAGAAGCGAAAATTTTATAAAATTGCTACCCTGGCTTATAAATCTTTATACACTGCGTCCCAGTTGTATATTATTAATCATCTAAAGGTTGGATATACTCCAAGAACCTTGACATGAGTGATGATAAGCTCGGATTGATGAGGCAAAAAGTACTTCGTAAGGTTGGCAATCAATCCTTTCAATTCACCGCCCTCAATGATGGTATTACCTACCAGCATCCGTTATAGGTCATTCTCTCCCTTAAATTTAAAAACGAAACTCAACAAAAAAAACCTCATTTGTTTGAAATCTAATTCATTGATGATATGTTTGTGTATTTACATATTTCAAATGATATCAATGTAAAGCGCTTGGTGCCTATTTAGACGGGGTATAAAGCGTCATAAAAAGTGTTATTTATTATTGTTATTATTATTATTATTATTATTATTATTATTATTATTATTATTATTATTATTATTATTATTATTATTAATTATTATATATTCATCATTATCATATCATCATCATCATCATCATCATCATCATCATCATCATCATCATCATCATCATCATCATTATTATTATGATTATTAACAACAAGCAATAATCATTTTATATAATTATTTCTCATTTTTACTTTTTAAAAATATAAATATTAATTTATTAATTTATTTGTTTTGCAATCTTTTCAATTTTCAATTTATAGTGACAG
>NC_088364.1:23321779-23336779 GCF_034508935.2 Berghia stephanieae | reverse complement strand
AAGTTACACATTAATAAAGCCAATCATAACCTACTTATAATATGTGTTGCACGATACTTGAAAAAAAATAAAGCAACACCCGAGACTATAAACAGCCGTACATTGAAAAAGCGCCGTGTTATCATTATTTATTGTTTTGTTAAAGAGATTTTACACCTATAATCCATTTATTAGAATGGTATCCTAACTTGCCAAGATATTCTAAAATCCGAGACTTCAAATAAGTCTTGGATTTAAGAATTCAATTCATTTTAATCGATCGATATGAGGAGTAAAACTTATCTCCCAATATTTAAAACGCGTTTTGTCAGTGTACGGTAGAATTGCGTTTTTGTGATCCTACCACCAACATCCTTCTACTTAAACCACTTTGAACCTCATCACAATTGTCTAGCTCAAATGCTGGGATCGACATTTAAATGCATACTTATCTTCTTACTTCTTTCTAAATGTCATCATTTATATTATCTCAAGTGTTGATGTACATGTGTGTACCCAAGTGATGTCACATGGCTCAACACACCAATAGAAATCATCGGCGGTTTCCTGTACTGAACCTATACAGCTGCATTATCACTTAATATAATATTTGACATCGGCCAGAACTAAGTAAAAAATCCCTTTAAGTCTTTAAATGAATCATTGTCGTCTTGTAGCAATGATCTATTCTGCTAATAAACACGATTTTAACGAAATAAGACCTTTAATACGTAAAAGGCGGGATGAAGAAAAGGGGCATTCTTTGTCGTGCACCTAAAATAAGCAGCCAATATCATTATTGTAACTATTGTGGAAATACCATTGGAAAAGATACATTTTTACCAAAACTTAGTCTGAATATCAATAGATGGCCGATATAGTACTCTTTATGTGTTAAAGACCCTGTGGTGTATTTTCTTGATAACAATGTATCCATGCAGACACAAATCGAAAACCTTTGTAAAAATTGTAATGCTTGTCTAAAGAAAATTGCCCCTATCAGAGATTATTTGACTGTCGAGGTAGCATGTCAGCTTTTCATCACGTTTATTTTATCACTTATTGACTACTGCAATTCCCTCTTTTCGGTGAAAGTCAGGATAAACTCTCTCGTCTTCAAGTCATTTAGAACCATTCGGCCCCTGGAGCCGGAGTTTATACCGATTTTTATAGCAATTGCTTGCTACCCTTTGGATAAGACGCTTGTCTATCGCAAAGAAGTTTGCGCCAGATCTAACAGACCGTAGCCATCGTAATACATAGCCTGCTTGTGAGAGATTGTGACGTCACGGCGTGTGGCTAGGGTTATGGTTGCGAAGCGAGCGGCGATTGAAGACGCGTAGACCGACAGGTAGTAAAGTTGCAGTGAATTGTGCAGCGTAGAGCTGCATAGTAGTAATGTCTAATTAATTATAGTAGTAGCCAGATACTACTTACCTATAATAATAATAATAATAATAATAATAATAATAAAGATTATTTATATAGCGCCTAATCCCATAGTAAAACAGCTCTAGGCGCACAATATTCACCGATGTAAAACATCAGTTTTAAAAGAAATTGGCATAAAACGAACGCACACACACACATTTATACGTAAGCACTCAAATTCCCACAAATATCCGCATATGATATAAATATACACATAAATACATAACATTATTATCAGAAATCAATATCAATGCATTTGAAATCATAAACAATCTGATAAATGTGAACCATCTGATGGTAAGAGCCATCTCACAAATCGTCTATGTTTACCTAAAGAAATTTATTATCAGGTAGAGTTATTCGTTAAAATTTTATGAAATTTAAAACTATTTTACTAGCCTACATCAGGCTAAAACGCGTTGTCTACTAATTTGAATGCTTCTTTTTGTTTTGTTTTGTTTTGTATTTTTGTTTTAATCTAGTGAGCATTCCATAAGATGAGATTTTAATTTCTTTTTAAAAGATGACTCGGAATCCATTACCCCGTTCCTGAGGCTAAATGGTAAGGAATTCCAGACAGCGGGAGCAGCATGAATAAATGCACGATCCGCAGATGTCTTCGATCCTTTTTTTGGAACACATAAATTTAATTGACCGCTAGATCTTAATGGACGTGAGGGAGTATAGACATTAATCAAATCTGATATATAAGCTGGAGAAGTTTGATTAAAATAGTTAAAACACATTACAGCAATTTTGTACTTAATCCTAAACCTGACAGGGAGCCAATGCAAGGTCCATAACAAATGTGTGACATGATCATTTTTTTTTTTTCTCCAAATTAATTTAGCAGCTTGATTTTGAATCCGCTGTAGTTTGTTGACAACATTATTT
Organism: Berghia stephanieae; assembly: GCF_034508935.2. NCBI lineage: Eukaryota > Metazoa > Mollusca > Gastropoda > Nudibranchia > Aeolidiidae > Berghia > Berghia stephanieae. Next base: position 23,334,475 of record NC_088364.1, on the reverse strand, counting down.
GGTATATTGTACATTAGCATGTTACAGTAATCTAATCTTGAAAACATTAAAGGTAGTAGTAGTTGTAGTAGTAGTAGTAGTAGTAGTAGTAGTAGTAGTAGTAGTAGTAGTAGTAGTAGTAGTAGTAGAAGTAGTAGTAGTTGTGATATTAATATTTTTTGTAAGCGTAACAGCAGCAGGAGTAGTAGTAGCAGTAGTAGTGGTAGTAGTAGTAGTAGTAGAAGGAGGAGGAAGAGGGTGAGGAGGTTTATTTCGAGCACTTTTTAATACTTAAAATAAGTAAACACCGGTTGAAATCATTATGATTATCAAGTAGTATAGACTACTCACCTCCGATATGAAAATTGCACACTTTTCGCCCAGTTCTGAGTTATACAGTAAAATCCAAAGAATTTATCACAAAATATTTCCCCTCTGCATTTAAGTCGGGCTTGGGACCGTCACAATCAAAATGATTGAGGCTGCATTAGAAATATGTGTAGGTGAAGGTAAAAGGAACAAACAGTTCAAAGCTATTGGTGTTTCGATGAGTGGATGTAAACAAATAATTAGATTCTCTTGGTAAATGTTTTCAATTTCCTTTGGTTCTTAGAAGAAGACGCTTTGTCTGACATAATTTTGGAATAATTATTCAGAAAGATGTTGATGGCTGGTTTGCAAAGCTTTGTAACGATATCCTTGTGGTCTTTTTCACATTCATGACACTTTCCCCCATACAGATTCAAGTCTGTCAGTCGTTGAGTTGTTAATCTCATGACAAGAAGTCGCTGGTTAAAACTAGATAAAAATTTCTGCTCGTGGTCTTCAGTTGCAATCAGAAATTGAAAAATCTTGAATATTTCTGATACGATTTGTACAACGTAATCAGAGGGCCACTTTAATCCACCTCTATCCAAGGACGAAATGTAAGAAAAGGTTTCCTCTGATCCTTCTACATGCAACTGACGATCAACACAAAAATCATGTTTACAATACAAACATTCTGTCAAACGCAGTGGTTTCACAATGCAGTATCCAGCTATAAAAATAAGGGCTTTCAACTGCTCTTGACTTATTTCAATGTTGGCACAATTACATAAAATTGGTGAGAAATAATCAAAATCACTGTCACAAGACGTTGAGGTTACATGTGACATTGTTTCCTCCAGAGGGTCCAAGATGTCCTTCAGCTTGATAGTTCCATTGGACGCAGAAACAAGTTTCAGCACACTCAACATTTTCAGCTTTTTTTCACCTTCAAGAATTTGCTGCACTGAAACATGAAAGTTACATCCACTCATCTGCCTGTACTGACTGAATCGAAATTCTAGATCATCAGTTTGGAATTTTCCTAACAAGACATACTTAAAGCTATTCTCATCAAGAAGATATTTACATAATTTAATGGTCGCAGACAATGTATGACTCAAAGCTGTCATCGTCTCATTGGATAAGGTTCCCTCTCTTGGTTGTAAATTTAAATCTTTCCATTTGTTTAACCATTCAACAGCTCCTTCCAATGTCATCAAATTCTGGTCATTAGTAGAGGAAGAAATTGGTTTACAGCTGTCATCCCTCAATCTGATTCCTTTAAAAGGGTGTTTAACATTAAAAATATTCCATAGCTTGATGCAAAAGGAAATAAATAGCCGTGTGCCTTGGGTGTCTAACTGCCATTTACTTTCATAATGCTCCAAAGCTGTGACGTTCCTGATGTTAAAAATATTCAACATTAATTTTACATTCTGTTTCTCCGTTGTTGTTGGGTGTAGAGATTTATAATTTAAAGAGGGTGCAAGTTTCACAGGTGATGGCTTCTCCTCATTATACAATTTCTTCAGATGTGAAAAACATGCTTTCAATTGAATTTCAGTGGTGGTAGTTGGGTTTGGGAAAATGAATGTTTTCTCCTCATCTTTCTGCACCAGCCAGTTATTCCTAATACACTTGAAAAGATGAACAGAATCGAAAAGGAAAAATAAACGTAGATCAGGATTCAAAGGATGAGGCACATCATGAAGAAGTTTTCCACCAGCCATCGATGAAAAAGCATTCCTATTTATTCTGTTGTTATCTGAGATAACGCATAAAACAAAAAATCCAATTGTGTGTAATTTAATTAAAATATTATTTATGGCTTCTTTTAACCAAGCAGCATTTACATTTTTGACAGGAATAATGGCTACAACATCTTTTGATTTAGATAAAATTGAAGAAATCATGAAAACTTGTGCAGTGCTTGCTTCCATCATAGGACAATTTGACGCTGATCCTTCTAATTTTCCTTCCTTGTATGAAATATTTTGTGATATGTGTATTTCATCCAGCATCAAGACAACTTTCCGCTCAGCATCAGACAACGTAGCACACTTTTGTTTTAAATATTGGTCATGAATATTTGTATCAAAACCACTTTTCATGGTGAAAACTGATGCAAGTTTCCTAATATGAGAAGGGTGGGGAAGTGTCAAGAATGTCGTCCGCATCATGCTGTAAGTATTTGGAGCTCCAGCGTAAATCTTAAAAGCCCATAATAAAGTTGAATAAGGATACCTTTTCATTGATGACAAACAGAGCTTTATTTGTTGAGCCAAGAACAAGAGTTTTGAGTTTTTAGAATTTGCTTCCTCTTCTATTTCGTCAGTATACATTTCTTCTATGATCTCAACAAGAATAAGCAATTTTTTGTGCACGTCGGAGACATTCATAGTAAGCTTATTTCCATTTGAAAAATGAGATATTATTGTGTCAAATTGGGACCAGGTCTTGAGTGTGGGAGGAGAACAGTCATCCAATATCCAGGATAAGGAAGTTTTTGGTACCTGACCTGAAAAGAAGGAGGGAAAATGAAATATGAATATAAGCCTTTCATTCAACATTAGGATTTTGCAAATTCAATATTCCTATACATAAAGAAGTAAAACATAACAGCTTATCACCATGATCGGTTGTCTCAAAACCGATACCCCCCAGTCCCAAGTCCACTACAGCCTGAATGGGTAGAAGGGTCAAATTAATTATTAACGACATGTCGGAAAGTCCTTTGTGCCTGACAAGCGTCTGCATCTGATTCTAAGTATAGCAGAGTAAAGATTGCATTACATTTCAAACTACAAGCACCAATATAATCTCAGTAAGTCCAAATAAATAAAATAAACAAATAAAACAGATTTAAAAATTAATAACTCAATGATGATGATGATAATAATACTAATAATAATGATGATGATGATGGTGGAGATGGTTTTGGTGGTGATATCAATTATCATGAAGATGATGATGATGATGATGATAGTGGCATTGCTGTGGACAATGAGGACCATGATTATGATGATGACAATGATGATGATCTGGACAATGAAATGAGAATGATTATGCTACTAATGACGAAGATGAAGACAATGATGATATAATGACGATGGTGATGAATGCTGCGTTGACAGATAGACTGTTTACCCCTCTCTCTCTCTCTCATTTGTAGACACACCTGTTTTCTTATTTGACAAATAACCACCAGCAATATGATTTATTATGGAGAGATGCTCAAAATATTTTTAGAAGAAAAATAACTCATTCTTACCTTCTTTGTTCGTATATATTTCCACGTGCAAATCGTTAAAAATTTTCAATGTTGTCAAAAGTTGGGGAGCGGCATCGTCAATTCGATAAATACTCCAATGTCTTGAAGACTGTAGATCAGTTTCTATAAGTTTCCATAGCCATTTCACTCCGTCCACACGGTTTGAGAATTTCTTACTGAAGTCATCGAAGTTTTTAATTTTGTCTTCTTCTAACCATTCAGTAAAAGAATCCATGTCTCTCTGCTCCATTTCACATCTCCTATCTTCTGGCGTTTTTCTTTTTAAGGAAGGCTTTTTCTCAGATAGATAGGAAGGACAATTAGGAAAAATAGAGGGAAAAGCATCCACTGTTAATTTTGGCTTTTCTCTCGGTACAGTCAAAACGGTACCATCGGGTCTTTTTACAGAATCTATTCTGATAATAAAGTTTTCATGAAAATGTCTTTCACATACGGCAGAATCATTATTTGGTGTAAAATCCTTTCTCGGTATTTTATTTAACCACAATCGTCTTCTCGATTCATCTTTAGGGAATGTGAAAATTGACACCCTCTCCTTTCTGTCATAGTTCCTCTACAATTGGGCACACAACACTTTCTACCCATGTCAAATAACTCTCAAATTACAGATTAGTCCAATATAATTTATATCATGTGAATAAAGTGATGATTAAAAGATGAAAAGAAGAAAATGGTCCTTTCTCTTCTCTCCTCGCGGAAAGTAAACAAAACACAGCACACACTTCATCAATTTTCCGTTTAAAATACTTTCACAAATAAATCACTTCAGCAGTACGTGATTTGAAGAAGTAGTTTTAAATTTAATACGATACAAATAATAATCCAATGTAGAAAATAATATTTATAGAATAAAAACAGCAGAGCAAATTCGATGAAAACTAACGATAACAAGATTGCTTGTGAAACTGAAAGGAAAACAACTTGAATTCCCCTCCAATCAGCGAGAGAGAGCGCCTCATAGTGTGACGTCACCAGCTAGGATGGGAAGCACAAGCAGGCTATGTTATTACGATGGCTACGAACAGACCCAGCTACCCAATCACGGCTGGATGGACAGTGGGTCAGAAAAAATATCGACTGCACACCCAGAATCGATCTCCGTCCGTTTGCGTGTGGAGCGAGTGCTCTACCAAATGAGCTATCGGGACCCCCTATTCATACAGTGCCGCAAAATTAATTTTAAGAAAGGCTAGCACTATTCAGTATCTGATACTGAATAGCGGTTTCCCACTATTCAGTATCTGATACTGAATAGTGGTTTTGTACTATTCAGTATCTGACACTGAATAGTGTTTTTGCACTATAATACGGTGTGTCTTTTTTACGAAACCCGCCGAAACCCGCCGAAACCCGACGAATCCCGACAAAGTTATGGGAAGTAGGTGGCAGTGGGGAGTGAACCTAGAACTCAGGGAAGTGTACACTATTGGGTAGTGAACCTGGGACTGGGTTTCGGCGGGTTTCGTAATAAAAAGCAATTACTTTTTTACGAAACCTGACGACACCTGGCAATATCCGACAAAGTTATGGGAGGTAGGCAGCAGTGTGTGTGTGTGTGTGTGTGTGTGTGTGTGTGTGTGTGTGTAAGGGAGGAGGGGAAAGGAAGGGATGAACCTGAGATTCAGGGAAGTGTACATCAGTGGTGAGTGAACCTGGGACTTTGGGTTTTGTAAAACAGCAGTAACAAAATGGGGGGGGGGGGGGGGGGGGGGGGGGGGGAATTACTTTTTTACGAAACCCGACAATATGCGGCAAAGTTGTGGAAAGTAGGCAAAGCATGGGGACTGAACCTGAGACAGTGAAGTGTACACCAGTGGGGAGTGAACCTGAGAGTATGGTTTTCGGCGGTCTTCAGATAATTTCATATAAGAGCAATTACTTTTTTACGAAACCCGACGAAACCTGGCAATATCCGAGAAAGTTATGGGTAGTACAGTGGGGAGTGAAACTGAGATTCGGGGAGGTGTACACCAGTGGGGAGTGAACCTGGGTCTGGGTTTCGGCGGGTTTTGTAAGAAAATGAAAGCAATTACTTTTTGTTTAGGAAATGCGCCAAATTCCAACAAAATGGGGCAAAGTTATCGAAAGTAGGCAAATAATGGGGAGTGAACCTGAGACTAAGGGAAGTGTACACCAGTGGGGAGTGAACCTGAGACTATGGTTTTCGGCTGCTTTCAGTGAGATTCACATAAAAGCAATTACTTTTTTACGAAACCCGACAATATCCGACAAAGTTATGGGAAGTAGGCAACAGTGGGGAGTGAACCTGAGATTCATGGAAGTGTACACCAGTGGGGAGTGAACCTGAGACTCTGGTTTTCGGCGGGTTCAGCGAGTTTCACATAAAAGCAATTACTTTTTTACGAAACCCAACGAAACCTGGCAATATCCGACAAAGTTATTGAAGTAGGCAACAGTGGGGAGTGAACTTGAGATTCATGGAAGTATACACCAGTGGGGAGTGAACCTAAGACTCTGGTTCTAAGCGGGTTTCAGCGAGTTTCATATAGAAGCAATTGCTTTTTTACGAAACCCGCCAATATCCGACAAAGTTGTGGGAAGTAGGCAACAGTGGGGAGTGAACCTGAGACTCAGGGAAGTGTACACCAGTGGGGAGTGAACCTGAGACTATGATTTTCGGCAGGTTTCAGCGAGTTTCACATAAAAGCAATTATTTTTTTACGAAACACGACAAATTCTGGCAATATCCGACAAAGTTATTGAAGTAGGCAACAGTGGGGAGTGAACTTGAGATTCATGGAAGTATACACCAGTGGGGAGTGAACCTGAGACTCTGGTTCTAAGCGGGTTTCAGCGAGTTTCATATAAAAGCAATTACTTTTTTATGAAACCCGACGAAACCTGGCAATATCCGACAGTTATTGAAGTAGGCAACAGTGGGGAGTGAACCTGAGATTCATGGAAGTATACACGAGTGGGGAGTGAACCTGAGACTCTGGTTTTCAGCGGGTTTCAGCGAGTTTCATATAAAAGCAATTGCTTTTTTACAAAACCCGGCAATATCTGACAAAGTTGTGGGAAGTAGGCAACAGTGGGGAGTGAACCTGAGACTCAGGGAAGTGTACACCAGTGGGGAGTGAACCTGAGACTATGGTTTTTGGCAGGTTTCAGCGAGTTTCACATAAAAGCAATTACCTTTTTCCGAAACCCGGCAATATCCGACGAAGTTATGGGAAGTAGGCAACAGTGGGGGGTTAACTTGAGATTCATGGAAGTGTACACCAGTAGGGAGTGAACTGAGACTATGGTTTTTGGCGGGTTTCAGCCAGTTTCACATAAAAGCAATTACCTTTTTACGAAACCCGGCTATATCCGACAAAGTTAGGGGAAGTATGCAACAGTGGGGAGTGAACCTGAGATTCATGGATGTGTACACCAATGGGGAGTGAACCCGAGACTATGGTTTTCGGCAGGTTTCAGCGAGTTTCACATAAAAGCAATTACCTTTTTACGAAACCCGGCAATATCCGACGAAGTTATGGGAAGTAGGCAACATTGGAGGGTTAACTTGAGATTCATGGAAGTGTACACCAGTAGGGAATGAACCTGAGACTATGGTTTTTGGCGGGTTTCAGCGAGTTTCACATAAAAGCAATTACTTTTTTACGAAACCCGACGAAACCTGGCAATATCCGACAAAGTTATTGAAGTAGGCAACAGTGGGGAGTGAACTTGAGATTCATGGAAGTATACACCAGTGGGGAGTGAACCTGAGACTCTGGTTTTCAGCGGATTTCAGCGAGTTTTATATAAAAGCAATTGCTTTTTTACGAAACCCGGCAATATCTGACAAAGTTGTGGGAAGTAGGCAACAGTGGGGAGTGAACCTGAGACTCAGGGAAGTGTACACCAGTGGGGAGTGAACCTGAGACTATGGTTTTTGGCAGGTTTCAGCGAGTTTCACATAAAAGCATTTACCTTTTTACGAAACCCGGCAATATCCGACGAAGTTATGGGAAGTAGGCAACAGTGGGGGGTTAACTTGAGATTCATGGAAGTGTACACCAGTAGGGAGTGAACCTGAGACTATGGTTTTTGGCGGGTTTCAGCCAGTTTCACATAAAAGCAATTACCTTTTTACGAAACCCGGCTATATCTGACAAAGTTAGGGGAAGTATGCAACAGTGGGGAGTGAACCTGAGATTCATGGATGTGTACACCAGTGGGGAGTGAACCTGAGACTATGGTTTTCGGCAGGTTTCAGCGAGTTTCACATAAAAGCAATTACCTTTTTATGAAACCCGGCAATATCCGACGAAGTTATGGGAAGTAGGCAACATTGGAGGGTTAACTTGAGATTCATGGAAGTGTACACCAGTAGGGAGTGAACCTGAGACTATGGTTTTTGGCGAGTTTCAGCCAGTTTCACATAAAAGCAATTACCTTTTTACGAAACCCGGCTATATCCGACAAAGTTAGGGGAAGTAGGCAACAGTGGGGAGTGAACCTGAGATTCATGGAAGTGTACACCAGGGGGGAGTGAACCTGAGACTCTGGTTTTCGTCGGGTTTCAGCGAGTTTCACATAAAAGCAATTACTTTTTTACGAAACCCGACGAAACCTGGCAATATCCGACAAAGTTATTGAAGTAGGCAACAGTGGGTAGTGAACTTGAGATTCATGGAAGTATACACCAGTGGGGAGTGAACCTGAGACTCTGGTTCTCAGTGGGTTTCAGCGAGTTTCATATATAATCAATTGCTTTTTTACGAAACCCGGCAATATCCGACAAAGTTGTGGGAAGTAGGCAACAGTGGGGAGTGAACCTGAGACTATGATTTTTGGCAGGTTTCAGCGAGTTTCACATAAAAGGAATTACCTTTTTACGAAACCCGGCAATGTCCGACAAAGTTATGGGAAGTAGGCAACATTGGGGGGTTAACTTGAGATTCATGGAAGTGTACACCAGTAGGGAGTGAACCTGAGACTCTGGTTTTCGGCGGGTTTCAGCGAGTTTCATATAAAAGCAATTACTTTTTTACGAAACCCGACGAAACCTGGCAATATCCGACAAAGTTATTGAAGTAGCCAAAAGTGTGGGGTGATCCTGAGATTCAGGGAAGTGTACACTTGTGGGGAGTGAACCTGGGACTCTGGATTTTGCAAAAAAGCAAGACCAAGGGGGATAGGGAATTACTTTTTTACGGAGCCCGCCAAAACCCGACAACGTTATGGGAAGCAGGCAGCAGTGGTGAGTGAATCTGGGATTCGGACACCGATGAAGATTGAACCTGGGACTGCGAGAGGTTGATACCAGTGGACAGTGAGCTCAGAATGTACTTTTATTTCGAAACCTACCGAAATTGTCAAAAGTTATGGGAAGTGGGCACCATTGGGCAATGAACCGGGACTCAGGGAAGTGCACACCGGTTGGGAGTGAACCTGGGACTGTGAGAAGAGGATATCAGTGGAAATGAACCTGGGACTATGGAAGATGGATACCAGTGGGAAATGAAGCCGGACTATGGGAGGTGTGTACCAGACGAGAATGAAGCAATTACTTTTTTACGAAACCCGCGAAAACCCGTCGAAAAACCATAGACTTAGGTTTACTCCCCAATAGTGTACACTTCCCTGAGTCTCGGGTTCACTCCCCCACGGATATTGTCGGGTTTCGTAAAAAAAGTAATTGCTTTTTTTTTTACGAAACCCAGTCCCAGTTTCACTCCCCACTGTTGCCTACTTCCCGGCGTGTTTCGTAAAAAAAAGAAACACCCCTAAAAATACCACGTGTATTCAGTAAATAGATGTCAATAGTCTTCAACAGTCGTACTGTCACTTCCTTCCTAATGACGTATGGTAACTTAGTAACACTGGCTCTAAACTATCGGAACAATGGCTGACGCCGTATGAAATATTTCCCCGGCGAGCTTAAACGCGTATCCAGAGGTAAAAAACCCCATCAATTTGATCATGTATTGACTTTTACACATTCTGATCACAAGGCATATGAAAAGGGAATGAAAAGTTCTAGCCAGCACGAAGAATAAAATGTAATGATTTTCTTTGTTTAGAACCAAGATGACTGCCGTTGCCGGGCGCGTGACATCAGACTACTGAATCCAATTGTAGTCTAATATTCAGTATCTATTTAAATTATTATTATTATTATTATTATTTATATTATTATTACTATTATTTTTTATTATTATTATTATTATTATTATTATTATTATTATTATTATTATTATTATTATTATTATTATTATTATTATTATTATTATTATTATTATTATTATTATTATTATTATTATTATTATCATCATCATTTATTATTTATTATTATTATTATTATTATTATTATTATTATTATTATTATTATTATTATTATTTTATTATTATTATTATCACGTAAATTATAATATAATACGGCAATTAATTCACGGAGGTACAACGCTCAATTAAAAATGGCAGAAAGTCTGGCCACATATTTATAATGCATCGGGTTTGTCTTAGATGACCAAACAAACGAACAACAACAACAACAACAGCAACAACAACAACAACAACAACACCAACAACAACAACAAATGAGACAAGCAAAAAAGCAAGATTTTAAAAAATAATAAACAATAGAAGAGCACATCAATGAAAAACAACAACGAGATTATAACACATAAAAGATATTCGTAATAAATCGATAACTGATTAAATTACTCGAACTACTTGATTTAAAAAAATAATAATCATAATAATGATGATGATGACGATTACAACAACAACAATATAATAATAATAATAATAATAATAATAAATAATAATATATAATAATATAATAATATAATAATAATAATAATAATATAATAATATAGTAAGTAATGATGATAATAATAGTAATAATAAGTAATAATATATAATAATAATAATAATAATAATAATAATAATAATAATAATAATAATAATAATAATAATAATAATAATAATAATAATAAAAGAACAATAGTATAATATCAACATTAAAGCATATTACAAGCAAATAAAATTATTAAAACAAAAGTTTAAAAAATATCAATAGACAGAAGGAATTTTAAAAATATTGGGGGAAAAAAAAGTTATCCCTGCCGGGACTTGAACTCTCGAACCTTAAGCTCAGAGTCAAACAGCTTATATCCACCAAGCCATGGTGTCACTGAACATTTGGTGACATTTAATCATGTCTATTTAGACATTTAAAAATGTATTTGAATGCCACATTTACTTTGATATTTTGAACTATGTTAATTTCACAATAGCAGAAATTAAAAAAATACGATCAAAATATTTTTACAACTTTGAATCGGTCTGTCAGTTACTGCACGTGTTCAATCTGGAATTAGGTCAGCAGTTTATTTACATTCAACCGAGATTGTCGTACTTTTCACTCTCTCTATAAAAAAAGAGTTCCTTGTGGATACTGAATAGTGGCAAAGCGCTATTCAGTATCTGATACTGAATAACCACTTCGTTTAAGAAAAGCTCGTATGTCCCAATCCTTCCGAATTCTCTAGGAACTGCACTGACTAGCTATCAATCAAAGAGATTATATTACAAAATCGCCATGATATGTTTTAAATGTTTAAATGATGAAGCACTGTTTACTTTTGAAAAAACTAAGACTTATTAAATACATAATAATAAACCTTTCAGATGACAAAGATCATCATCTGATAAAACTAAACTTTTAGCTCCTCTTTTTAAATACCCTTGTTTGGGCCGGGGATCCTTTTCTGTCATGGGACCCCATGTATGCAATCCTATTCCCAGAACCATCAGGGAACAATCAACTATTCATTCTTTTAAATCGAAACTAAAGCATTTCCTTTCCTCGTCTGCCTATTTTTAATCGGAGACACACCATATGGTTATAAAGTGGAGTGGTATGCTTACAGTATTAGGTGCAGCGGCGTGGCATGCTTACAGTATAAAGTGGTGCCAGACGAAAATGACTTACACATGCTACATTTGTAAATATAAAAGAAAGAAAAAAAAACTTACATACTTGTAAAGTAAATTTGCATGGTGATGTTTCTATCCCTGCAAATCTTTTCAATAGTTTGTTTATAGAAATCATGAACGAATATATTGATTGGAGTTTGGACACTGAAGGAAATGACTAAAGGGATACATGCAGACATTGAATGTCAATCGAACAAAGGGTAATTTCAAAAACTTACACAGCGTAAGAATGTAAACAGCCCATAGCCTATTAAAAGAGTACTGTAGTTACGTCATGAAACAACCCCATTCCACTTCGGAAATCAAACATGACACCATACAAGATATCTCTCTCTCTCTCTCTCTCTCTCTCTCTATCTATCTATCTATCTATCTATCTACCTATCTCTCTCTCTGTGTGTGTGTGTGTGTGTGTGTGTGGGTGTGTGTGATGAACGCATATTCAAACACGCATATTCACGCGAAGATCATGCATTTAGCATATAGCATCACTATCAAGAAATGTTTGACTTAACTCGTTCACATTCCTTCATATCAATTTTTGCAGCAATAATAATAATAATGATGATGATGATGATGATGATGATGATGATGATGATGATGATGAAATGATAATGATAATGATAATATATAATGATAATAATAATAATAATATAATAATAATAATAATAATAATAATAATAATAATAATAATATAATATAATATAATATATAAATATATCCACGACACAGAGAGAGAGAAACAAATGAACTTGTTAATAATCGTGATTTCGATAATAATAAAGATGGTCGAAGTTACCATACTATGACTATGATGTAAATGACCATTAGCTATTATTCCCCAGTCCAACAGAGTTGGAGCAAAAATTTCTCGGCACCTGAGGCGGGTTTTTTCTCGTATGTGAAGATGGAAAAAAATAGAGCCATTTTCTCATGTATTCAATGTGGCAACACTATAGTAATAGCCTTAATAGTAATAGCCTTAAATGGTGCCAGCAAAAATCCGCTCCTTGCAATCGTTTGAGTGGGGAAATCCAGTCACTCGCTCAGCCATGGTACACAGTCGCTGACAGTCATCAACAGACTGTGTGAATCGGGAGAAAAGCGTGGGTAGAAGGCGTTGTGACAGAAAGGGAGTCTGTTTCGCACTGTTGATAAAA
>NC_088364.1:23281779-23316779 GCF_034508935.2 Berghia stephanieae | reverse complement strand
AAGTGGAGCACATCTACCTTCTTGGTGACTTCAACGCGCGAGTTGGTGCCGACAAAGAATCATGGCCAACCGTTTTGGAGCACCACGGCATAGGAAAGATGAAGGAGAATGGTAAGAGGCTTCTTGAACTCTGCTGCTATCGCAAACTATGCGTGACGAGCACCTACTTTCAGAACAAGGCATGTCACAAGGTGTCATGGAGACATCCAAGGTCAAAACACTGGCATCAGCTGGACATGATCATCACTAAACGCGATTCTCTAAACAATGTTTGCAACACCAGGTCCTATCAAAGCGCTGATTGCGACACCGATCACTCCTTGGTTGCCACAAGGGTGAAACTGACACCAAAGAAACTTCATCACTCAAAGAGAAAGGGCCAGCCCAGGATCAACATCAGCAAGACAGCTTACCGGGAAAAGAATATAGAGTTCAACGAGCAACTTGAGAAGACTCTCAACACAGCTCATAGAAAAGCAGAACGAAACGCACAGGACAGCTGAAACTCTCTTAGAAACGCCATTTACAGCACTGCAGTTCTGACATACGGCAAAAAGAATAATGATTGGTTTGAAGCAAGAATAATGATTGGTTTGTAGCCAGTATTACTGAGATGGAGCCAGTCATTGATGCCAAGCGCAGCGCACTTGTCAGCTATAAACATGAACCAAGTCAGAGGAACCTGCAGGCGTTGCGAGCTGCACGCAGCAAAGGACAGCAAACAGCACGACGTTTCGCCAACGCCTACTGGCTTCAGTTGTCGGACAAAATCCAGCAAGCGTCTGACAGTGGCAACATAAGGGCCATGGATGAGGGCATCAAACAGGCGACAGGCAAATCTACAAAGAAAACTGCGCCTATTAAATCCAAGACAGGGGAAGCCATCACTGACAAGGCCAAGCAGATGGGAAGATGGGTAGAGCACTACTTGGAACTATACGCCAGAGAAAACTGTCACCCAAAAGCGTTAGACGCAATTGAAGAACTGCCAGTACTGGAAGAACTAGACGCAGAACCAATTATGGAGGAGCTCAGCAAAGCAATCGATGCTCTGGACTGTGGCAGAGCACCCGGTGACGACAGCATTCCACCCGAAATCATCAAATGTGGAAAGCCAGCCCTCTTGGAACCATTACATAAACTACTGTGTCTTTGCTGGAGAGAAGGCAAGGTACCCCAGGATATGCGCGACGCCAAGATTATCACCCTCTAAAAAAACAAGGGAGACCGCAGTGACTGCAATAACTATAGGGGAATCTCTCTACTGAGCATTGTGGGTAAAGTCTTTGCGCGCGTTGTGCTCGCTCGACTGCAGGTCCTCGCCGAACGTATCTACCCAGAGTCGCAGTGTGGCTTCAGAGCCAAGAGGTCGACGGTGGACATGATCTTCTCAGTACGTCAGCTTCAGGAGAAATGCAGAGAACAGCAGATGCCCCTCTACATTGCATTTATTGACCCGACAAAGGCATTTGACCTTGTTAGCAGGAAGGGCCTTTTCCAGCTGCTAAAGAAGATTGGCTGTCCTCCTCAGCAGCTTAGCATCATTGCCTCCTTCCACGACGACATGAAGGGCACCATCAGCTACGACGATGGAGCCTCTGAACCCTTCCCCATGTGGCGTGAAACAAGGCTGTGTCCTCGCACCGACTTTGTTTGGTATATTTTTCTCCTTACATTCAATTTCACAGCTATAATTTATTTATTTATTTATTTCAATTCTGAATATAAAAAAGCAAGAACAATTCAAAAAATAATTCTATGTGATGAAACCACTTACTGCATAGCAAAATAAACATTTTTGTAGCAATGACTATCCCGCACAAATCTTTGGGCCTCTTTTTCGCTCACGAAGTGCCCGAATTCGCGTCAAAATATGGGACGAAGCCGTTTCGTATATGCTATTTTAAAAAATTAATTACGATGCTGTTTGTGGATGAATATGACTGAAAGTTGGCACACAGTTAGAAAAAAGGTCATTTTAGATTATGTCAAGCGACAAAACTCGTGCGATTACCAGAAGACCGTTAAAAATAGATTTTTACTCTTTGGAGTAAAATATTTCTAAAACTACCGGGCGTGGAGGTTTTGTCGCTGACAAGGTAATACATGAACATTTCTTCTTTTTGGTTGTAAAATTTCATATGAATATGACGAGTACTTTTCCCGTATTTTACAAAACACCATCCTAATTTGCTCTTCAAGTTTCAATCTTTTAATCCACTTATTACGCAAGATACACCAAAGTTCGAAAAAAAATTCCGAAAAAGCGTCCCATATTTTCGCGTTTTTTTTCCTCTTTGCTGATCATCCAAATAAATGACACCTTTGAAACTGCATAACTTGTTTGTTTATGAATGGATTTTCAAAATTCAAAAACATTTTTACTCAGTGGAGATAGGGCTTTGATATTAGACAAACATTTTCCTCAAAAAGAGAAAAAAACATTTTTCATAGGCATTGCTAATTTTTGGCAATTTAAAAACGTATGTTTATAAATATAATTTAAGTGTCACACTTTGTGACACAGCTGTAACGTGTCTAAAACCGGTCACACATCTATTCGGTAACTTGTGGGATCAATTATCTTTATCGTTATTGATTTCGGGAATTCTCAATGAAAATATTTTAAAGTAAGTCCTTCTGAGCCACTTGGGCTCGTTATAAGACAAATTAAGTCCTTTAGAGCCTTGTAGCCAATGGTGCAGGAATTATCCCGGTTTCAATAGCGTGAAGCGGACAATTAACGTATTTGTTTGAAAATCTTTGAACCGACGCTAGTCTATCGCAGATTAATATCCCAGCTTGACAGGTACCCTTTTACACCTGAATGGAGTGAGTGATTGGAGTAAATTTTCTTGCTCTAGGAAAGTACAAATTGGCTTCGGTCGGAATCGAACACAGAACCTCTGAGTCCCGAGTACAACGCGCTAACCATTCGGCCCTCTTGCCTCTTAAGCTTATAAATCCGGAACTTATCCATGTTTCTGCAGCGTTGAGCAGACAGATAACAGTTTAAAATTAAATAAAAATAAAATTCCCTTTTTTTCATCCCATAGGGGAAATTTTTCTCGAGGGTCTATTCCAAGGGAAGACTGAATAACCCAGGCGTCAGCCGCAATGCAGCGCCACAAATTGAGCTAGGGCGAGGTATAACCCAGGCGTTAGCCGCAGTGCAGCGCCGTAAATTGAGCTAGGGCGAGGTGACTTACTCAAGGCCACACAGCGCATCAGTGGGTGATCGAACCTGATACCTTTCGGGTACGAAGCAAAGACCGTACCACCGAGCCATGCTGACTTTCTATTATCCTCTTGAATGATGCTAGTCCGTCAAATATTACTTTCATCAGCGAAATGGTACTCATTTGCACCTGGGTAAAATGAGGTGATTCCAAGAAAGTCATTTTAAGATAAGATCGGAGATCACCATAGGGTCTATGGAATTGATCCTTGAGCAATCTTTGGGTCATTAAAGGATGCACCCAATATTGTTTTCTCTTCCCATTTGTCTTTTTTTCCACGTAGTAAAGCACAGAAATATGCAACCTCTATTTCATCCGTTACTACTACTACTACTACTACTACTAGTAGTAGTAGTAGTAGTAGTAGTAGTAGTAGTAGTAGTAGTAGTAGTAGTAGTAGTAGTAGTACGGCTATTAGTAGTTGTGCGGCTATGTGGTCTAGTGGTATAACACTCGCTTTCGGATCGGAAGGTCCTGGGTTCGAGCCTCGCTCGGCGCATAGTTGAGTCCTTGGAGAAGGCTCTTTACTCACATTCTCTCACCGTACTCAGGTGTGAAATGAGTACCTGGCCGTTAACAGCGTTGCCTCTGTCACAAAAATTTGTAATATCGCAGGCGTCATGTCTCGTCCTACATGTTATGTGTTGTTGTTGGCCAGGGACCCCTTGTAAAGCGCTTTGAGCACGTTTAGTGGATATGGCGCTATATAAAAGCTCAATTAAAAAAAAAAATTATTTGTAGTAGTAGTATTGGTAGTAGTAGTAGTAATGGTAGTAGCAGCGGCGTGGCGTATTGACGGCATGTGGTGGTGCCATGATTAGAAGAAGAAAAAAAATTCTAAAACAGTGAACACGATCAAGAGAAGAGAGCACATGTTAAAAACTCTCTTTTTTTGGAAGGGTGGGGGGAGGGTCGATGGTTTCTACGACAAAACTCACAAAAACAAATAATTCATGAAAACAACAAGCCACAGCACTGAGATACAAGTCCCGTGTGATAATGTTTGTATTCAATATTGATACCTGGACCTCGATCCAGCGGCTTAATAAACTGTTTGATGTTGTGCGAATTATATATCCACTACATTCCATTACTTCTCTCGCCACCATGTGCCGGTGTTTACCTGTCTTGGTTATTTATAGCTCACTCCTCGCCGCATACGCAGTCACCATCCCTCGCTAACATTGTTGTCACCGACGAAGTCGCGTGACTTCCCGCCCGTAAAGCCTCTCTATTATCTACGCTCTCTGGTCCAACGGTGGAGCTCTCAGATCCTGGCACAAGTCGAGGGGTTTTCCGCTATTTGATGATAGTATAATTCGACCCAGTTTCTCACTCAATCAGCTGTAGCGATACTAATGGATAGAGCATTTAACTGGAGCTCGGATTGCTTTGCACCACGGTGTTTGATTTAGTCACTACTTCGCGGAGTGATGTCACCAACACACGAGTCGGCGCAGTGCCTGATTCGGAATCTTGAATAGAGTGGAGACTAAAAAGGCAGTATGTTGTTTGCGAGTTGGCGAAAGACAGTGGAGTTAAAATTTCTCAGTTTTATTTTTAATTAAATTATTATGCTGTTAATGATTTTTAAAAGATTGGTGCGGTGCCTGGCATCATTCGATCCAATGGCACCACGCCACTGGGTAGTAGTAGTAGTAGTATTAGTAGTATTAGTAGTAGTAGTAGTAGTAGTAGTAGTAGTAGTAGTAGTAGTAGTAGTAGTAGTAATAGTAGTAGTAGTAGTAGTAGTAGTAGTAGTAGTAGTAGTAGTAGTAGTAGTAGTAGTAGTAGTGGTAGTAGTAACAGCAGCAATAATATTACTCTGGCTATAAGAAAAGTTCATGATTATATAAATCTTATGTAAACAAATCTCATTGTACAGTGTAAAAAATCATTATCGTCATGCCGTATCTTATGTTGATTCATAAAATGTGAATTTTGAGTTGTACCAAGGACTTTTTTTACAATTATTAATTTTTAATTCAACCTATTAAATAACTAATTTATTAATTAGAAGATTTTACATTATTATTATCACCATTATAATTATCATTATTATTATTATTATTATTATTATTATTATTATTATTATTATTATTATTATTTATTATTATTATTATTATTATTATTATTATTATTATTATTATTATTAATTACTATGATGATGATGATGATGATGATGATGATGATGATGATGATGATGATGTCCCAGGACAGTCCTGTTCTAGTGCGGTACCCCTGTAACAATGAAAAAATACCCAAAAAATAGCGTGTGGGGGTTTGTGTCCCCATATTGCCAGATGGCCAGGCGTTTGGCCAAATATAGAATTTTGTTTCTTTTATTAAATTTTATTCATTTATTTTTGTCTCAGTGACATTTATGCTAGACTATTCAATTCTTTGTTTGTTAAATTCAAACAGTTTTTTAAGATGGTCAGTCTTAGTGGTGAAAGCCATATGAGTTTCTATTTAGCCACTTTTGAAGTCGAATTTGTCTGGTGGAAGTCTGGCCATCTCGCAGTCTTGCCTCGCTGACGTCATATTCGTGTCGATCATCTTCTCACTCATTGCATGGTAAAGTGGGTTGATGTTTTGTGATAATACGTGAAAATACGTATCATAATCCAATAAAATTTGAAACCTAAATAGAAGAAATGTGCATATATAACCTTATTAACGGCCAAATCTCTCCTCTTGATAGTTTTAGAAATATTTTACTCCAAAGAGTAATCATCTATTTCTGACGGTCTTCTTGTAATCGCACGAATTTTGCCTTTTGACATAATCTAAAGTGACCTCTTTACTAATAATTGTGTGCTAAATTTCAGCCATATTCGTCGATATACAGCGTCGTAACGAATTAAAAAAAAAAAATAGCATACACGGAATCGCCGTGTCCCATATTTTTGCCTTGAATTCGAGCCATTTCCGGATCCAAATCGAGGCCCAAGGTTTTCAGTAAGATCGGCATTGCTAGTTTATATGATTTCAGGAGGGACATACATACTGAAATATAAAAAATACAAACAAGAAAGTGATACCAGACACCCTTTCTATGACCATACCATCCCAATCAAAAGACTAAAATCAAGGAGTTGTTTTATGTTATCTGAGTCTGAACGTATTCATTCCAACCATGCAGCCATATATGGAGTCCATACCAGGAGAGAATGGGGCAGCTATAATAAATGTCATCCACGGCCCGACGGAAAACCTCCTATGTGGAACAAAACTATCCAGAAGAACCGGAAAAGAACTAAATTGGGGAAGACAGGTCAGAACATGTTAAAGTGGCAAATTTCGACGGACACCCAATGCAGTGGAATACATTCTCTTGAAATGTAACTTGGGACCGACGTGCAATGCAGTCAAGAGGCTATGGTGTGAAACGATGTGATAACTACGACAACCACCACAATTACCACTACCAACCACCAAAACCTCCACTACTACTACTACTACGACTACTACTACTACTACTACTACTACTACTACTACTACTACTACTACTACTACTACTACTACTACTACTACTACTACTACTACTACTACTACTACTACTACTACTACTACTACTACTACTACTACTACTAATGCTACTAACATTGTTGAACTAGTTAAATACAAATTGTCAAAATAAATCACCGTGTTGGGAATGGGTCCGAAAATGTTTTCAATTGTCCTTTGGAAATTTGCTGGGCAAGAAGAAATTCCATTATATGGCAATCTTAACATAGCGTACAGTGAGTGTTAATTGTTATTTCTTGGATAGCTTTGTCCAAGACAAGATTTGTAAATGCACGACTGAAGTCAATTGAACTAAACTTTTGTCCATGAGACAGTTGGAAAGCTAAGTCTTCTGGTTTTGGAATTAGGTGATTGTCGCGTCTCTGGAGGAGAAGCGGCAAGTAGGAATAGACAAATAGAAGTGAGATAGTTTCCCCAAAGACAAAAGTCGGCTGGTGCCAATTTTACCCTGTTATAGACGGGTTAAAGTTGCTGACAACTCGAGTAAGAATTTTTTTTTTAATTTAAAGAAATAGGTAGTAGAAGTAGTGGTAGATTTTGACACGTTATATATAGGGATAGATAGATTCAGGAGGTAAGTTTTAACCCCGTTAAAACAAAAATCATTTAATATAAATCAACATAATAGCCTCACACAATAAAACATTAAGATATAACTAGCCAAAAGAATAATAGTACATTTTAATTAATTAAAGTTAGGCAAAGTTAGTTAAAGTTAGTTGGGGAACTACAAGGTCTGGGCCGGACGTGCCGCTTGCTGAAAGGAAATAGATGTGCATTTCGAACTCAACACCTCTCATTTCCAGGTGCAATTATCGCCACGTAATCCTGTCTGACAGAGATTATTGCATATGGCCTCTCATGCGTTATTGTGTCCATAACAGCACTTTCCCGTGGTGTTCCCTGTTTCTACTGAGTTTGTTATGGGCGCGACCGAGTCCCCGGTGGTATAACTGGGTTAGGGAGTAGGTGGGACCCTTCCTCTTAAGGTGCAGGAGACAGAACCCATCGGTGAGTGGTACACGCTCTGCTCCTCACTCACCCACCCACCTCACACTCATTCTGCAGTGTGGTGTTTTCTTTACTTAATCCTTACTTTACTAATAGCTTATAGGCTAGCACTATTCAGTATCTGATACTGAATAGTGGTTGTGCACTATTCAGTATCAGATACTGAATAGCGGTTTTCCACTATTCAGTATCTGATACTGAATAGTGGTTTTGTACTATTCAGTATCTGACACTGAATAGTGGTTTTGCACTATAATACGGTGTTGTTGTTTTTTTCCGAAACCTGACAAAGAGGGCAGCTGTGGGAGTGAATCTGGGACTCAGAGGAGTGTACACCTGTAGGGAGTGAACCTGGGACTGGGTTTCGGCGGGTTTCGTAATAAAAAGCAATTACTTTTTTACGAAACCCGACGACACCTGGCAATATCCGACAAAGTTATGGGAGTTAGGCAGCAGCGTGTGTGTGTGTGTGTGTGTGTGTGTGTGTGTGTAAGTGTGTAAGGGGAGGGGGGGGGGGAGGAATGGATGAACCTGAGAACCAGGGAAGTGTACACCAGTGGGGAGTGAACCTGGGACTCTGGGTTTTGTAAAACATCAGTAACAAAATGGTGGGGGGGGGGGGGGGGGGGTTACTTTTTTACGAAACCCGACAATATGCGGCAAACTTGTGGAAAGTAGGCAAAGCGTGGGACTGAACCTGAGACAGTGAAGTGTAGACCAGTGGGGAGTGAACCTGAGACTATGGTTTTCGGCGGGCTTCAGATAATTTCATATAAAAGCAATTACATTTTTATGAAACCCGACGAAACCTGGCAATATCCGAGAAAGTTATGGGTAGTAGGCAACAGTGGGGAGTGAACCTGACATTCGGGAAGTGTACACTAGTGGGGAGTGAACCTGGGACTCTGGGTTTTGTAAAACAGCAGTCACAAAATGGGGGGGGGGGGTTACTTTTTTACGAAACCCGACAATATGCGGCAAACTTGTGGAAAGTAGGCAAAGCGTGGGACTGAACCTGAGACAGTGAAGTGTACACCAGTGGGAAGTGAACCTGAGACTATGGTTTTCGGCGGGCTTCAGATAATTTCATATAAAAGCAATTACATTTTTATGAAACCCGACGAAACCTGGCAATATCCGAGAAAGTTATGGGTAGTAGGCAACAGTGGGGAGTGAACCTGAGATTCGGGGAAGTGTACACTAGTGGGGAGTGAACATGGGACTGGTTTTCGGTGAGTTTTGGAGGAAAAAAAAAGCAATTACTTTTTGTTTACGAAATGCGCCAAATCCCAACAAAATGGGGCAAAGTTATGGAAAGTAGGCAAATAATGGGGAGTGTACACCAATGGGGAGTGAACCTGAGACTATGGTTTTCTGCGGGTTTCAGCGAGTTTCACATAAAAGCAATTACTTTTTTACCAAACCCGACGAAACCTGGCAATATCCGACAAAGTTATTGAAGTAGGCAACAGTGGGGAGTGAACCTGAGATTCATAGAAGTATACACTAGTGGGGAGTGAACCTGAGACTCTGGTTTTCAGCGGGTTTCAGCGAGTTTCATATAAAAGCAATTGCTTTTTTTACGAAACCCGGCAATATCCGACAAAGTTGTGGGAAGTAGGCAACAGTAGGGAGTGAACCTGAGCTGAGGGAAGTGTACACCAGTGGGGAGTGAACCTGAGACTATGGTTTTTGGCGGATTTCAGCGAGTTTCACATAAAAGCAATTACCTTTTTACGAAACCCGGAAATATCTGACAAAGTTATGGGAAGTAGGCAACAGTGGGGAGTGAACCTGAGATTCATGGAAGTGTACACCAGTGGGGAGTGAACCTGAGACTCTGGTTTTCGGCGGGTTTCAGCGAGTTTCACATAAAAGCAATTACTTTTTTACGAAACCCGACGAAACCTGGCAATATCTGACAAAGTTATTGAAGTAGGCAACAGTGGGGAGTGAACCTGAGATTCATAAAGTATACACCAGTGGGGAGTGAACCTGAGACTCTGGTTTTCAGCGGGTTTCAGCGAGTTTCATATAAAAGCAATTGCTTTTTTTACGAAACCCGGCAATATCCGACAAAGTTATGGGAAGTGAGGCAACAGTGGGGAGTGAACCTGAGATTCATGGAAGTGTACACCTGTGGGGTGTGAACCTGAGACTCTGGTTTTCGGCGGGTTTCAGCAAGTTGCACATAAAAGGAATCAACTTTTTACAAAACCCGACAAACCTGGCAATATCCGACAAAGTTATTGAAGTAGGCAACAGTGGGGGGTGATCCTGTGATTCAGGGAAGTGTACACTTGTGGGGAGTGAACCTGGGACTCTGGATTTTGTAAAAAAGCAAGACCAAGGGAGGGGGGAATTACTATTTATCGGAACCCGCCAAAACCCGACAAAGTTATGGGAAGCAGGCAGCAGTGGGGAGTGAATCTGGGATTCGGACACCAATGAGGATTGAACCTGGGACTGCGAGAGGTTCATACCAGTGGACAGTGAGCTCAGAATGTACTTTTATTTCAAAACCTACCGATATTGTCAAAAGTTATGGGAAGTGGGCACCATTGGGCAATGAACCGGGACTCAGGGAAGTGCACACCGGTTGGGAGTGAACCTGGGACTGTGAGAAGAGGTTAACAGTGGAAATGAACCTGGGACTATGGAAGATGGATACCAGTAGGAAATGAAGCCGGACTATGGGAGGTGGGTACCAGACGAGAATGAAGCAATTACATTTTTACGAAACCCGCCAAAAGCTGTCGAAAGACCATAGACTTAGGTTTACTCCCCAATAGTGTACACTTCCCTGAGTCTCGGGTTCACTCCCCCACTGTTGCCTACTTTCTTTCCATAACTTTGTCGGATATTGTCGGGTTTCGTAAAAAAAAGTAATTGCTTTTTTTAACGAAACTCAGTCCCAGTTTCACTCCCCACTGTTGCCTACTTCCTGGCGTGTTTCGTAAAAAAAGAATCTCCTCTAAAAATACCACGTGTATTCAGTAAACAGATGTCAATTGTAGTCTAATATTCAGTATCTATTTAATATTATTATTATTATATTATTATTATTATTATTATTATTATTATTATTATTATTATTTATTATTATATTATTATTATTATTATATTATTATTATTATTATTTATTATTATTATTATTATTATTATTTATTATTATTTTATTATTATATTATTATTATTATTATTATTATTATTATTATTATTATTATTATTATTATTATTATTATTATTATTATTATTATTATTATTATTATTATTATTATTATTATTATTATTATTATTATTATTATTATTATATATTATTTTATTATTATTATTATTATTATTATTATTTTATTATTATTATTAATTATTATTATATTATTATTAATTATTATTTATATTATATATCACGAATTTAATAATACGGCAATTAATTCACGAATACATCGTCATTAAAATGCAGAAAGTCTGGCCACATATTTATAATGAATCGGGTTTGTCTTAGATGACACAAACAAACAAACAAACAAACAACAACAAACAACAACAACAACAACAACAACAACAACAACAATGAGACAAACAGAAAAAAGCAAGATTTTAAAAAGTAATAAACAAGAGAAGAGCACATCAATGAAAAACAACAACGAGATTATAACACATAAAAGATATTCGTAATAAATCGATAACTGATTAAATTACTCCAACTACTGGATTAAAAAAAAAAAATAATCATAATAATAATGATGATGATGACGATTACAACAACAACAATAATAATAATAATAATAATAATAATAATAATAATAATAATAATATAATAATAATAATAATAATAATAATAATAATAATAATAATAAAAGAACAATAGTATAATATCAACATTAAAGCATATTACAAGCAAATAAAATTATTAAAACAAAAGTTTAAAAAATATCAATAGACAGAAGGAATTTTTAAAATATTGGGGGAAAAAAAAATAAAAAGTTATCCCAGCCGGGATTTGAACTCTCGAACCTTAAGCTCAGAGTCAAACAGCTTATATCCACCAAACCATGGTATCACTTAACATTTAGTGACATTTAATCATGTCTATTTAGACATTTAAAAATGTATTTGAATGCCACTCTTACTTTGATATTTTGAACTAGATATGTTAATTGCACAATAGCAGAAATTTAAAAATTACGATCAAAATATTTTTACAACTTTGAATCGGGCTGTCAGTTACTGCACGTGTTCAATCTGGAAGGAGGTCAGCAGTTTATTTACATTCAACCGAGATTGTCGCACTTTTCACTCTCTCTATAGAAAAGAGTTCCGTGTGGATACTGAATAGTGGAAAAGCACTATTCAGTATCTGATACTGAATAACCACTTCCTAGCTTAGCTTATATCCTGCTGCCTTGTCATTGGCTTGACAAAGGCTAGCAGAGTAAACTGTACACAAACCGGCAGTAGGCAACGGGAAACCACTGCTGTACTTTCCCAAGAATATTCACGATGGCCACAAACTACTCATTAACAGATAACAGCGTTAAGGGGGTTCATGATGTGAACCTGAACACCTTGCTCGGCAGGGACAGCCATGGACAGCAGGTGGCACCCGGTCGTCATCCAGGGACTGTTCGCAAACATACAAATAGAATAGGTACATGGAATGTAAGAACATTGTTTCAAACTGGTAAGCTAGAGAATGTTAAACAAGAAATAGACAGGATGCAATTTCATGTACTAGGATTAGCAGAAACTAGGTGGACAGGAAAAGGTTTAATCCGAACAGGGAACAAAACAATGATATATTCAGGAGGTTTAACTCATGAATAAAGGGGTAGGAATTTTATTTGACCAGAATATAGCTAAAATATTAAAGGATGGTGGGGTTTCTCAGATAGAGTAATAGTAGTGAAACTAGAAGGAAAACCATTTGAGATAGGAATTATTCAAGTATACATCAACACCTGATGATGAAGAATTTGAGAGATTTTATGAAGATCTAGATTTTGCTATGAAGCAACTAAAATCACAGGATGTAAAAATAGTATTGGGTGACTTCAATGCCAAGGTAGACAATTCAAGAACAGAAAAAATAATTGGCCCTTGGGGACTTGGAGACTAGAATGAACGTGGTGAGAGACTAATTGATTGGTGTAGAGAAAATGAATTCATTGTTTCAAACAACATCCAAGAAGAAGATATACATGGATAAGTCCAGGCGATAGAACTAGAAACCAAATAGACTTTATCCTAATCCAGAAACGTTTTCGAAATGCATTAAAATCAGTTAAAACCTTGCCTAGAGCCGATTGTGATAGTGACCATGTACCTATCATCTGCAAAATGAGAATAAATTTTAAATGATTAAAGAAAGGAAAACATCAACCAAAATATGAAGTAGGATTTCTGAAAACAAAAAAGATCTTAAAGAAAAGTTTGTTATTGAGGTAAAAAACAAATTCCAATTGCTAGAAGTAGAAGATCTAAGATCCATGAATTATGGATTGGAATTAAAACCTCAATTAATGAAGCTATACAAGAAAGTATACCACAAAAATCTAGGAAAGAGAATAAGAAGTGGATGACTAATGGAAGAAAGAAGGCAATATAAATCAGATGTAGAAAAACATGTATTAATGATCAGTGTCTAGAAATAGAAAATTAACAAAACAGTGATAGCAAATTTGTACATGAAAAGATAAAAGAAGTCAGTGGCAAAAGAGTATGTTCGAGCACAGGATGCATAAAAGCTAAAGATGGCAATATTTTGATGGATAGAACAGGTGTGTTGAATAGATGGTCAGAGTATAAAGAGGAACTTTTTTTTATGATGAAAGAGAAAAACTAACAATAAACAAAGAGATAGAAGGGCCACCAATTTTAAAGGAAGAAATAGAAGCAGCTTTTCGAAAAGTGAAGTTAGGCAAAGCAACAGGCCCTGATAATATCCCAAAAGAAATAATCATAACATTAGAGGGTTTAGGTTTAAACATAGTGACAAATCTATTGAATAAGATATATGACAGTGGTAAAATTCCAGATGATTTATTAAAGTCATTGTTTATAACACTTCCAAAGTCACCAGGGGACACGGAATGCGAGTCACTTCACGAAAATTCTCTTAAGGCTACTAATGAGCAGAATGAGGAAAAGTATAAAACCAGAGATATCAAGAACTCAATTTGGATTTGCCCCTGACAAAAGTACAAGAAATGCTATTTTCACCTTATCAATGTTGATGGAAAGATGTATTGAAGTCCAGAAAGACTTATTTATTTGTTTTATTGATTACTCAAAGGCATTTGATAAGGTTAGACATGGTGAGCTATTTAATATCCTTGAAGGAATTGACATAGATGGAAAAGATCTAAGAATTATTAGAAACTTATATTGCAATCAAAGTGCAACCGTCAGGATTGAAGGAGAATTCAGTAAATATAAACAAATTAAACTAGGTGTTAGACAAGGGTGTATTTTGTCACCAGACCTTTTTAATATCTACAGCGAAACAATTATTAGAACTTTTGGAGATAGTCTAGGCATTAAGATCAATGGTGAGAATATCAACAATATATGCAGATGACACAGCACTAATTTCAGACTCAAATTTCTCCTGAATAAAGTTGTTACAGAGAGTGAACGTATGGGGTTATATTTAACTGTAAAAAAGACAGTATGCATGGCTGTATCAAGGAGAGAAAGAAATACAACATGTAACTTAATAAGAAAAGTAGAAACTATAAAACAAGTTCAGACATTTAAATATCTTGGATACATAATATCTTCAGATGACAGATGTAGCACAGAAATAAAACGAAGAATTTCAATAGCTAAAGATAGTTTTAATAAAATGAGTCTTATTTGTAAAAGCCGCAATATTTCAATGACAACAAAACGTAAGGTTTTGAAGGCCTATGTATGGTCAGTATTATTATACGGCTGTGAAAGCTGGACAATTACAGAAGACATTAGGAAGAAACTGGAGGCAGCAGAAATGTGGTTTCTTAGAAGGATGTTAAGAATCTCATGGATAGAGAAGAAAACTAAAGAAGAAGTATTAGAGCAAGCTGAAACTAAAAGGTTACTAATTCGTACAATAAGAAAAAGACAAATGCAATTTTTAGGGCACTTAAATCGACATAAATGTATTGAACATCTTGCTCTCACAGGAAAGAGAAGTTAAACAGATTAAAGGTAGACCAAGAAAAACATATTTGAATAGTTTGAACAGCTGGGTGACAAAGAAATAGAAGAGTAATATTAGTTTTCTGAGGTTATCTGATCAGAGAGATGAATGGCGTACCATGATCACCGATGTCTGACACGGACTTGGTACTTGAAGAACAAGAAAAAAGTTAAGCAATCGGTTGTTAATTTTCATCTCTTCATGGTCCGTTTCTCAAATAACTGGTTCCTTATCTTGGTAGAGGTTGGATGTGACTGGTGGTGACCTTCCTATGACTGGTGGCGGTGCTAGGGTTGCTTCAGCCGGAGTCTCTTAGTCATTCTCTGATTGTCCCTGTGGATAGCTTCAGCTATGGATCAACGTGTAACCAAATGGTCGATTAATTGGTAACCAGATCCTTGTCCTCACAATATTTTCCGCTAAATCTAATTTCCAGTTGACCGCTATAATAGCATGTCGGTGATAGAGTTGATGGAATGAGAGAGAGAGAGAGAGAGAGAGAGAGAGAGAGAGAGAGAGAGAGAGAGAGAGAGAGAGAGAGAGCGAATTAGCTGAGTCTTTGCTTATATAGAAATATGGCCGGAGTTTAGTCAATCCCAGAAACCAATGGTGTTCCTGGATTCTTTAGAGCCAGAATTTCCCTGGTCATTTGGTTGAATCCAATCATATTCCGCGTATGCTGTTCCTGCTGGCCTGTCATGTAGTAAATTAACGCGTGGTAGGATCTTAGGATAATTTTACTGCCGGCTTTGTTAAGCCGGACCGGTCGATTAATTATGCAGCCATATGGCATCTTTCGTCTCTGGCCGTTAATTTATTCAGTGTCATTCAGTTTTCGTAAATGCAGCAGACGGTAACATTAATTATGCTGGGATAATAAAACCATAACAGTATGGAGCGACACTGAGAGCAAATATGTTGTGAATTATTTAAAATCCTGAGAAAGTTAGCAGGAATTTGAAATAGATGACTTTGTTTACTGTCACTTTCTAATCAACACAGATTATATATTAATAGTTGTATAGTAGTAGTAACAGCAGTAATAGTAATTGTAGCAGTGATACAAGTATTAGTTGAAGCAGTATGTAGTATTAATAGTTGAAGCAGTATGTAGTATTATTTGTTGAAGCAGTGTGTGTGAGTACTATTATTGCCATGGTCCATAGCAATCCCCCTGTGCCTGTCTTTGAACGCGTTTTATCTACTTCTCTAAAACTCACGGTATGCAATGGTAAACATACCAATCTGAGGCGACTGTGGGGCTTTTAAAGTGAAAAAGCTAGCCACCCCATTTGCTTTCCAACGCTGTGTTTCCACTATGTTTTCTACATTTCTAGATCGATCTTTATCGAACCGTGAAGCGTACTGTAAAATGGAACTGGCTGTTGTTTTGTTCACCAGTGAGTTGGTGAGGCATCCATCGAGCGAACACCTTGTGGACATTAAGGCATTCGTGCAGTATCGTCCAGACACTAGGTTATGAAATCCCCAAAGATTGCTCTGATTATATGTAACACGTGCATCATTTTTAATTATAACCTTTGTGGCAGACACTTACTATTCCGCAGTAGTAACGTATGGCTATATCTCCACACTGGAAGGCTCCAGCCAGTCTTTAAAATCATGACCGCAGTTGAGGACAGCCCCGAAACCTCCCTACAATCTCATCACAGGGCAGTGTAAGTGGTATGCTGTCTCTGGCTGACTCTCTCAGACCCCATCGATGCATATTTGCAGCAGTCCTTCCATGGCCTGTCAGTCGTCAGTTTGAGGTAGCCAACTGTTTTCGATTGCCATTCCTGAAGCCTGGCTTAAATTCCGTTGGATATTTGATTACCCCACCTCCTTCGGGCATGGTACTTGTCCAATAATCCCTCCAGCCTTCACCAAAAACTCTTCTGTTACCGTGCGTGAAGGTCGACCTTCAGATTCATCATCTTTTAAATTCAACAAATCAGAAATAAATTTGAGATTTTGATGGAACAGATTCCCCCCAAAAATAATGAAAATTTTCATGACAAACTGATACATTTGTCCTTTCAAAAGGTCGTAATAAATCATGGGTCCAAAACCACGCCTATTGAGCTCCATTGTGTTGTTGACACAATTAATGGGATATGACGTCGCATTTTCGTTTATTGTGCTCAAGATTGTGAACATGAATGAAAATTTGCCGGAATTTCCACTAAAAGATGACTATCTACATTATATAAATGATATAAATTAATCAATTTTGTTTACATTTTCCAAATGTGAAATGCTAACCAAAATGTAATATATACTCGTTGGTTTTAGTAACATCGTGCAAGCCTTACAGATCAGTACAAAAGGCAAAGATAGACCAATCAGACCACAAGAACGTATTCCTTATGCCTATCTACGTAACCAGACTGAGGCAACATAAAGATAAACGCACCACGTGCCGTTTTCTTGGCAAAAGCTACTATCAACAACGTTTAAAAAAATATTCTTTAGTAGATTGAGAATCAAGGCTGGACGACGGAAACTGCGAAAAGGTTGCAGGGCTGATTTAACTGCACCGTGAGGAGCGAATTAATGAGTGGCAATGGAACAATGGATATTCACTTACATTCACTTTTGTTTTGATTTGTGTCTAGAAATAAAACAAGTTGTGATATTTGGAAATAACAAACCGTGGATAAACTAGAGAATGACATTTTATAAACCCGAAAAAAATTGCGCAAATGTAAAATGATAATGAAGTGTGAGTTAGTCAATATAGCATAACAAAACGAATAATCGACTCACAACTATTTGGCTACCAACGCGAACACACCACTGAAGATGCACTTATTACATCACCGGACTTCATATCCGCTCATCTTGACAGCTTACCCTCAAACTGCTGTCGTGTACTATAATATTATGCAGATTTCTTGTCCTTATTCAACGTCATAAATACAGAAAACGGATCCAAAAACTTCATGCCCTAAATTATCCACTGATTATCCACTGTACATGATTGACTGGTACCATACCTTTTTGGTGAAGAGACCCCAAACTGTCGAACTTGCTTCCAACTTATCAGCTCAAAAATTCCGTCCAACTGGATGCCCTCAAGGTTGCGTAAGTTCTCTACTGCTATATCTATCCAAATGACTGCGTATCAGAGACACTATATTGCGAGATCATTTAAAAACGCAGACGGCACGGCAGTTCTAGGTCTCCTGAATGACAGCCGGTCAGAACATCTATACCTCTAGCTAATCAACAAACTTTGTTATATATCAATAACCACTTGGAATTATATTTACTAAAGCCCAAAGAACAAATTTTCGACTTTTGACAGACACCAACAAAAATTTAAGACATTGCTGTGGAAACTGTTGACAATTTAAAATCTATCGGAATCACAATAGACAAAGACCTCCGCTTCACAACAAATTTTGTAATTATTTTTAAAGTAAAAAAAAATTACTGAATTTTTCTTACGTCTTATGTAAAAGCTCTAGTTTTACATTTTAAGGAAACTATAATCGTTTGATGTCAGCAGGAAAATCTCAAACAAGTGTTTGCCTCCCTTCTCTCATGTGCCCTCAAATACAGGATTATACTATGGTATGGAGAACACTTAACAAATGTGCAAACACCAAGGAGGCATTAAAAAAAATCCAATGCCAATCTTGACATTTTAAACTCCATTTACAACAATGTTGTGACAAACAATGCATTTTGCAGCAACTACATCACCCTCCCCATCCAATATTTGAACTACTGTGATCGGTTGCGCGAGGGAGTGAAACATCGTACCATCAGGCATAAGAACACTTTTCAATAAAAAGGCTAGCAGAGATGAAACAATTTACTGAAAAATAAGTTGATCCTTCAGAAGAACGAGAGAGAGAGAGAGAGAGGGGGGGGAGAGAGAGAGAGAGAGAGAGAGAGAGAGAGGGAGAGAGAGAGAGAGAGAGAGAGAGAGAGAGAGATTTATGCTGTTTGCTGTGTACGTGCTCCTTTTTTTTCTTCTTTAAAAAAAAAAAGATATGTAACCTAAATGCCTCTTGGGACTATTATTATTATTATTATTATTATTATTATTATTATTATTATTATTATTATTATTATTATTATTATTATTATTATTATTATTATTATTATTGTTGTTGTTGCTGGTGTTGTTGGTGTTGCACGGGACAAACGAATAAATGATACTCAAGAAAGTTGTTTGTAAGGCTGTCCCCGTCATTTTTCGCGGCCGAGATTTTAACTGTTCCCGCAACTTTCCGCGATTTTTGCGATTTTCCTGAATATATATATATATTTTTTGGTGGACTTTTCCCTTAACTAACTGGATACTGAGCTTTTTTTATATCTCTGCCTGGAATGAAAGAGGTGCCTGCTATAGAAATCAGGAGATACAAAGAATCTCTTGGTCCAAGGGCCTTAAAGGTGTCTGGAGTTATTCCAGTCGACCTCAGGGTCTTTTGGAACAGCGTCAGTTCGGACGTTCCAGAGCTGGCAAGATGTGCTAGAAAGTACATCTCTGCCTGCCTGAACTCCGCAGACGCAGAGAGGAGTTTTTCTATTTATAATCTTGTTTTTTTTCTGAGAAGAGAAGAAGCCTCAATGAAGAAAACTCGAAGGCATTAGTATTTTTATACTATAACAACTTCATTGCATATGGCACTCTATTATAAGTGGCATACTCCTTGCTTACATGTAGCTAGGCTGCACCACACGGTTGGCCCAAACTGATTTTATTGATCTTGGCTGGACTTCACTCCTCGTAGTGATGTTCATGAGTTTCAATTAGTACAGTGTCCTTTTATTTTATGTTTATGTTTTTATTTTGTTATGATATTATAATTATGTATGTATTTAGTTTAAGTTTTTTGATGGATAATATTTTTTCTTTCTGTAAATCATTTGATGTTTTGTGGTTTGATTTGTGCTTTTTGTTTCAGCGATCTGGTATATCATCTGGATATGGATCTAAAACTAACAAAAGAAACTATTATAAATGTATTCTTTTTAATTTCAGGCTTTGTTCTTTTACATTTGTTAGCTTTTTGATTAGGTTTGGTCACACTTTTGTTTTATAACATGTAGATATTCTTTTTATAATTTTATTTTTCTACTTTTATGCACTAGCACACTTTTTGGTGATGACTGACCGTGCCGGTATAACACGAGTACTGTATTATTATCATTATCATTATTATTATTACTGCTGAGGTAATAAACAGATGTAGTTTAAATTGAAACTTTGGCCTTTGTGCGTTTGCGAATCGCAATTTTTTCTCCCCCCCCCCCCTTGTCAGATGATGTTCCGCAAAATTTGGCAACTTTTGGCAATTTTTATGGCAACTTTTGCCCTTTTTTATGGCAACTTTTTGCAACTTTTGGGGTTTTAAATGGCAACTTTCCGCAGGGCCAGGTAAGAAGCCAATACTTTTAATCATCTTGAGGAAAACGTAAACAGGAAGAGCTGACGTGACCCACACAAAATGTAGGAAACAGATAAGACACAAGAATTTGGGTTGGAGAGTGCAATAGAGCATACAACACCTCCCTCCAGCACGGAGCTCAGTGGTAACGGTCAGGCGGTCGTATTTGTCGTCCGGTACGTGACGTGAGCTGTCTGTGTTGCGTTGTAGTTGAAGGCGTACAGTGTCCTAGATTAGGGTCGCTGTCAACAGCAGGGGCTGGTCTTTGCGACAACGGAGGGCGTCCTCGTCGTGGTGGTTGTTGTAATTGGACCGATCTAACTGTGACGGCTTGAGACGGTCAACCGAGATGCGTTCTGTGCGACCGCCTATGTCCACGAGGAATGTTCTGGCTCCCTGTGCTAGTACTGTGTAAGGGCCGATGAAAGGCCTTTGTAGCGGACTCCTCACGGTATATGTGCGTATGTACACGTACTTAGCTGCCAACAGGGATGGGGGTAAATGTGGGCCTGAGGTGCTTCTGTGATGAGCGGCTGGTCTAGGAGTATGTAACTGTGCCTTGGCTGGGAATGTCGTCAAGAATTCAGTCGCCAACCAAGGTGAAGAGTTGGTAGGAATTAACTCGCCGGGAACGGTCAGTGGTCCGCCATAGACTAGCTCTGCCGACGAATAGCCCAGGTCGTCATTGGGAGTAGTTCTGATGCCAAGTATCTAGGAGTACCCAAGGTAGTTCCAGTTGGGACCTGTGAGTTGTGCCTTCATAGCTGCTTTGAGCGTGCGATGGAATCGTACAATCATCCCGTGGGCTGGGGATGAAATGACGTTGTCCAGTGGAGTCAGACTCCAAGGCGTTTATTCATTTCAGTCCACAAAGCTGACGTGAGATGTGATCCGCGGTCCGATGATATATCTCCAGGGACGCCAAAACGAGAGATCCAACTTCTAACGAGATCCCGAACGCATTCGGCTGTTGTAATAATTTCTATAGGAATTGTCTCCGGCCACAGTGTATTGCGATCAATGATGGTTAGAAGGTATCTGTGATTGCAGGACGGAGGAAGCGGACCGACAATATCGATGTTGATATGTGAAAACCTGTTGTCGGGTACGGTAAATGTTTCAAGGGGCGCTCGAGTATGTTTCTGAATTTTTGATGATTGACACTCATGACACTCCTTTACCCAATTGCTAATTTGACGTCGTAGGCCATGCCACATGAATTTGTATGCGATGAGTTTGACAGTGGCCTTAACCCCTGGATGCGAAAGGGTGTGAATAGCCTCGAACAATGGGCGTCTGAAATCCGGAGGAACGATCGGGAGAACTCGGCCAGTTGAAATATAGCAAAGCAGTTCGGGTCCTTGGTCCCTCAATTTGGTCTTGGATATTTGCAGGTTTGTGAGCGCTGTTTTGTAGGCTTGTATGTCCGCAATTGAACTTTTGCTGCAGCCATAGCTGTATAGTCGATACCCATTAGTGGCAGTGACCGCGCGAGAGACGCAATCAGCAACAACATTCTTCTTTCCAGAGATGTGTCGAATGTCAGTGCTGAACTCCGAAATAACAGAACGTTGCCTTTCTGACCTGCTGACCATAGCTCTGTGGCCTTTGACATCACATAGACCAAAGGTTTGTGGTCTGTGTAGATTTGGTTAGGCTTGTTCACCAGCAAGGAAGGATTGGTTCATTTCGTCAGACCAATTGAGAGTTTGGCGTGGTTTGGATGTTTTCAGAGTATGATAAAAAGAGCGCAGGGTTGAAGCGATGTTTGGGATAAAACGGTGGTAAAAGTTTATCTTAAAGTGCTTTAACATTTTTTGGCTGGAGAAACTTCTTTATCGCCTGAATCCTAGAAGGCATTGGCGCTAAACCTGACGCGGAAACTTGATGGCCCAAAAGATCAAGTAATGTAACTCTGAAAGAACAGACCTCGAGTTTGATCACCAGCCCGGGATGGTTTAGCCTCTGGAAAACCGCACGAAGGTCTTTGAAATGAGATTGGGCGGAGGAACTGGCAACAAGAATATCGTCTAGATAAACGAACTCACAATCTACTTCCTGTAGCACCGTGTCCATAAGGCGTTGAAACGTTTGTGCTGCGTTTTTTAACCCAAGCCAAACGGCATGCCCAAAAATTCCCACAAACAAAGGGCGTTGTCACTGCCGTTTTCGGTAAATCTTCCGGAGCCACTGGGATCTGATGATATCCTCAAACGAGGTCAATTTTTGAGAATATAGTCTTACCGACCAGACGGGCCGAAAAATCCTGAATGTGGGGAATAGGGCATCGGCCCGGCACTTAGCCTTCGATAATCGCTACATGGTCGTGAGCCTCCGTTGGCTTTTTGAACGATGTGAAATGGGGATGCCCAGGGACTGTTTGACTTCTGGACGATACCCATCTTTTCCATTTGAAGAATGAATTGTCGTGCTCGGGCAAAGACAGGACAGCCTCTGGTCGGTATGAAATGTCTAACACCTTGCTTGGCCTCGGCGGTGCTAAAAGTAGGCAGTAAGAGCTCATGGTAGTCGTTGAGGATTTTACGGAACTTATTGCTGTCAGCCTCAATCAATCGGCGCCCTCGAATATCAACCAGCAGGTTGTGTTGACGTAGAAAATCTGCCCCTAATAGGGGACGCTTGACATTAGCCGATGTCAAGCGTGCTTTGAAAACACGTTTGCCAAAACGAAGGGTTACGAATCGGGAACCATAGGTCGCTATGGAAGATCCATTGGCTGCCAGTAAGGAAGGTCCTGACACTCTTTCGGCTGATGACGCTGGTGTCACAGAAACTTTCGCACCCGTGTCCATTAAGAATCGTCTTTTGGAAATATCGTCCGTGACAAACAGTTGTGTCACTTTCGATTCTGATATTGTTGTTGGGTGGAATGTAGTAGAATAACATCACGGACCAACAGATGGGTTTTCTACTGCTCGCCCGCGCTTCGGTTTCCCTGATATTTCTTATTTTTGAAGCTGTTGAAGTGCTTACATGGATTAGTGCAGCGTCGGGCATTTGATCCAAAGTTACGATGAAAGCAGCATATGGCATCGATTACAGGCAAATCGGTAGGTGTCGATACCGGTGGTATCGGGTTCAGCGTTTTAACTGAAGAACACACTCTCATACTTGGTGTCAGAGAGATATATAGAGATTATCGGCCTCTTTCGCAGTGCTCGGTAGTCCGTTTTATTAGGGAATTAGCCAGGGTGCCTCGACTCGATTCTGGTAACAGCCGTAAAAATATGTGACGGAAAAGGAAGCACGGTCTATGTTCCGCTAAAGGAGCCAGCATTTTGTCCATTAGTTCGGAAGGTTTGCTATCACCTAGCTCTTCAATATCCAGTAGAATGGCTGCTTTCACCGCTTCTGATCCGTACGGGTGTCATACTTACTGTTCAGAGGTGGCGAAGATATGACGGCTAATGATCTATATGCTGTAGCCGTATCAAGCGCTGCCACTACGTGGTAGTATTTTGTTCCGTCTGTTGTGATCCCACTCAGTGCAAACTGTGCCTCAGTTTGCGTGAACCAAGCAGAGGGGCAAGTGGTCAAAACGCTGGGAGTTCAAGTGCTACTGCTTCTATAAACATGATGTCGTCACAGTTGGATTAAGAATGAATAGATCACGTCGTGGTCACACGAATAAATAATACTAAAGAAGGTTTTTGTGTTAGAAGTCAACACCTTTAATCTTCTAGAGGAGAACGTACAGGAAGAGCTGACGTGACGTAAACAATATGTAGGAAACAGATAAGATACAAGAATTTGGGTTGGAGAGTGCAACAGTGTACACCACATTATTATTATTATTATTATTATTATTATTATTATTATTATTATTATTATTATTATTATTATTATTATTATTATTATTATTATTATTATTATTATTAATATTATTATTATTAATATTATTATTATTATTATATTATTATTATTATTATTATTATTATTATTATTATTATTATTATTTTATTATTATTATATTATCATTATTTTGTTATTCTTTACAGAGTGATTGACGATGAAATTCCGAACAAGCGTTGCTATTTTCCTGGTATTAAAAGCGATCTGCGTTTATTGGTTCCAGCCCTGGCCTTTTACCATTTTGACTTCATCAACACTGTCAGCAACTCTCTTCTACATTTCTCTTTTTTGGGGAGCAACAGCTCTTTTGTGGACCACACTGCCACAAAGATTCATCGACCCCGCTGGAAAAGCTATCTTTATCACTGGTTAGTAATGACGATTATTTATCATTTCCATGGTGTGACAAAGGCTGTAACTGCTGTCTTCTATAAAATAGGAAACGGTATGGGCTTCTCTAATATAAATCGTCATTTTTCATGGTGAAATGAAAATACTGCATCTTTTCTCTCTCTCTCTCTCTCTCTCTCTCTCTCTCTCTCTCTCTCTCTCTCTCTCTCTCTCTCTCTCTCTCTTTTTTTTTTTTTTTCTTTTTTTTTTTTTAAGTCACACAAATTTTTAAATATTTTAATACCTCAATACCAACAACTCTCATAACAAGAGATACTACTTACTGTAGGCAGTTAGATATTCCTTCTTTATGGATAATGATGGTTTGCACACCGCTTTTATATTGAAAGGTTGTTTTCATAAAGTAATTTAATATGAAGAGACTCAGAAGAGTTAAAAGATGAATTTTCCACGTGAATAAAATTCAAAATGGTCTTATGACTAACTAAAATGCCACCGCCCCGCTGTTTTTCTCTGTCACACTTAAGATAACGTAAATGTTGCTGCTCGAAGCTCGAAGAAATAATCAACAATGTGAAATTGAATGTAAGGTTCAATTTAATATACGAAAACAGATAGAATGGACGTTTCGGGTGTCCCCTTTATCAACAAAACAGGGTGAATGAAACTCTACAGACGACTCATGATTCGTCTGTAGTGTTTCATTCATCATGTTTTGTTGATAAAGGGAAAACCCAAAACGTCCATTCTATCTGTTTTCGTATATTAATTAAATTGAAGGTTACATTCAATTTCACATACTTGTTTATCATCTAAGGTATGGACACCCGGTTGGGATAAGTTCATTTAGCACAACGAGTGAATTGTTTATATTCAACCATCACTCTGTAATGAATATGTAAATGATGCTGCTCGAAGCTCGAAGAAATAGATAATAATGTGAAATTGAATGTAAGCTTCATCAGCATCACCTAACGTACAGGACGAGACGTGAAGCCTATTAGGCGATATAACAGATTTTGCACAGAGACAACGGCTGTCAACGGCTATGGGCTCATTTTAATCTGAGTAGGTTGAGAGAATTTGAGTGAAGAGCCTTTTCCAAGGACTTACTTATCCAAATCAGAGACTAACTGAGCTCCAGTCCTTCGGTATTGTGCCATGACGTAGAAGTTAGATGTTTTTTACAGTGTGTTACTGATGCTTGGATTTTGTGTGTGTGTGTGTGTGTGTGTGTGTGTGTGTGTGTGAGGGGGGGGGTGCATCTCAAGTCTTCAAGATGTTGACATTCAAGGAAGTGGGGTGTTACAATAGTCAGATTTTTTATTAATGGCGCGTCTTTTTCTGGTTTTTCTCAGCCGTCCCTCTATCAAAAGTTGTAAAAAATTGTGTCAACCTCTGACGCAATTTGTCTTTACTGAATCTAGATTTTGGACCATTTTGATGCAATTTTTAAAAAGTTTTCTTCTTTAAGACCTATAAAAAAACTACTTTAAAACAGCTGACATAAAATTCGAGATTTTACATTGTAAAAAATGAAAACAAGTTACGCACCACAAAGTATGAATGAATTCATCGAATTTCCAAAAGATCTTGTGCTGACGTAGTGATTATGAGTTCACGTCCTACTTCTTTCCAAATAATAACAATTCGCTTTAAGTGTTATAAACATACAACTTATGTTTTTGTATTAAATTTTGAATTTATTATTTATGGCGTATTATCTACATCATGTCGCAATACCAAAGACTGATATGAAATCTCTTGCTCTAAATCATTTGAAATAGTGATTGTATACTCAATATTGTCAAATTAGCAAACACTGTTAATATAACTTTGACAAATTTTTGTCTATGCATGAACGTTTCACTGGGCCTTTAAAGGTTTTAAAAACATATTAGGCTCTTAAACAACACGATGCGGTACGGAATCTCTATCCGTTTTACTCTCGTAAAGCTGCGAAAAGAAATCTTCTTGTATCTATCGATAAGTCATTAAAGAAGTCGGAAATATTTTTGGAATTTCACAACACAATCAACCATGAGAAAATCGTTATCGAAATACGACAGAGAGATCACCAGTGTAGAATGACGTGGCAGGAAAAGGATCATTGATAACTTTGATATGGATATCATCCAAAGATGTATGAGTGAGCGTAAATATACATCCGAAAAAAAAATATTGGACCTCTGATTATTCAAGCAGAAAAAGGACCATGGGTTCTGGAATCAAGGGGTCAATGTAAAGGCGTTTGAAGACTGACTAAATATCGTTTGCTGCCCTCCATTGAATCACCCAGCCGTATTGTATTGCTACGCTACCATTCGTTGGCCCATGTCACTTTAAGGCTACAACTTTGGCAAATATAAAAACTGACATGATTTCATTGTTTCAATCAGACATATTCTATACTCCAGAGTAAAAAAAGAAATGAACCAAAAACAGCTTTCAAAGCAGACTGTCTAATCATGGAGTTCTGACACGAGGTTGCGCGACTTCCCCCATATCACTGTGAGCGCAATCCAATCGAGGTCATTGGGCTTAAGTAGAGGGAAAGATTGAGAGAAGGAACACCAAATTTACTCTTACCGACGAGGCAATAAATGATAAAGAGTAGACTGAGGAAAGGCATGCCTCAACCTTCACAAACTAGAGAAAAATTACATTACATAGGATAGAGTGATGCTCGG
Organism: Berghia stephanieae; assembly: GCF_034508935.2. Lineage (NCBI taxonomy): Eukaryota > Metazoa > Mollusca > Gastropoda > Nudibranchia > Aeolidiidae > Berghia > Berghia stephanieae. Next base: position 23,289,493 of record NC_088364.1, on the reverse strand, counting down.
AATCTTTCTGGAGTCGTTTCATTTCTCCTTTTCATCATCCTCGTCATCAGACTGCTGATTGATGTGTCCAAAATTTCTTGGTTGTTGTTGTTGCTATTGTTATTGTTGTAGTTGTTGTTGGTTGTTGTTATTCTTGAAGAAATATTTGTGGAGACACTGTCTCATAATTGATGAATTTTTACTTTTGACCAGTCTACATTAATTTATGTAATCCTCTTTGGCATAAACACAAGCTCTTTCTCAAACTTTTGCAATCAAAATTATATTGGAAGCGCGTTATGTTTTCCTTTGTTTTCACCAGTAATGTATATTGATAGTTATAAAATGTAGATGTCTGATAGTTAATAATTGCCATTCGTTGCTTCATATTCAAATACTGCACGTATATCGTTTACGCTTCAATTAACCGAACACTCCAGTTTAACGAATTCCTTTAAAATGGATATGCGGAAAATTCATAATTTTGATAATGTAAATCCCTGAGTTCCGATCCTTACCTGTTATCGATTTTAATATAGCTGTAATAAACGAAATCCTTTCCTATTGTTTTAAAATTCATAAAAAAATATTTTTTATTAAGACAATTTGATTCAGAGGTTCATACAAATTTTTGCAGCTATGCATCGGGGGGCAGCTGAGAAAAAGAAGAAAAACACGCGACATTTATTAAAAATCTGACTATAATTCATAAAGGGATGTGTCTTTTGTAATTTTGCTTAAATAAATGGCTAGTGAGCGGTAAATGTTGTTTTTGCTTAGTTGAAAGATGATATGTTGCTGGTGTCTTCTGATCTATCAGTCTTTATGGGGGTGGTCATATGCGTAGACATGAATTTACCCATGGTGCTCATTGCCCAACTGTTCATACATCTTTCTCTCTTATTTGTTTTGATTCTTTGTTTCGTTGTGTCTAAGAATACTGGAATTGATGGTTGCAAAAGTGTTGATCCGAGTTTGGCTAATCTGTCTGCATTATCATTTCCTGTTATATTCTAATGTCGCTGTATCCATTGGAGATATAAGTCAATTCTGTGTGTTGTAAGGAATTCATCTAGTTGAGATCTTAAGCTAATGGAGGTTGATGAGAGTTTATTTAAATCCAGAGCTTAGAGAACTGATTTGGAGTCTGTGAAAGTGATAATGTGGCTCTCTTGAAGGATTTAGCTGAAAAACACAGGAGAGGAGTCGCAGTGAGGCTTCTGTTGCAACTGGCTCTGCCTCGTCGTTTGAGCAGGAGCTTCCGCAGGAATTGAGGATCGTTTCACAGATTTTATCTGGGTATTCTACTACGAACCCAAACCCAGCATTTTCAGTTCCCTTGTGGGCAGATCCAGCTGTGTAAACATATATAGTCTGGGTATTCTTATATTGTCTTCATTGGAAATGTTTGTATTTCTGATTTGTTTTTATTTCTTCCTGTTGTTTCTTCATTTATTTTTAGAAGTTTTAGTTCGATTTTTGAAGGTTTTTGAAAGATAAAAATGATATTTCTCTGTTTCTGGGAGTCTGTGTCTTTCGTTCAAGTTGTTAGCAATATGCAACAGAGATATTTGTTTTAATCTTGTTCTTCGTCTACATTTATCTGCCTATCAGTCGAAAAACTGGAAAGAGATTGAAGAGGTTCTAAGCAAAGACACCACCCTCCTGAAACAATACTTTGATATGTGCAACCTAAAAATGAATACCATCAAATCAGTATCCGCAAACGTCCACTTCAATAATCCAGAGGCAACAAAAGAATTGAAGATCACAGCGGAAACTCAATACTACCTCCAGACCCGAATCCTAAATACCTTGACATTACATTGGACAGACAACTAAATTATTGGAAACACATTGAGGGAACTGCAAATAAAATCGCAAAAAGAAACAGCAAAACTCGCAAGAACCACCTGGGGAGCCTCACCACAGGTACTGAGAACGTATGCTTTGGCACTGTGCTGCAGTGTAGGAAATACTGTGCCCCTGTTTGGATTAGGAGCCTGTCACTGATTTTATGACATTAAAATATAAAGATATTTTCAACTACAATCGGACTATTGATTTTACAAAAGGTCCCCACAAAAGTATAGCTTTAAATTATTAAACAAGTCTGCTGATTAAGTTAACTTATAGCTTTATTTTAAAAGATATAGAAAATGTCAAAATTAAAATGAAAGGTTTGACAACCAAAACGTACCTATTCAGTAACATATAAAGACAATACAATACACACAAACAAATCTTGTCTTGTTGTCGTCTCGGGTTTGTTCCTCTGCATTCTTGAAACATCGTTCTGATTTTTTGTGAAGACGTGTAGCATGGACACTACTTCACGATCACGACCAAACAAATATTGAGAACAACTGTGCTTCTCAAATTTGTTTTACGTACAAGACTTAGCCCTATCCTTTTGGATCTGGATAGAGACTTGACCAACTCAATTGTTAACGGGCATCTTTTTACTATTACACTCTTTTATTGAGATGTGATATTACGACATATGTCGCCTTTTAATTCGTCACCGACCGGCCAGCTTTTGATATTTTATAACACAGTGTTTGGTCTTCTGTGTTATATTTGGTTTATTCTGAACCGGCCTGTATGACACAGTTTCGGCCTTCTCTGTGTTATAATTTATTGGGACATATAGTAACAGATTTGCCTTCTCTGTAGTATGATTTTATGGTTTTGGTCACCCGTTTACGGACTTATACAGTACAGTAGCCTGCACTATACCTTGCTATTCTCCGTCCCCGAACGTATTTCACACAATCAACCCTGCATTGTGTGAAGAATAGCAAGTGATGTTTTTCGGCCTGCCATGGGTGTATATAACCATGATGAGTAGTATTCATATGACGACTGAGAGGCTTTGTCATCACAAGATAGAATAGCAACAGGTTTGAAAAATAACAATTCATGGTCGCCTAAAGCTAATATCCCGTTGAGACTTAAACTCGTTCTACAGTAACGTGACTGAGTCCACATGTAAACTGCATTGACATCCGATTAAGAGAATCAATGAGAATAATAACAGGATGTATCAAGTCAACTCCAACTCACCACCAAGTCTTAGACGACAAGACGTTAATCAATGGATGCATGCAAGAATTGATGGAGGCACAGATAACACTCCTATAAAAATAATCATAACGGGAGCACTTTCAACAACAAAACCCAAATCAAGAAGACCTTTCCACCAAACAAAAATGGCAGACTTCTGAGTGGAGGAGAACTGGGGAGAATAAATCTGGAATAGGGAAACACCAAGAGGAGGAAACATCATAAAAGATCTCACTAAAAGAATGCCTGCATTCCACAACGCCAGGAAATACTGGGTTTCATCAAATCGCATCTTAAAAGGACATGGCAGACCTGCACCAAATATGTGCAGATGGAAAATTGGGAACAGTGATGCCTGCCGGAAATGTCAGGCAGCTCCAGAGACCAGCGACCACATTATCCTCCACTGTCCAGTCACTAAACTTGAAGGTGGCTATGAAACAAGCCTTGGGGCTGGGTTGACGAAATGAATTTGGAGGTTTAGCCTAGCCATACGCTACTACTACAACTACGAGTACTACTACTACTACTACTACTACCACTACTACTACTACTACTACTACTACTACTACTACTACTACTACTACTACTACTACTACTACTACTACTACTACTACTACTACTACCACTATTACTACTACTACTATTTATCTGCCAGAATCCTGTTTGGATTGTTTTCATCTATTCGTTTTTATCCTTCAACCATTTCTAGCACTGCTGATTCTCTGCGCAGTACAAATGGTTCCACATCCGTGTGTATTTTACATGCTGCTGTGGGTGTCGATGGATGTGCATCTCAAGTCTTCAAGAGGTTGACATTCGAGGAAGTGGTGTGTTACTGATTCATTGGGATCGTATAGGGTCGTATCCGAGGGAATCAGGCTATTTCTATTGTCCAATTAATGCTATTGAAATGGGGATAAACTCCAGCTTTATTGGCCTTATGGATCTAAAAGACTGCTTTCTTATGTCCATTTACATCGGAAAGTAAATTTACATCAACCCAATCACAGACTTCTTTCAAGGGCCAGCAATCATCAAATCTGAAGTTAAAGAGGCCTTGAAGCAAATGAGCAAAGGAAAAGCCATTGATGTGGACAACATCTCAACAGAAGCCCTACAAGCACTGGGAAACTTTGGTGAAGAACAACTCACAGACCTGTGCAATGATATGTACAGCTCAGCGTACATCCCAGAAGACTTGAAAACATATGTCTTTATAGTACTACCGAAGAAATCAAAAGCCACAGAGTGTTCAGATCACCGAACCATTAGTATTATGTGCCATACCCTAAAGCTCCTTCTAATCATTATTCTCAGAAGAATATCTGACAAGATCAACAGAAATGTCGGCCCAGAACAGGCAGGATTTAGGAAAAACAGTGGTACTCGAGAGGGCATTTTCAATCTTCGAATGCTCATAGAAAAGTATATAGATACTCAAAAAGATATATATGCCTGCTTCATTGATTATTCAAAAGCCTTTGACACCGTTAAACACAAGGAGTTGATAGAAAGTCTCAGAACCACCGACATAGATGATAACGACATTGCTATAATATCAAACCTGTACTGGCAACAGGTAACAAAAATCAGAATCAACAACGATATTTCTGAGCCCCTAACCATTCAAAGAGGAGTACGTCAAGGATGTGTATTATCCCCAGCATTCTTCAACCTATACACAGACATAATATTCAGGAACGTGGAACACCTGCCTGGTCTTAATGTCGGGGGAGTGAATATTAATAATCTCCGCTATGCTGATGATACAGTGCTTATAGCAGTAACTGAACACGATCTACAAGCCATCGTAGATATAGTCAAAACTGAAAGTGAAAAGTTTGACCTGCTCATGAATGTGAAAAAAACAAAGACAATGCTATTTAGCAAGAGAAAAAACAATGGGAAAATATCAATTGAAATAGATGGAAAGATCATAGAGCAAGTAGAGTCATTCCAATATCTAGGAGCATTATTGACAGAAGATAGAAAATGCGATGCAGAAATCATCAGACGAATTGCATTGGCCAAGAGTAAATTTTCAAAAATGCATTCCCTAATCACATCCCACGACCTATCACTTACCACAAAAACACGTCTGGCAAAATGCTACATTTGGTCAACATTACTTTATGGATGTGAAACATGGTCTCTGACAAAGACACTAGAAACGAAACTCAGAGCATTTGAGATGTGGACCTATAGAAGAATTGCAAGGGTATCCTGGAAGGAAAAGAAAACAAATCATCAAGTACTCCAAACTTTAGGAATAACATCAACAACGATCATTTCAACTATTAGAAAGAGGATAACCCGATATTTCGGCCACATCAGAAGGCACAACTCACTACAGAAGACCATTGCAGAGGGAAAAATAGAAGGCAAGCGTGGTCGAGGACGAAGAATGACAAGCTGGCTTGGAAATGTCGCAGCGTACGTAGGAAGCCCCATAAATCAATGTGCGAAACTCGCAGATGAGAGAGAGAGAGAGAGAGCTGGCAAATCATGATCTCCAACGTCGTGTCCGACATGGAACATCGGTAAGGTAAGGTAATTCGTTTTTATCCTTCAACCATTTCTAGCACTGCTGATTCTCTGCGCAGTACAAATGGTTCCACATCCGTGTGTATTTTACATGCTGCTGTGGGTGTCGATGGATGTGCACCTCAAGTCTTCAAGAGGTTGACATTCGAGGAAGTGGTGTGTTACTGATTCATTGGGATCGTATAGGGTCGTATCCGAGGGAATCAGGCTATTTCTATTGTCCAATTAATGCTATTGAAATCGGGATAAACTCCAGCTTTATTGGCCTTATGGATCTAAAAGACTGCTTTCTTATGTCCATTTACATCGGAAAGTAAATGTATTGATTACTTAATAACCGGTCACGTTTTCTATACTATTCATGGAGTAAGTCGTCAACATTGTTTACGTATCGACATAGGTACTATACTCAGGTCTAAGAGGTGTTTATTTAAGTTTTTATTTGGTGCTAAAGAACAAAACGTTTAATATGGCATTTAGCTGCTCTAAATTCAGCATTCAGTTGAAACCGCGATTTTTAAAGTTACAAGTCATTTTGCTTTAAAACATATTATGGAAGGATTGAAATATTAATTAAATTACTTTTTATTTATTATTATTATTATTATTATTATTATTATTATTATTATTATTATTATTATTATTATTATTATTATTATTATTATTATTATTATTATTATTGTCATCGAAGGGAACTAGTAAAGTTTGAATCATAAATGAGATTTTTCCATAGCGTATTGACCATGGAAAACCCAACCGATTGAACTGTAACATTACAAACATGATAATATTCGGGTTTTTGATTTTCTATTTCAAATAGGTTGTGACAGTGGCTTTGGCAAGGAGTTAGCCCGCCTCCTTGACGCCAGGGGATTCCACGTCTTTGCCGGATGTCTAGCCCCTGACCGACAAGGAGCCTTGGGGCTTGTTGAGGAATCTTCAGATAAACTCAAAGTAGTACCTATTGATGTTACAGATGATTTTCAGGTATCCAAGGCTGTGCGATACGTCAAAGCCGAATTGCAAGATAACGGTATGTCGCCATTATAAGTGTATGGGTAGGGCTATTTTTTAGTCAGTTTTTTTCGGTACAATCAGCTGATTTCGAGTGGGCCGAGTTCGATTCTCGATTCACTTTCGATTTTACTCTTTCGAGAGCAAAGCTTGAATGTTATTTTGGCTGCAACGGTGTCTTTATTCTCTTTGGATTATTTACTGTGACATATTATACATATATTTCTACTTCGTGCTGGATTATCCTTAATTAATTGTGTTTATTTCATATTATTTTTACTTTTTACACGTAATTTCATGCTCTAGCCTCGGCTGAGTCAACGGTGAACAGATTACAAACACACATCAATAAATTTACTAGACTGTGATCTCTTTTGTTGTCAAGTTTCACCCTTCAGACATTATTTGCATTTTCCCATCATTCGTCTTTTTGCTGCCTTAGTTAATTTGCAAGAAGCTTAGCCCTCTCGGGTGAGGTAATTCTTGGCCTTTCCTCCACATTTATTCGCTGTATTGACTGACTACTTCTCCATTGCCTGTTAGTTTCTTTTATCTATCACTATTTCAATCGAATTTTAAAACATTCTTAATTGTTATTCAATCCATATATCACAATGTAGTCTGTCTCATTAAAAACAAGTAGGGGTGGGAGAAAGAGTGGTGGTGGTCCCATGCTAGTTTACATCAAATTTATTATGTCATAGGAAGTCAAACCACTTGATGTAGTTGGTTGGTCTCTGGTGTTTTCAATCATGGTACCGAAATGTTCTATTTTTGGTTTCAAGACAACTACAAAGGAAACATGCGACCGAAGCAGACAAGCAGAAAGTATCAGTTTATGGATTTTCATTGAAAGACAAAAATTCTTTGCAGTCTACCCAATGATCTCAAAACTCATGAAGTGACAAAGAACATGGATGTTTGTGCCTAACATTGGCCACCAAATACAGCTATGGTACAACGAAATAGACACATTGTCCCTGCTATGCCACAATCGGTAACCCAATATTCACAGTAAAACCCTTCGACCTACGTGTAAGGCCTTGTCTTTTGTTCGTTCAGTGGAACCTAATCAGCTTGCAGAATTTGAAAGATTAAATAAATTTCA
>NC_088364.1:23259279-23276779 GCF_034508935.2 Berghia stephanieae | reverse complement strand
TTCTCCTTGCCTTGGTCGGCAAATAAAAGCTATTATGATGTGTCGCTCAAGGACGACCCGGTGGCGAAAGACAAACTAGATTGGCTCTAAAACCTTTTTGTTTAAATTCTTAATTGAAGGTCCTTGTCCTTGAAGCACCCAGTCCGTGCTTAGTTGTAAATCCCTGATGTCAGTCATCGCCGACACCAGAACCTTCCTGTCAGCCCATTACTACAACACACTGTTGTGAAGTCCAGAAAACCCTGGAAGCAGGAGCCAACCCTGGAACTAGCTGATAAATTTGCCTCAATCTAGCAAGCCAGCTGGATAAAGATAAGCCAAACGGGCTTATACCGTTTTCAAATGTATTTTCCACGGACACAAATGATTAAAAATGAAATAAATCAATCAATCATAAATAAATCAATAAATAAATCAATAGATAAATAAATAATAAATTAGATCAACTCAATTAGAGCGTTTCTTCCTGATATTAACTATATACTTATTCTCTCTATCTTTTCCTGTAACAATCAAATTAAACTTATGTATAGAATTGTTATTATTGTATTGGGTGCAGGGGCGTGGCTCTATTGGTTCAAATGGTGCCTGGCACCACATCCATGTTTTAAAAATGGATAACAGCATTTTTTAAAATATATAAAACTGAGAAATGGTATATATCGCCTTTCATCAACAGTGCGAAACAGACTCCCTTTCTGTCACAACGCCTTCTATCCACGCTTTTCTCCCGATTCACACAGTCCGTTGATGACTGTTAGCGACTGTGTACCATGGCTGAGCGAGTGACTGGATTTCCCCACTCAAACGATTGCAAGGAGCGGATTTTTGCTGGCACCATTTAAGGCTATTACTCTAATGTACTATAATGTTGCCACATTGAATACCTGGCTCGAATTTTTACCATCTTCACATACGAGAAAAAACCCGCCTCAGGTGCCAAGAAATTTTTGCTCCAACTCTGTTGGACTGGGGAAAAATAGCTAATGTTGGTCATTTACGTCCTAGTCATAGTATGGTAACTTCGACCATCTTTATTATTATCGAAATCACGATTATTAACAAGTTCATTTGTTTCTCTCTCTGTGTCGTGATTATTGTATATATTAATTTATATTATTATTATTATTATTATTATTATTATTATTATTATTATTATTATTATTATTATTATTATTATTATTATTATTATTATTATTATTATTATTATTATTATTATTATTATCATTATCATTATTATCATCATCATCATCATCATCATCATCATCATCATCATCATCATCATCATCATCATCATCATATTATTATTATTATTATTATTGCTGCAAAAATTGATATGAAGGAATGTGAACGCGTTAAGTCAAACATTTCTTGATAGTGATGCTATATGCTAAATGCATGATCTTCGCGTGAATATGCGTGTTTGACTTTGTGTGTGTGTGTGCGTTCATCTCACATACACACACACACACACACACACACAGATAGGTAGATAGATAGATAGATAGATAGATAGAGAGAGAGAGAGAGAGAGATATATATATATATAATATATATATAATATATATATATATATATATATATATATATATATCTTGTATGGTGTCATGTTTGATTTCCGAAGTGGAATGGGGCTGTTTCATGACGTAACTACAGTACTCTTTTAATAGGCCATGGGCTGTTTATATTCTTACGCTTTGTAAGTTTTGAAATTACCCTTTGTTCGATTGACATTCAATGTCTGCATGTGTCCCTTTAGCCATTTCCCTCAGTGTCCAAACTCCAATCAATATATTCGTTCGTGATTTATATAAACAAACTATTGAAAAGATTTGCAGGAATAGAAACATCACCATGCAAATTTACTTTAAAAGTATGTAAGTTTTTTTTTCTTTCTTTTATATTTAAACATGTAGCATGTGTAAGTCATTTTCGTCTGGCACCACTTTATACTGTAAGCATGCCACGCCGCTGATTGGGTGTTACTAGAATTGTTATTATTGTATTGGGTGTTACTATTGTCTTGACTCACTTGTATTAATACACGTAAGTTATAAGGGACCCTAAGGCTATTCTTAATCACCACTAGATTAAACCTGAGCCGTTTGTGGTGTAGGTTGAGTGGCGCAGCTGGTAAGAAAGCCATAGCGCGCATATTAGTTCGAATCCAGACCATTGATCTTATCGTTTGGACTCGAACCCACAAAATAACACACAAAACCCACCACAAAGAGCTCTTTTTGCTAGACAATATAGAATGGACTTGTTGCTCTCCTGTTCAATCATGAAATATCTATCCTGTGGTGGTTAGTGTGAAGTTTCGGGGAAAGTTCTGAAAAATGTAAGGAGAAAGTTAAGTAGATAAATGGATGTGTCATTGATTTTGTTTTTTAATTCCTTATTTTTTTTTCAAGTTTTATACTAATTGTCGCGTACAATTTGATTCGCATCCACGCGTCTGAGTACATTAAACGGTGAAAGGGACAGACGCGTCTCTTTCTTACATTTATTCACATTCAAGATTACGAAAACTTTCACAATGCATATAGAAATATGAAAAGATATAAGAAATGTGAATGCAATATCAATAAAAGCTTAAAAGAAAATACCCTAAAAACAAATCAGTCAAAGGATACTTATTTATTTATACTCTATATACATAATAAGATGCGTCGTCATTCATATGGATGACCTGGCCGAAGGGGTAAGGCATCTATCCCAGAAGGCGTGAAAATGGTGCTGTGGGTTCGATTTCCGTCTGCGCCATTTGTTTTATTTATTTATTTATTTATGTATTTATGTATTGGCCCTCTTCCTACAAAATGTTGCAAATGATAAATGTCCCACTCTACTCATTTTCTTTTAAATCTTTTTTTCTTCTGAATATCTCACTCAGAAACAGAACAAATATTCAGCTGCACCGACAAGTACAAAATGATTAAATAAATAAATAAATAAATAAATAAATAAATAAATAAATAAATGAATGAATGAATGAATGAATGAATGAATGAATGTATGAATGAATGAATGAATGGATGAATAAATAAATAAATCTCGCTAATTCAGAAAGCAATCATAGAAAAAAAATAAACAAAATTCTTTCTCTGAAACAGAATAATCAAGGCAAAAAAAAAGTGAAATTTGTTTTTTTTTTTAAACGAAGAAGAGGATTCGAACCGGTGTAGCAAAACGAGAAAAAAATGTAAGATGGTCTAACAGAAATTTTGCTTCATTCCTTTGATTGTTTCTTTTTTTCTTCAATATCTTATCCATGTATGTGATTGGGTGTAGTGTTTTCAAATATAATAATAAAACATTATATTGAAAACTTAAAATTGTGGTTGACAGACAGATCACTTAACCGAGAAGAACAAGTCAGTCTACATCAAAATAAATGAATAAATAAATAAACATTTAAACAAATAAATAAATTAATAATAAATAAATAAATAAATAAATAAATAAATACTTCTATAGATTGTCGCAAATGCTACCCCCCCCCCCCCCAATCCCGGCTTTTTATTTTTTATTGTTATAATGAATTATATTTAATATGAGGAATAGCAATGATAGTTTAATATTATTTGTTTTGGTTTCTGATCATATGATCGCTTTCTTAATGAGCGAGCTTAATTAATTAATGAATTTATTTATTTATTTGTTTATTTATTTATTTATATTTATATTTTGACTTAATTAACTTTTACTTGTTTGTCGTCTCTGATTATTTTGTTCTGTTTCTGGGTGAGATATTCTGAATATTCATTTCCTTTTCGCCCTGTTCATGAGCGAGATTTTAAAAATCCATTTACAAAAATGCTGCCCAAAAAGGATTCTTATAGACTTGTTACAGAATTAACATTCATAAAAACGTGTTCTTATCAAAACGAAGACATTGAAGATGTGCTAAAAGCAGTCCTTTTTGATAAGGTTTGACATTGAAGATGGTTTCTATAATTCACCTATAAAAAAAGAACATTCACAATTTCTTTCTTTTAAATAGAAAAATAATATTTATAGTTGGAACGTGTTACCGTTCGGTTTGTGTTGCAATCTATATTTCATTTATCCTTTGTGAGGTTTTAAAGACAAAATGATATTCGTACTGTATTTTATGTTGATGGGTTCTCAGTCAAGATTTTTTATTTTGTGTAATGATTTAAAAATATCTAGATTACAAATGGTGGTTAGATGCGTTAAATTATTGGAAGGAATAGGTGACACTGGAAAAAGATGCGTCCATAGAAGGATCGGGAAGCAGTTATAAATAGTCAGTGCAACATCAGATTTGCCAAAGGTTTCTGAAATTCAGAAATGAGACAAAGACCTAAGAACACTCGAGAAATGGCAGCTGTATACATCAGTCTGCATACATTTCTCAACGACATCAAAGGGAAATCAGTTTTAGTTCTCTCCGACAATATAAGCTTATATTAACTTATATGATCTAAATATGCAAGGTGGTCCGAGTCAAATCCTTAGAGATATGGCTACGAATATTTGGTCTCTATTTAGTAATCAATAACATAGAAGCCAAAATGAGTCACTTAAGCGTCACTTAAGAACCTGTCGACATAGTATCTATCTCGATACTCAAGCAAATAAAGTGGATACTAAATCAAAAATTGATACCGAGACAGGTGTGGGGACTGCACACTTGCGACAGGTTTACCTGACAAACCAGATTGCAATTTACAATTCTATACATGCCGATCCAATCACAACAGGGAGAGATTTTTTTAGCACAGATCGATTTAAATCAGCAGAACATCTTTTCCAACCCGCCACTCAGATTATTAAACAGGATGATATAGACATAAGGTCGAAGAGAGCTTTGGCAACCATTATTGCGCCAGAGTGGACCGCGATACAGTGGTGCAAAAACCTGGGCTCTGATTCATGGAGCGGGACTACGACGATAGTCCTAGACTAAATCCGTTGTCTCAGACTAAAAGGCTTGTAAGATATTCATGAAGCCGGACTACGCGAAGTCTCAGACTAAACGAGGGACTAAACGGGTGAAATTTACACCCGCGATTTAGCAGGCGTAAATATCGTAGTCTGGGACTAAATTTCAAGATCATAATATGTCCTCTACGCTGGGGGAAGTAATTGTACAGCGATTAGAACAAGAATACCCGACAGTTTTTGATTTTATAATTCTTTTCATTTATTTATTTATTTATTTATTTATTTATTTATTTATTTATTTATTTATTTATTTATTTTTTGGTTTTGTTTATTTTCTTTTCTTTACTTTTCTCGAAGATTTGACAATCGCACATACACTCCTCATCTTGCCCATTCAAAACACTCTGCAGGGATTCCTCCTCCCCCCCCCCAACACACAGTTTCATAGTAATCTCCTCCTCCTCCTCCTCCTCCTCCTCCTCCTCCTACTACTACTACTACTACTACTACTACTACTACTACTACTACTACTACTACTACTCTACTACTACTACACTACTACTACTACTGTTGCTGCTGCTACTTTCTTTATTATCATTACTCCTACTACTACTACTACAACTACTACTACCACTACTACTACTTCTACTACTACTACTACTGCTGCTACTACTACTACAACTTCTACAACAACAACAACAACAACAACAACTACTACTACTACTACTACTACTACTACTACTACTACTACTACTACTACTACTACTACTACTACTACTACTATTACATTTCTTTTATGTCTTTTATCGTCCATTATTTTCTAGAAATTTCACGTCTCTCACTGGCCTTATCATTTCTATCACACCGCGCTAACGATTCGTTCACACTCCAACCATCGTTGAGTACAGCAGACGATGCAATTTATACTGCATTTCATTTTATTTGTTTTCAACGTTTATTTGTTTATTGTTGTGCCGACGAAGGGTTTGTACCCGAAACGCCCATTGTCTGTATTGTTTCCACCGATTCCTCTCCATCATCACTCTTTCGTTAGTATTTTCGGGACCCCATGCTTCAGGCAGCGCCCACCGCTCTCTACTTAGAACAATGCTACACCGTGGATAAGAATCATTTAAGTGCCATCGTTATTTATATTTACTAAAAACATTACACACACACACTTTCTCAAACAATTTTTACACCCCTAAACTTGTCTCACACTATTTTTATTTGTGGGGAAAAAACAACAACAAAACAAACAAAAAAAAAACAACAAAACGATCAAAACAAACACGAAGAAGAAATAGATATGATTTCTGTGCCACTTCGTATGACGCATGCGCAGCTGGAAAAGTAACACATTTCTATGACGTTTTGTGGTACGTTTCCGAGGAATCCCCAGTTAAAAATAGATTGACCTCTGTAGTCTGAGACTTCGCAAGCGTAGTCAGAGACTTGATAGTCAGGGACGAAGTCTGACTCCATGAATGGCTTACTTTCCGTAGTCTCTGACTTCCCAAAGTCTTAGACTACAAAGTCTCAGACTTTGCTATAGTCTGAGACTACCATAGTCCCGCTCCATGAATCAGACCCCTGAAGCAAATGTCGATATGCCCCCCCCCCAGCCCACCAATAAAACTAGACAAATTAAATGATTCTACTTGAAAATGGGGCTACAACTCCCAGAATCTTTGCTTAATCAAAAAAATGGAGATTGTTTGTCTGGAGAATCGATGGTTAAACAAGTTCACAGCAAGTAATTGGATTCAGTAGTCTGATGCCCGACAACGGCGGCCATCTTGGTTCTAAACAAAGAAAATCATTACTTTTTATTCTTCATGCTGGTTAGAACTTTTCATGTGCCGGTGATCAGAATGTGTAAAAGTCAAAACATTATCAAATTTATGTTTTTTTCCCTCTCGATACGCTTTTATGCTCGCGGAGAAATATTTCATACGGGCGTCCGCCATTGTTCCGATAGTTTGGAGCCAGTGTTACTAAGTTACCATGCGTCATTTGGAAGGAAGTGACCTTTACGACTGTTGAAGAGTATTATGTTAGGTTCTGGTCACAAAAGTCTTAGACTCAAACTTGAGATAAAGTGAGAGTGAAAGAAAGATAGATAACCTGGGTTCATATTTCATATCAAAAGTAAGAAGATTTTGGTTTCGGTATTGGCCAATCAAATGCACGATTTAGAAACTCGTTTTGGGTTGAACATAGCCAAAATATTAGGAAAATTTAGTGCCAGCCATAAATGTGGTAATATTAGATGGCTTGCAGCGCGACGAACGAGTATTAAATGTCCATTTAGACATAGTTTTTGCACACGATCCGACGAACAAAGATTAGACGCGGTGGATGTGGGTCACCGTGAATCGACACACACACACACACACATACAGTCACACAAACACACACACACACACACACACACACATGCACACCACCACCATCACACCAGCACCAAACACATACCACACGGACAAGGCACACAAATAAATAAACATAAATGAGTGAACTTCACTCAATAGAGAGACCCCTTTTCGTAGAGGGGCTTCAGCGAAAAGTAATCACTCAGGACGATCCGTCAACACGAAGACAGGAAAATATAAGGCGGCTCTTGATATCAGGAGCTTGGGTGGACATCCGTCGAACAAGATTGAATTCCTCGTTTACCTACACGCTCAGTTTTCATGAGTTTTGGTCCAGCTGGTTTTGGTCCATTATCCACAATTTGTGTAAATCCGTAGGACCGTGTACGAAAAGTCTGTAAGTTTAAATGAGTCATAAGAGAACTCTAGGCTGCAAATGTTATCGAGCCCTCCCTTTGATGCTGAAATGCTGAAAGTTGTAATGCTATCCTGCTTTGTTCTGATAATGTTATGCAGTGAGGTAACATTATGTCGTAAGAATCGAGCCGGTGGCCATGAGATAAAATCTGCTCAAGTTTCTCACCACAACGTTTTTTATCGATTCCTATTACAGAGTTATGGGCTGTGGTAAACAACGCCGGCGTGTCTGCCGTCTGTGAAATCGAGTGGTCTAGCGTCCGTGAGTACATGAAAATCATGGATGTTAACGTCTTTGGGACCGTGAGAGTGACCAAGGGATTCCTGCCTCTGCTGCGCCGCTCTGAGGGACGAGTTATTAATGTTGCCAGTCTTGCTGGTGAGTACTCATTAATTTGTTGGGGCAAGGGTTGATAGATTTATCTGTAACTTCATAGCGTATGAAGAGATCAGAACATTGTGTGCATTTTCAAATAAAGGGTTAAAGTTTTTGTTTTGTTTTTAAAAAATTGAAATCCGCTTTTTAGGACCGAAAATAGTGCCGCCATCAAGAGTTATTGACATTGAAAGGTCACTAGGTGTAAATCAAGAATCTCCAAATTTTAATTTCGAGTATTGGTAAAACATTCCAGCCACTTTTTCGTAATTCGCCTTTCGTGCGTCGCTAAACATTAACCAATGGGAATATCCCCTGTATCTAACCTTATGTACAGACTCTGAACTAGTTCTTGTGTCATACAAACATACCTTACTCCATTGAGTGTGATTAATTACTATTATTATTATTATTATTATTATTATTATTATTATTATTATTATTATTATTATTATTATTATTATTATTATTATTATTATTATTATTATTTATTATTATTATTATTATTATTATTATTATTATTATTATTATTATTATTATTATTATTATTATTATTATTATTATTATTATTATTATTATTATTATTATTATTTTATTATTATTATTATTATTATTATTATTATTTATTATTATTATCATCATTATTATAACTATTATATTATCATTATTATTATTATTATTATTATTTTATTTATTATTATTATTATTATTATTATTATTATTATTATTATTAGTTTTGTTTTATTTATTATTATTATTATTATTATTATTATTATCATTATTATTATTATTATTTATTTATTTATTCATTATTATTATTATTATTATATTATTTATTTATTTATTTATTTATTATTTTATTTATTATTATTATTATTATTATATTATTATTATATTATTATTATTTTATATTATTATTATTATTATTATTATTATTATTATTATTATTATTATTATTATTATTATTATTATTATTATTATTATATTATTATTTTTATTATTATTATTATTATTATTATTACATTATTTATTATTATTATTATTATTATTATATTATTATTATTATTATATATTATTATTATTATATTATTATTATTATTATTATTATTAGCCTATATCAGCCCCAGCACAGCGCCGCAAATTGAGCTAGAGAGAAATGGCTTGTTGACGGCCATGTAACGCGATCGATATTCAAACTAGGTATCTTTCGGGTACAAAGTAAAGACCATACCGCTAAGCCACACTGAACCCCCCCCCCCTTACTTATCAAACGTCATGGCAATGTACGGTTTCCTCGAACGTTTTTGCATGTCCCTAGTTCAAGGAGTTCAAGGAAACCGTTCTAGAGTGTATTATTATTATTATTATTATTACTATTACTATTATTATTATTATTATTATTATTATTATTATTATTATTATTATTATTATTTATTATTATTATTATTATTATTATCATCATAATTATTATATGTTTGAGTCGTGTACACATATTTGCATGTCTGATAACTGAACGTAATGAAGGGCTTGGTTTAAATATTTTGCGTTGGTTTTAGAGTATTTCCATAACTAATTGGGTTCTCAAAGTACCCTTTGATTTCAGTGTTTTTATTGATCCTCCTCCTACCCATCTTCCTTTTCCTCCTTCTTCTCCTCGTGTCCTGCTTCTCAAACCCCCTCTTCCTACTCTCCCTTCACTTCATCCTCTTTCTCCTTCTCCCCTCTTCCTCCTCTTCCTTGTCAGTATTATCATAAACATCGCCGTCGTCGTGGTCGTCGCCGTAGTCGTCATCGTCGTCGTGATCATCATCATCATCATCATCATCATCATCATCATCATCATCATCATCATCATCATCATCATTATCATCATCATCATCGTCATCATCATCACATAACGAATTATTTACATGATGCCAAAACCAACACTTTAATTTCAGGTCGCTACTCTTTACCCTACTTCTCTGCATACACGATGTCCAAGAAAGCTTCCATTGCCTTCTCGGATTGCCTGAGGCAAGAGATGAGAAAGTTTAACATCAGCGTCATAACCATCGAACCTGGTCTTTACAAGTAATCATATAAAAATCACTAAAACGATTATACTGAATCTTAGAAAAAGAGAAAAAAAAAACATTCACTGTTATTTCCTGAATTTCTATATGTTTTAATGACTTCATTGCGTTTTAGAACGCTTTTTATTACCCATGCTGGACTGTTTTTGAAATATAAGTTTAGATCTATTTTAGGCGGAGAAGATTCAAAAGGAATTGTTGATTTGCCTTCGAACATTCAGAATTGACGATAGACTACCAGATTAAAGATCATGGCTCGCTCATTAATCTCTCAGTTGAAAATAATCGGATCTGCTCGTCAGTTCTTTACAGATTAAGAAACATATTCAAAACGGAACTATTGCAAGGGTCTGTCGATTGGCGTTTCATAAAATGAACACAATCCGTTCTGACATTGGATGTTTGACTCACTTGCTCCGAAGATTTACAATGCTGCCAGTTAAGGAAATGGTTAGATTCAAGGCATGTTTATGATTTAACGTTGTCTGAAATTCATAACACCTCCATGCCTTACAGCACTAAAATATCACCCGTCATTGGACAGAGCTTTTATTATGGAATTAAGTCTCTATAAAGTGTTATGTAAGCTCCGCCTTCTCTTTCTACTCTGACATACAGCAGACAACGACAGCTTTTCGAATGTCACAATTCGTCCTAACCGTTTTCATCTTCTTGAGTGAAAGGCTGGCTCCATTTTCGTTTTGAATTGATCGTGACAGGAAACGGACAGTTACAGCTACCTGCTCTATCGGTCATCTCATCCGGTGAAGTGCGAAGAAGTGCGCTTGCGGAGACTCTGTCAGGAAGATGATGAATTTGCCTTCAACGTGATCGCATGCTCGATTTCTTTAGGGCACGGGAATATCGGGGAACTACGACCATAAAAAATGTCACAATGTACGCAGATCAGTATTGTGAGGCCCAAGAAGAAAGCAAGCCGGAACGGACACATGAAGAATGAAAATGCAAGACCTGCGATACCCGAAGAAGTTAGGAAGCCTGGAAATGGTAAAACAATAACAAAACAAGCCACCACACAGGCCACAGCCTGTCACGCATCAGAGATCGAAATGTTGCTCTCACTGCAAGACAACAACCCACAACACAGCGGATTGCTGGACTAAAACAAAAAAGGCGACTGGCGGGAGATTATCATGCAAACTTGATAAATCGGAAACTGCAAATACCCCAATGCCTTACCCTACAACTGGACCAGTCATCGTAAATGGTGAATCGTACACCGGCCTTTGCGACACAGGACTTGATTACTCTGCGGTTGTTCAACCGAATTTAGTCAAGGCACACCAATACACCGGCGAGCAACTGGACAAATCGCATCGCTGAATTACCCGCCCCTTCGTCTACCGATAGCTCGAATAATCATCAACAAATGCCCTTTCGTACAAGGCAAAATAAAAGTCGCAGTGATGGAAGCATCATCACACCCAATAATTATCGGAGTTCGATATGTCTTCATCGCCGCACCAGCCGCGCCAATCCAGGCCTATTCTGTCACTTCAAGATCTCAACATAAACAAAACGAAGAGACAAACCTGACTACAAACCCATCGCCTGGTGAAATGAAAGACGCTCAAAACAGTGACCCAACCTTACAAAAGTGCTTCAAAAAGTTAAACCAGGCTACAGACCCTCCTAAGCGAGGCGACGTTATTGTGAAAAACTAACTATTATACCGGATCGCTACTGAAGGCCGCCATCAATTAATGTTACCACACCAGTACCGGACTCAAGTCATGGAGATTGGACACGATATCGCCTTCTCTGGACACATGGGAATGGGAGCCACAATTCAACGCATAGGTGGCATTATATCAGCAAAATTTATTCTGATAATAGCAAAGTCACAAATTAAATAGCGGGCACCGGTGTAAGATAAAGATCTGAGAGTGTAAGAATCAGTGCCAGACAAAGCAGAACGAAAAATACAAGAATAAAAGTATCTCAAACAATCTGTACGCATCGACTTCGGATCGAACCTCAGACCTGATTACTGTTTAATTACTGAAGAGGGCAATTGAAGGCATACGAATCAAAATACCTTGCAAATTGGTCTTTTCATTTACTTTTAGTTTGAAAAGAAATGTGATAACAATACTAACTTCTTGCTGAATTTGAATTCACAATGCCGCATTTGCTTTCCTTATTGCAAAATACGAATTTCCGTACTATAATAAGACTAAGACTTTACGTCACGTAAAGATATGAATGGGTTTTTCTTACGTCAACTTTTTACAGTTACACCTTGCAAATTTGAATTCCTTATGCCGCATTTTTCTCACTATGACGCTTTGAAAACAATTTGCTCTGTAAACACTATTTTAACATACATCATTATTACACATTCTCAGGACACCCATCCTTAAACTCGACAATTTGATCGACTCCAACAAGAAGTCCTGGGCGGAAACACCAACGGATGTCAGGGAGGATTATGGGGAAGAATATTTCGATACATTTCAGCAGCTCGTCTCCGACAGCGTTGCCACGGCACGGCTCAATTTACATGAGGTACTGGTAGTAATAGTCAAAGAGCGTATATATTACTACAACAATGGGACAGGCCAAAACGGTGCAAATTATAAAATGTTTTCAGCCACAAATGTTTTGCACATAAATTTAAACGGCTATAACTTTTGAATGAATTACAATAAAATCATAATTTAAAAGCTGAAGATAAATTCAAAACAACGCGTTTATTGTGAATATATATTTAAAAAATTAACTACCAGGAACGTCTCAGAATCAAACCGTTCAATTTATATGGTGATAAAACGAGACAACAAATTCAGCATAATTTGTGCGTCTTAGAATTTTCAAGTGAAAAAAAAACGTATATTTGGCCGAAAAGAAACAAAAATGAGTTAAGGGGGTAATTTAACAAGTAGAATAATAAACTATTGTTCTGAAAGTTACAAACTCGAACAAACTTTGTTTGTGGCAGGTCGGGCAGTCTATTCTCATGTTTTGCCTTTTGCAGGTAACCGACAACATGATCCATGCAGTGTGCGCTGAACATCCTAACATCCGATACGTTCCGTACTGGAAACATCGATTAAGAGCGTTCCTTATCGGAGCCTTGCCAATTACAGCAACGGATAAATTGTTTGCCTACAGGTAAATGTTTTAAATAAAAATTGATTTATTTTAAAATAATAATAATAATAATAATAATAATAATAATAATAATAATAATAATAATAATAATAATAATAATAATAATAATAATAATATAATAATATGAATATGAAATGATATGATGATGATGATGATGATGATGATGATGATGATGAGATGTATAGTAGTAGTAGTAGTAGTAGTAGTAGTAGTAGTAGTAGTAGTAGTAGTAGTAGTAGTAGTAGTAGTAGTAGTAGTAGTTGTAGTAGTAGTACTAGTAGTATTAGTGAAAATGTTGCTGCTTGAAGGTTGAAGGAAAAAATAACGATAAGTCATGAAATGTAAGATCAATTTAACTCATGTATATCTTATCCGAGAAACTAATATCGAGAATATCTACTCAAGAGTTTCCTGAGGTTTCCCGACGACTGATTTCCCTTGTTTTCGCAACGTGATAACCCGTGATAGTGAGTAGCCTGCTACTACTACAACTTAGAAGGGGATTGGAGACTTATTCTTATTTAATTATAAACGTAAGATTCCATTTTACTCTAAAAGATTTCAATAAATCAAGGAAAAACAAAATAGGTGGAAGTGTCATTTGAAACCTTATTTATCTTTAAATAAATGTTGAATATTCTTATATCAGGAATGTTCTATTACTTTGATAGAGCTAAAGAAATAAAATAGATTACACCAAGGAGAAAAAGAAAAGGACGAGGAGGACGAAGAGGAGGAGCAGGGGGGGGGGGGGGCGAAGCAAAACAAGAAGGAGATTGATGAAGAGAAAAAGAAGAAAAAGAAGACGAATGAAAAGAAGAATACGTTGGAGGGGGAGGGAGGAGGAGGGGGAAAATGAAGAAGAAATTAAATTGTTTATTTGTGTTTATGTATGTTTGTGTATGTATTACTATATTATAAATCTGATAAACAAAAGAAAGTGGATAGGAGGAGGAAGAGGAAGATGATGAGGAGAAAAAGAGGGAGAGGGTAGAGAACAATAAGAAAGAGGATAATTATGTCTTCATCCATGGTGGCTTGTACTCTTGAGCACTTGCAGGTCAGTTGTTTCCACGTATCACGATCTTGAGGTGCGCACGAAGTCAATATTATTTTATAAATCACGTTTTGGCCATTATTAGATTATTCAAATATGCCATTCCCTATCTTCTTCTGGCTCTTTTTCCTTCGATCTTCCCAACTTTTCTATTCCGCCTCTCCTCCACACATGTCCAAGAAATTGTCACTGTCTCTTTCTGATGGTATATAATACAGACCTGCCAACCAGTACGGTTTCGCGTATTTTAGTACGATTTTTGGACCCAAATTCCCGGATACGATTCCAAAGGATTAAGTACAATTTTTTTTAAATGTGTGATGTGAATGATGTTGATGATACATTTGATGTAATGATACACCAACTGTTGAAGTTGACAGTGTTTCTGAATGAATGATGCATCACATAATTTAGTACTTTAGTTATCATTTCAGTTAGTTTTATGATGCCGATTTTCACCAATATTTTTCTCATACATTTATGAGGATTTGCATAGAATTATTATTATTATTATTATTATTATTATTATTATTATTATTATTATTATTATTATTATTATTATTATTATTATTATTTATTATTATATTATTATTATTATTATTATTATTATTATTATTATTATTATTATTATTAGTAGTAGTAGTAGTGGTAGTGTAGTAGTAGTAGTAGTAGTAGTAGTATAGTAAATAGTAGTAGTAGTAGTAGTAGTAGTAGTATGAGGAGGAGGAGAAGGAGGAGGAGGAGGAGGAGGATAAGTAGTAGTAGTAGTAGTAGTAGTAGTAGTAGTAGTAGTAGTAGTAGTAGTAGTAGTAGTAGTAGTATGAGGAGGAGTAGTAGTAGTAGTAGTAGTAGTAGTAGTAGTAGTAGTAGTAGTAGTAGTAGTAGTAGAGTAGTAGTAGTAGTAGTAGTAGTAGTAGTAGTAGTAGTAGTAGTAGTATATAGTAGTAGTAGTAGTAGTAGTAGTAGTAGTATACTAGTAGAGTAGTAGTAGTAGTAGTAGTAGTAGTAGTAGTATAGTAGTAGGAGGAGGAGGAGGAGGAGGAGGAGGAGGAGGAGGAGGAGGAGGAGGAGAAGTAAATGCTCCAAAATAAAGAAAGAAAGAAAGAAAGAGAGAGAGAGAGAGAGAGAGAGAGAGAGAGAGAGAGAGAGAGAGGGAGAGAGAGAGAGAGAGAGAGAGAGAGAGAGAGAGAGAGAGAGAGAGAGAGGGGTAGGGAGGGAGGGAGCAAGCACTGGATAACATATATGGAAAATATCTTGCTACTGTTGCAAAATGTCATCTATTGAATTGAAGACCACTCTCCCAAATATTTTCTCCAAAAACTTACTCATAACTGAGCAGATATCACCATCACAACTTCGTTTGGTACATCAGCATCATCATCCCCACATCATCATCTCTTACCATCACCATCATGGCATCACCACTTCACTACAACCGCCATCACAGCATTGTCAGAGAGAGAGAGAGAGAGAGAGAGAGAGAGAGAGAGAGAGAGAGAGAGAGAGAGAGAGGGGAAATTCTTCATTGGTGTGTTTATGTGCGTTGCGTGTGTGTGTGTGTGTGTGTGTGTGTGTGTGTATGTATGTGTGTACATGCACTCATGTTATTATGTCATTAGAGAGTATGATTAGGACTCAAAATATATTTAGAGTATATTGTAATAGTATTAATATGTGTAGCTTAGTTGCATATGGGAGAAACAAATTTTTTTTATTAATGATTCCCACTGAATTCTAGCGGTCGGACTTGGGCGTTCAGGGTTGCATGTGGTTTTGTGTATTGGTGCGTTGTGTCCTGCTGGCGGGTGTTTTAAGCATTTTGGACAAACTCACAGAATCGATAGTTATTCCCAGCGGCGTGGCGTATTGATGGCATATGGTGGTGCCATGATTAGAAGAAGAAAAAAAATTCTAAAACAGTGAACACGATTAAGAGGAGAGAGCTCATGTTAAAAACTCTCTTTTTTTAAAGGGTGGGGGGGGGGGGGGGGTCGATGGTTTCTACGAGTGGACAAAACTCACAAAAATAAATAATTCATGAAAACAACTCTGAGATACAAGTCCGGTGTGAAAAGGTCTTTGTAAGTATTCTTTGTCCACCATTTGAAGGATTGGATTTGGTAGATAATGCAATCAATATGTGATAAATGTAAAATAAAAGAGAAAAAAAAAACCTATGACAGAAATTATTTACTTTTAGTACTTGTAAAGAAAATCTGAAAATCTTTTTATAATTTGTTTATTGAAATCTGGAATGGCATCTATTTCAGCTTTGTGAATTGACAGAATCATTAACAAATTTAACCGCTCCTGTTTCATTGAATTTCGCAAGAAATTTTTCACTCTTTTAGGGGTGCTAAAACAACGTTCAGGAGGTCAAGAAATACGATGGAAGTGGTGAAGGTCAATATAGCCTATAGATGTCCATTATTTGTCAGTGTTTGTTGTATCTGTAAAAAGTAGACAATAAAAACAAAAGAAACGTTTGTTTTTTCTAAACTAACTGTGAGCCATTCATGTCTGTCATACCATGTCACTGAAAAAGAGCGTTTTCGAGATTTCCACACCTGTGTTAATTCAAAATCAGTTGGTTGGTGAGGAACTAGTCTTTTTATTTCTAATTTGTCATCTAGTGTCAATCTCCCAAACGGTCGGTGAAGCAAAGAGTCAACTTGATTCATTGCAATTCATTGTTTAACAAAACAAAACTTCAAAGTATATCTCAAATAATGGAAATCAGTGGAATACGATTAATGATTGCACAAATAAAAGGTAGATTCAGATCTTAAAGCATCACAAAGAAAAAATCACTCCACTTAAGTACTTAAGAAATAAAAAAACACACCAAAGTATAACTGTTGACAATCTTCGCTTTCTTTCTCTGACTGACACAAATACACACGCACAAACACACACACACACACACACAAATAAATGCTCATACACACGTAACCATCAACTCGACACTACAAACAAGAAAAATGTTGGTAAATTCGTCCACAATGCTTCGTTGCAAAGGATTACTTTATTCATTAATCGTGAAAAAGAGGTGGGGAGGGGGGGGGGGCAGGGGGAGGGTTGATATGTCATATTTTTAAGTTTTATGTTGTTTTTCTTTGCTACTTACAAATAAACTTGACAATGATCAGTG
>NC_088364.1:23206779-23254279 GCF_034508935.2 Berghia stephanieae | reverse complement strand
AAATTTATATATATATATACTAGTAAAAAGCCCGCAATTTCGGGGGGAAAGCACAATTTTTATTCGATATTGTACCCACCATCATTTAATGAGGGCAGATTGGTAAACAACGTTGTCTGTGTAACTTAGTACATCCTCTGTTGATTTTTCTGTGTGGCCCAACATGAAGTGTAAGCCCTGACCCGTGACACAGCAACATACAGGTGTCCGTGTGTGAAAACAGTTTGTGGTAAGAAAATCAACTGCGAAAATAAACCTGAAGTAGCAGACGTGAGCAGAGCTTAAAGACGATCCTGGGATCGATAACTTACCTTACAGTATTACGGTACTCTGGTGATCATGAATGGTGGCGTTTGTATGCACATCCACTGGAGGTGTACAAAAATGCACCGTTTTTATGCACCCCCGTTGGCGGTGCTGGTTGATTAATGAAAATGTTGCTGCTTGAAGCTCGAAGGACAAAATAACGATAAGTGTTGAATTGTAAGTCTCAATTTAATAGACGAAGACAAACTGTGGACGTTTCTGATTTCCCCTTTATCAACAAAACACGACGAATAAGACACTAAGGACGAATGAGAGATGTGTAGAATGAATTGCGTAGATAAGGTAAATAGACCTAAACAATGATGGGACAGGAAGTTTTTGAAAAATAACAATAACAACAACAACAACAACAAAGAAGAAGAAGAAAAAAAAACCCAATAAAATGACAAAGGCGCGGTAAACGAATACACTGATGATAATGATAAAATATTATAAAATGATAACAATCGACGTTTACATATAAATGCACGTCGATAACATTGAATGGTACCGATGTTGTTTAAAAAAAATAAATAATAATACTAATAATAAAATAATATAATATAATAATAATAATAATAATAATAATAATAATAATAATAATAATAATAATAGATTAATTTAAGGTTTTAAATATATGTCCAGTAACTATAACAACAAAAATGATGTATTTCTCAATAAAATAAACTTTTTTTAAATGTCCACATTTTTTAAATGTCAATGCGATTGAACTGAGTACTTTCAAGGTTAGAGTCTGACAGCTTATCCACTGCGCTACGGAGCCAGCTGACTGTTCATAACTTTTAATAAGGTCTTTCTAAAACCTTATTTTACCTTCAATGCAACTTCTATTTTCTGGTTTTAAATTTCAATTCTTTAGATTATTATTATTATTAATTAATTTATTACCAAAGAAGTTAAACCTAAGAATTATCGACCCGAAACCATCACAGTGAAAGCATCAAATGGGCAATAATAATACTTGATGTCATAAATAGATGAAAACTGCTGAAAACTTAGTGTAGATCTGAAATCCGTAAAGTGAATACATTATTTCGAATGCAACGATTTGCGTAAAAAACGCCAAACTGACAACTTTTTACAGTATCGAAATTGATTGTTTTTGAGAGTGTTAGTGTCGTCGGTACATGTTTTATGATATCTGTTTGACTCGACGAACTTTCAAACTGACTTTAAATTATAAAAGGAAATCACAGATGACTTCTTGCTGCTGTCACTAATGATTTATACTTATACCGACATCCCTTATTTATTATTTTTTGTATTTATTTTCAATCCCATTGTATTTATTTTCCAACAACAGTCTACACGTTTTTATATTTCACTTTCTAAACTGCATTACACTGTTCCTCCCCACCTACCCTCTTTTCACTTAATTAATTGCGCACCTATTAGAAATATCAAGCATTCTATTTTAATTCGTGCTTCCTTACAAAGGAGCATACAACCAGTGTTTTGTTTATTCATCTTTACTACGCCACTACCACATTATCTCATTCATCAGTGGTGTTTCATTCATCCTGTTTTGTTGATAAAGGGGAAACCCGAAACGTCTGTTTTTGTAATTAAATTGAAGCTTACATTCAATTTCACATTATTATTTATTTCTTCGAGCTTTGAGCAGCTACATTTACAGTGAATACATTATTTCGAATGCAACGATTTGCGTAAAAACGCCAAACTGACAACTTTTTACAGTGTCGAAATTGGTTGATTTTGAAAGTGTTAGTGTCGTCGGTACGTATTTTATGATATCTGTTTGACTCAACGAACTTTCAAACTGACTTTAAATTATAAAAGGAAATAAAGTTATCTGTTTATCTATCTGTAAAAAATACATTTCCAATTTTCAAATCTTTCAGTAGAGTTGTGCGCCGTATAATTTTTTTTTATTGACTCAAATAAGCACAATGTTCTCCACAAAGCTATATTTTTTAAAGAAAGGATATATTATATATATATATATATATATATATATATATATATATATATATATAATATAATATATATATTATATATAATATATATATATATTATATATATATATATATATATATATATATGTATATATAAATCTAGCAATCAATTTCAGAATTTGGAAAGTTTATTACGTTGGCCGTATAAACTCTCTGGTAGAGTAAGCGTGAATACTAGAATTGCTTAAATTGTTTCAAATTATATTATTTATCTTGAAATAAGGTCACCTGGTCTACGATTTCACGCAGAGACAGAACATCAAGAATAATTTTACTTCAATGTTATTCTACATATTAACTGATCCTAGGTAAACGCTTGTTCTAGACAATATTTTGCATTGGTTTAGGTTTTGGGTTATCGGACTTGTAAACATTATATTTTATTCATATATTCTGAGCAATAAATTATTGAAACAATAAATACCTTCAGCTTTTTGTCAATGTTTCATTTGATAATTTGTGCTTTTTTACATAAGATTGTCAAACAATAGTACTGACCCATGGCGTTGGCACATGTTGGTCAGTACCGACCGAGCCATGGGCGTTGGCGCCTGTACTGAAGATGAAAGGTTACGAACAAGTAATAACAAAAAGCCAAAATTGTGGGAAAATATCATTTTTTGAAGTAAATTGTTCTGAGACAAATAAATCCGCTCCTCCCGTCCCGTACTAGTCACTTCTTTTGCCAGTTTACGTAATATTTATGCAAATTTATGAATTAAACAAGTGGGATTTTACAAACCTGTGAAAATAACAAAGAATTTCGTTCTCTCAATAAATTATCGGAGACTACGCTTTGATTGACTCAATACAACAAAATAAAATGAAAAGATAAATCATAATTCCATGCGACGGTTACGAAAAGTGAGTTGCTAAGCGAAGGAAGCAAATGATCCCATTGTTCTATTGAATACAACTCACTTTCTTTCTGGTCACAACAAGAGATGAAGTGAGTAGAAAAGTGCCAGAAGACAATAAAGAATAAAAAAAAATTTCTCGGCGGTGATGGGGGTTTGAACCCGCGACCTTATTGGTACGACAACTCCGCCTGGCCGGTGAGAGCGTGGCTCTACCGTATGAGCTATCCACGATCCCCCCCCCCCCCCCCCCAAAAAAAATAAATTAAATCGTATCAAACTCAGGTCATTCTTGGAGGTCATTCCGACTACCAGAGATCGCGGATCTAACACACACAACCTCCGCGAAGTTAGTTTGGCCAGCTATTACCCCCTCTTGGATCTTCGACCTTGTCGCTGGTGAGGGGGCTTGAGGCACACGGAGGGCTAAGGTGTAAATCCCGGTTGACCGTCACGAGACCATCCCGGGTATCGAACCAACGAGCCACATGAGCTGCTCGTCCCGGTGTGTGACTAAAGAAGATCCAACGCGGTGACCGAATAGCAGCCGATATCCCGGGCGCCACACTACTATGTTCATGATGGTTCCTATACAGCATTTTCAATGGCGAAGCGGTCTGCCGCCTAGCCAAATAATGCCGCGTTCGTGTCGCCAGGGTCTCGTCACGTTCGAAAAGAAAGCAAGCGTCCCAACACACTTTCGATTCGCGGCCTGCCGAATGAGAAAAGCGATGTCGGGAATAGCGACCTGACGCAGATATTGTCCCTCAACATCGAGAGCCAGAGTATGGCAAAAAATGAGCTTTTGTCAAAGCTACTGGCCGCCCATAGCATAGATATCCTCCTATTACAGTAGACCCACCTTTCAGGCGCGCAATCTTCCCGATTCCAGATCCCAAGCTATACGGTGGTCCAACGAGAGGACACTTCGAGGCTCAAAGGAGGGGTTAGCGTTTACGCTAAAGAGCCATCGAAGGTAAGAGTCATAAGAGAGCGTAACGGACAGCAATGGGGTGAACCGATTTTCCGTGGAAGTAGGTGGACTGTGTTTGCATAATATTTACAAACCACCTAGAGCGACTTGGACTACAACACCGATACCGGTGGTCAGCCATCCTTCCATCTGTCTGGGAGACTTTAATAGCCACCATCACGAATGGGGCTACCGAGACTGCAACGAGGCAGGAAGACAACTCCGCTCATGGATGGACTGTAACGATCTACACGTAGTGTACGATCCTACAGCCAAGGGTACCTTCAGGGGTACCCGCCATAAGAAGGAGTATACTCCAGACCTCACCCTCGTTACGAAAGGCGCGAACGGTGAACCGCTGCAGGTAAAGCGAACAGTCCTCGGGGACTTTCCGCACAGCCAGCACAGGCCGGTTCTTGTCACAGCGGGGGTGACAATACCGAGGGTGTAGTCTCTCCCACTTTGCAGATGGAACTTCGGGAAGGCTGATTGGGAGGAATTCAGTTCCTATATCGAGCAGGTTTGCCCTGCCATTCCTCCCAAGTCCGAGAATATAACCAGATTTAGCAGGCTACTGGCTAAGAGCGCTCAACGTTCTATTCCACGGGGCAAACGAAAATTCTACACCCCTTGCTGAACGGCAGAGTCGGAAAAGCTGTACAAAGAGTACCAGCAGACCCAGTACCAGGACGTAGCCGATAGACTACTTCAGTCTCTGGCAGAGGGAAGGAAGCAACGTGGCAGGAGACCGTGGAAAGTCTCGACTTTACACACTCCAGCCGCCACGCTTGGCGTTTGATAAAGCAATTGGATCCGGACCAGAATTACGCGAAGGCTGCATCGGAATGTGAGGCAGACACAATTGCCAAGAATATTAAGAACCGTAGCAAACGGGTCCTAATCATGCTTTTGAGCGCGGCGTCCGCAAGGCGTACCGTACTATTTTGGACTCGCTACCTGCGGATGAGTTGGATCGAGAAGTGGGTGCAGCCATTAGCGATGTGAAGAACGGTAAAGCAGCAGGGATAGACGGCGTATATCCCGATATGGTGACGCATCTGGCTGTCATCTGCATTTTTTGCGGCCGCAAATGGCAATTTGCGGCCGCAAATATCAGGGCGATCCGCAAATTTCCCAAAATTGGCAAATCGTGGCAAATTTTTGGAAAATTGGCAAATCGCGTGCAAATTTTTGGGGAAAAAAAAGAAGCGGAGCAAAATAACGAAAAAAAAGTGCGACACTTGAGAAATGTTGCAGCTTTGCCTGGGCTCAAACCAAGGGAAGCTACTCTCTACGGATAATGATCCTTTAAAATCTTTGTAACAACGCTAATCACAGTCATTTCATTTCTCAAGTCCTTAAATGTAAAAAATTGTCTTTTATATAATTTTTTTCTGTATCGCGTGTTAATTTTTACTGAAACGCTTAGTTTTCCTCCGCAAATTTTTTGGCAAATTTTGGTCTTTTTGGCAAATATCTTGGCAAATTTTGGGGTTTTTTTGGGCAAATTTTGGCAAATTTTAGGTCCCAATTTGGCAAAAAATGCAGATGACAGATCTGGGCCCCAGGGCAGGGGCCTGGCTGGCAGAGGCAATGTCTGACGTCGTGCAAAAGGAAAGCTCCCACAAGTGTGGAAGCATGCGAAGATAGTTGCCATCCTGAAGCCCGTGAAACCGGCGAAGGAGGCCGACAGTTACAGACCCATATAATAATAATAATAATAATAATAATAATAATAATAATAATAATAATAATAATAATAATAATAATAATAATAATAATAATAATAATAATAATAATATTCATCCAAAAAAATGGAAATTCGTTTACAGACGTGGCATGCATAAAACGTAAAAACACAAAGTTGAGAATCTATGGCGACAATGAACTGTTTTCCACCGCAAACGACCTTCTTGGCAGTAAGAAATCCACACCCCTTCCAGCGTCTAGAAATAACACCGAACTAGCTCAAAATTTTGCCAACTATTTCCACGGCAAGATAAAATCCATTAGGGAAAACTTAGACAATACATCATCATCATCGTCACCGAGCTTTGGACCATTCCATGGAACGCCACTACATGTTTTCGATCCAGCCACTGAGGATGAAGTGAAGTCAGCCATTTTAGATAGCCCATCAAAATATTGTGACTTAGTAGACCCCATCCCAACTAGTATTCTTAAGGCTTGTATTGAAGAACTGTTACCAACAATAACTGAACTTATAAATAATTCGTTGGTCTCAGGTAGTGTCCCCGACTCGTTTAAACGTGCCATTGTTAAACCACTATTAAAGAAGTCCGATCTAAATGTAAACGAACTGAAAAATTACAGACCTGTCTCCAACCTTCCATATCTATCCAAAGTGCTTGAACGCATTGTGTTAAAACGACTTTTGTATCATATCCATCTAAATAATTTAAGTGAAAATTTCCAATCTGCCTATAAATCACATCATAGCACTGAAACTGCCCTTTTAAAAGTATGCACTGATATTCTTAATAGTATTGACAAAAATCATGTCTGTTTATTGACTATGTTGGACCTTTCGGCCGCATTTGACACATGATCACGAGATACTTATTAAACGATTAGAAATTACTTTTGGAATAAGAGACACTGCGCTTAGTTGGTTTAAATCATACCTAACATCAAGATCTCAGTCGGTTCTGATCGATGGCGCAGTATCAGAAACATTTCCTCTAAATTACGGCGTTCCGCAGGGGTCTGTCCTTGGTCCTGTTATTTTTACTCTTGATACTCAACCTCTTTCGGATATTATTGTTAAAAATAAATTAATGTATCATTTCTATGCTGATGACACTCAGATCTATATAAGCGATATCCCTAGTAATATCCCATCATTGATTACCCGTGTTGAATTCTGTATTAGAGATGTTAAATGCTGGATGGAAATTAACAAGTTAAAGCTGAATAATGAAAAGACAGAGGTGATGGTGTGTGGTAGAAAAAGTGTTTTGAAAGATGATTTTCTGAAGTTTACTCTAAATATAAATGGGTGCACAATTAACCTCTCAACGTGTGTGAAAAACCTCGGGGTAATGCTAGATCAACATATGACTATGCAGGCACAGTTTGATTCTCTATGTAGAAGTTTGACAATAGGATTAAAAAGAATTGCTTCAGTTAGACCTTTCCTAACAAGAGAAGTAACATGCAAACTAATAACATCTTTCATACTATCTAAAATAGATTACTGTAATTCGTTAATCTCGAATGTAAGCAACGATAAAATATCACGCCTTCAAAGTATCCAGAATGCGGCTGCTAAATTGATTTTAAGAAAGAAGATAACATCCTACTCGTTGCCACTTTTGTATGAGCTGCATTGGTTACCAGTTAAAGTGAGAATCGAATTCAAACTAGCAGTATTGTGCTATAAGTGCCTTAATGATCAAGCACCATTGTATATTACTGAATTTTTAGAAACGTATAAGCCAACGAGGAGTCTACGTTCTGCACTAGATTCTACAAAATTAATTGTTACAAATAAATATAAATATAAATTTTACGGCGGCAGATCGTTCAGTCACGTCGGACCTTCCATCTGGAACTCTCTTCCTAAAAGAATAAGAGAAGCGCAGTCCTTATCAATATTTAAATCAAAGTTAAAACACCATCTCTTTGTTAAAACACATCTTGATTAATGCATCTTTGTAATTTGACCCCAATATGAATGTTAATTTAGTTTATGTTATTATATCATTATTTTATATTATTTCCGTATTTGACATAGCATGTGGATGTATTATAACATATCTTGTATTAATGACTTTATGTTTAGTTATTACATTGCTGTATAATGATAATATTATGTTGATGTAGTTTGTATAATGTTTCATTTGTATCATAATGTCACTGTATTATTGTTTCGCGCATTGAGCATCACCCAGTGATGAAAATGAGCGTTATAAATGTCATGTATTATTATTATTATTATTATACATACATACATATATATATATATATATATATATATATATATATATAATATATATATATATATATATATATATATATAAAATTTTATTATTAATATTATCAATACAATGTAAAAATATACAACCAAGAACCAATAGCAACACCTTATATATTAATTTAATAAATTGAGATAGGCCATACCTCTGGCCTTAAGTCCGAACTTGTGGGTGTATTTAAAAGATAGTATTTAATTTAAATCACAGTTGTGCGTTAAAAATTCGAACACCATGTGGCAAAAATGAATTAAGGTGACGTGTTGTTTTGTTTTTATAGATATAAGGCGACGGCTCCTCATGGAGAACTTAATATATTTGCGAAGGGGGTGATCGCCATCCTTCATAACTTTCTCCATTTTACTAAGACAAAATCTCTTGAACAGTTCTTTCACATTGTTAAATTGGGTGAGTATAACTCCTGGCTTTATCAATTATCCGATCAATTTTCTTAATGTCGCAAATACTGGCATTTCCACACCATACAAAAAATAATAACCGTCTCTACTGAGCTGTCTTTACAAATTGTTGGTCCTAGACGCCACCCGAGCAGGCGGGCTTCAGGGAAGGGAGGTGCGCCACGGAACAGGTCATTGCAGGTCAACAGCAAACAGGTGCTGTATTTATAGACCTATCAGCGGCGCATGATACGGTCTGGTGCGAAGGGTTAATGCTCAAACTTGCAAAGATCATAAGGTGCAAAAAAACCTTGAAGTTGTTCTCTTCTATCTTAGGGGAAAGACAATTCCACGTCGCGATGTGAGACGCCACAAGTAAAGTAAGGAAATTGAAGAATGGGGGTCCCTCAGGGTTCGGTACTTGCGCCAATGTTGTTTAACGTTTACATTAGCGATATGCCGAACACTTCCTCCCTGAGGCTGGGATACGCGGACGACTGGGCACTCGTTAGTAAAGTGTGGAACCGTCTCGAGAGCGTACTCGGCGAGGACGTCACCAGACTCAAATCCTACTTCGACAAGTGGTACCTGAAGATGAACACTTCAAAACCCGTGGCCACTGCATTCCACCTATGCAGTGCATAGTCGGGGACCAGCCACTCCCATATGAGCCACATCCAAAATATTTAGAGGTGACATTGGATCGCAGCCTTACCTATCGGATGCATCTCGAATGAGTTGCCCGGAAGATAGAGAAACGCGACAGTCTTCTGAGGAAGCTGGTGGGATCGACTGGGGCGCTAGCCAAGCGCTCCTGAGAACGTCCGCCCTGGCACTATCTATTCCACCGCGGAGTATTGCGCTCCAGTGTGGGGTAGAAGCAGAAACGTTGAGAAGGTGGATGTAAAACTTCGCAAGTCGATGCACATAGTGTCAGGAACGCTGGCAACAACTCCTAGAGAATGGGGCCCGATAATGGCAGCGATCCAGCCCCCCGATGTCCGGAGGGAGACGATTACGGGAAACTGGCTGAGTAAGATCCGAGAGAGAGAGGGAATGGGGAAGCCCCTCTGAAGCGCATAATGGACGGTGCCCCCGTTTCGAGCCGAAATAAGTCCCTGCAACCCTTGTACGCAGCTTCCCTGACTACGGACAGAGATGCATATACGAGATGGAAGTCGGATTGGACGAATTCAATCCCTCGGGGCGGGGACGTAGCTTGGTGAGAAGTTGCCAGGCTTTGATACCAGTAAGAGGAGACACTGGGTGGCGGCTAATCGGCTTCGGTCGAGGAGCTGCCTAACAGCAAGTGCGCTTCATCAGTGGGGACTTTCCACATGTCCCACATGTACCCGATGTGGGCAAGAACCCGAAACGGCAGAGCATCTAGTCGAACGTTGTGTTGTGACGATGCTACCAGGCGGGTTTGCGACGGTGCACGAATGCGGACCGGACTTTGCTGATTGGGTCGATCGTCATAACATAGTAGTGTGAGAACTATAAGAGGCTGCTGCCAGGCTGCCAGCAATTAAGCTTAATAGCCAGTATTCTCAACACACATATAACATTAGAAACAATTGAGACATTGAGTATGCTCCGGTATATGGGGTGACTTTTTTTTTAATTCATTAAAAGTGAGTGGAGCAGGCACTTA
This sequence comes from Berghia stephanieae, assembly GCF_034508935.2. Taxonomy (NCBI): domain Eukaryota; kingdom Metazoa; phylum Mollusca; class Gastropoda; order Nudibranchia; family Aeolidiidae; genus Berghia; species Berghia stephanieae. The sequence goes on along the minus strand of NC_088364.1, from coordinate 23,244,099 downwards.
TGTTGGTAACAACAAGAGATGAAGTGAGTAGAAAAGTGGCAGAAGACAATAGAGAATAAAAATTTTTTAGACCCGCGATCTCCCTAGAACTTCTTTGATCACTTCACGGATTGTATCAGCAGTTATTTTCCATTCCTTTGGGAAACCAATTTCTAGTCTTCCTTGCATCGTTGTACCGTAGCAAATATTTCTCTTTGTTCTTCCTCTTTTACTTTCCATCATCGTGTTTTCCCCTCACTTTGTTTCTCTTTTATCTTCCTCTTTCCAAATGCCACTTTCGCAATAACAATCATATGTTGCGCAGCCATTCTCTCTCTCCCGTAATCTGATACTTTCTTCAAATTTCTCTTCCAGTACAAGTAATCCACTTGTGTCGTTCTTACACCACTGAAAACATCACTCTGTACTCATCTTTCTTTCTAAAGTATGTACATATTTAGTATTGCCAAGTCCATCTTTGTTGCAAATCTTACAATATCTTCGCATTCTTTCATTTCTGCTGCCATACACATACCTTCCCAACCAGCTCTCCTCTACGATATTGCTTTCTCCAACGTGCGCATTCAAGTCCGCACCGATGAAAACTCTTTCTGATTTGTCGAAAATTTCCATCTCCTTCCAAAATTCATCCTTCTTGGATAATAATAATAATAATAATAATAATAATAATAATAATAATAATAATAATAATAATAATAATAATAATAATAATAATAATAATAATAAGGCTAGAGCTATTGGTCAGTACTGACTCCCAGGCGCTAGCACATGCCGGTCAGTACTGACGAACAGACGCCAGTGCCTGGAGGTCAGTACTGACCAATAACCTGGTGTCTATTGGTCAGTATTGAACAACAGGTGCCACCGCCCACAGACAACCTCTCTTTGGTCTGTGAAACCGCCCACCATTGATCAGCACTGACGAACATCGGACCTGTTCGTCAGTGCAAAGACCTCTTCGCACTTATTCGTCACCATTAAAAAAACAAAAAAACAATTAAAATTCCAGGCTCTCAGGCCAACTTATCCGATGGCACACAGTAACACTTGGTCACTTAGATAAGTTTGATTTCTAACGCGTTAGATGCCGTTGGGGCAACGATATGACTCGTTATTTCAAGCCACCGTAAGATTCTTTTTTATTTTATGTTGTCCATTCTATTTCTTTGGGTTATTTTGTTTTTATTGTTTTTTTTCCCCCGTATATTTTCGTTATAGCTTAATTTAAAGAAAAATAGAGGAAAATTTGTTATATAATATTTCCTGTTACGATTCTTTCATAATACTTTGTCCATTCTATTACTACTACTACCACTCACTACTACTACCACTACTGCTACTACTACTACTACTACTACTACTACTACTACTACTACTACTACTACTACTACTACTACTACTACTACTACTACTACTTATATGTCTTTTATCTTCCATTATTTTCTGGAAGGTTCTGTTCCCTGACGCTGACCTTTTCTTATCAATCAGATCACCCCCCTGGGGCACCCTATCCTCTACCCACGCTAACATTTCATTCATACTGCAACCACCATTGAGTACAGACGATACAAGTTATTTTTCATTATATTTTATTTGTTTTCCACGTTTATTTGTATATTGTTGTGTTAATGAAGGGTTTGTACCCGAAACGTCCATTGTCTGTTTTGTTCCCATACGAAGCCTTTCATTTTCACTCTTTCGTTAGTATTTTACGATCACCGGCTTCAGGCAGCCCTTACCGTTTTCTACTTTTCCTGTCTCAGTAAGATGCGAGCAAGCCGAATTTCAAATGACAGGAATGAAGAAAGACGAGACAATGAAAGAGCTTTCACTTTCAGTTCTGGCGCCACCAAGGAATTTACCCAATGGAAACCGTACGGTGCTCTTATTGGCTAACCAACCAGCGGCCTCGATGAGAAAAATATCCGCCATTTTGATGTTGGCTGGGAATCGCGTTACTATAGTAAACAAGCGCTGATCGGCCGTTCATGAAAACAAGTTGCTGCTCGCTCGTTTAACTCAAAATTATTCAAAACGATCTCTCTAAAATGATATAAATGTGACTAAAAGGTTTCTCTTCACGGTCAAAACCACACAACATTCTATTAATGATTACGTCCGAGGCAAAAAGGAATATTGACAGGTCGACCGAGAGTTGAACTCGTGAGACGACAAACATCAATGCGAAGTGTAGCGAGAGTCAAGCTATTGTTTGTCTTGTCCTATTCTATATAGAGAAAAGGATAAATAGTATAGCCTCGTGTGTGAGTGGTTGCGTGTCATAGTCTTGTTTTTAAATTGTTTCTGTTGTTTATGTGTGTAGTGATGACTCTCTCACACTCAATTTCAATGCCGAAAGAGGAATTCCCGCACACAAGAAAGGGGAATTGGGGTGGTATTTGGCATACATATTGTATAGTATCTAGTTCTAAATAGATAACTGATTAGAATTATATTATGATATATAAACACAATGCCAAATACAATTCCGAAGCTTCCTTATTTCAAATGAAATAAAGCTCCAAAACCTAATGGTAGTGATTGTAGTACTGAGTGTTAGTGAGGTGATGTGGTGTTGGTGGTGGTTGTAGTTGTAGTAGTAATAGTGATGATGATGTGGTGGTGGTGATGATTGTAGTTGTAGTAGTAGTGATGATGATGATGTGGTGGTGGTTGTAGTAGTAGTGGTAATGGTAATGATATGGTGGTGGTGGTGGTTGTAGTAGTAGTGGTCGTGATGATGATGTGGTGGTGGTGTTTGTAGTAGTAGTGGTAATGATGCAGCTATGTGGTCTAGTAGCATGACACTCGCTTCCGGATCGGAAGGTCCTGGGTACGAGCCTCGCGCTCGGCGCATAGTTGAGTCCTTGGAAAAGGCTCTTTACTCACATTCTCTCACCGTACTCAGGTGTAAAATGAGTACCTGGCCGTTAACAGAGTTGTCTTTGTCCGAAAAATTGTAATATCGCCTAACAGGCGTCATGTCCCGTCCTACATGTTAAATGTTGACCAGGGACCCCTTGTAAAGCGCTTTGAGCACATTTAGTAGATATTGCACTATATAAAGCTCAATTTTAAAAAAAATAATATTTCAATGATGATGATATGGTGGTGGTGGTTGCAGTAGTAGTAGTGGTAGTGATGATAATGTGGTGGTGGTTGTAGTTGTAGTAGTAGTGATAGTGATGATGATGTGGTGGTGGTTGTAGTAGTAGTGGTAGTGATGATGCTGTGGTTGTGGTGGTTGTAGTAGTAGTTGTAATGGTGATGATATGGTGGTGGTTGTAGTAGTAGTGGTCGTGATGACGATGTGGTTGTGGTGGTTGTAGTAGTAGTGGTAGTGATGCTATTGTGGTGGTGGTTGTAGTAGTTGAGGTAGTGATGTGGTGGTGGTTGTGGTAGTAGTGGTAATGATGATGATATGGTGGTGGTGGTTGCAGTAGTAGTGGTAGTGATGACGATGTGGTTGTGGTGATTGTAGTAGTGATGATGATGTGCTGGTGGTGGTGTAGTAGTAGTGGTAGTGATAATGATGTGGGGCTGGTGGTTGTAGTAGTAGTGTTAGTGATGATATTGTGGTGGTGGTTGTAGTAGTAGATGATGTGGTGGTTGGAAAACACATTACAGGTTATTATAATACATGATTACACACATTCTCTAACTTCATTTTTTGACAGCTTCGTTGTGCCATAAATATACGCAACAGTTCTGAAACATTTTATTGTGGATTTTGATATTGTTTGTTGTTTTTCTTGTGTCGTTATGTTGACATAGATACCGAATGAATGGTAATTACTACATTCTCAGCCAACAACAAAATGGCGCTGAATGCTTTCATTGGTGGACACTTTTTAGGCTTCGTACGTATTCTCATTCGTTTAATTCTATGGGGCGCCACGCATCAGTGCAGTGAGCATGCACGTTGGATGAACCGAAATATAGGGCTTCCAGTTTGGCGTTTCAACACCAAATTTGGTCTTTTTCTCAGGATTGGACAATTTCACTTGTTTAATTAATTGATATATTTATTAAACAAATCTCACGTAAACCGACAAAAAGATTTAGTGAAAACAAGGGCTTCCCTGCGACTAGTATGGGACAGGAAATGCTGATTTATTTGTCGTAGAGCAAGTTATTTTAAAAAATGGCATTTTTCCATAATTTTGGTACCGTCAACGCCCGTGGCCAGGTCAGAACTGACCAATTGGCATCAGTACAAGTAATAGTATTAGTCAGGACTGACCCCCCAGACGCCGGTGCCTGTTCGTCAGTACTGACCCGCAGGTGTCAGCGCCTGGGGGTCAGTACTGACGAATAGCCACTCCGTAATAATAATAATGATAATAATAATAATAATAATAATAATAAATAATAATAATAATAATAATAATAATAAAATAATAATGAATGATGATGATAATAATAATAATAATAATAATAATAATAATAATAATAATAATAATAATAATAGTCTGAGTAGTAGTAGTGTAGTGGCAGTAGAAGTAGTTGTAGTAGTAGTAGTAGTAGTACTAGTAGTAGTAGTAGTAGTAGTAGTAGTAGTAGTAGTAGTAGTAGTAGTAGTAGTAGAATTAGTAGTAGTAGTACTAGTAGAACTTGTAATAATAATAATAATAATAATAATAATAATAATAATAATAATAATAATAATAATAATAATAATAATAATAACAATAATAATAATAATAATAATAATAATAATAATAGTAATAATAATAATAATAATAATAATAATAATAATAATAATAGTCTTAGTAGTAGTTGTAGTAGTAGTAGTAGTAGTAGTAGTAGTAGTAGAAGTAGTATTAGTTGATGATGTTGTATTAGTAATCGTAGTACTAGTAATGGCAGTAGTAGTAGTAGTAGTAGTAGTAGTAGTATAGTCGTGGTAGTATGTATTAGTAATCGTCAGTGGTAATAGTAGTAGTAGTAGGGTTTCACTCGCTCTTTGGGCTTGCTGGCACTGGCACGTGTGGCATTGCAAATGCAAGGGATCTCCACCTGGTCATGTCAGCAGCTTTTCTTGGGGCCACCTCGAAGGACAGACCTCTCTGCTTTAGGTGCCTCTCCAGGTCTCCTTGGGTCGGCTTCGCTTCCTCTTTCCTTGGGGTGTCTATCGCAGAGCCTTCCTAGTCAATGTGTTTCTCAGGTCTGCGACAGACATACCCCAGCCATTGCCATCTTCTCCTTTAAATGAGACTCTCCTCAGCTCTAGCTCTGAGGTCCTCATTTGAGATTGTATTCGGGCAGAATATCTTGAAGATTTGTCGTATACGTTTGTATTGGAATACATTCAGGTTTCTGGATGATACTTTCTATGATCTTTCAACATGTGATCCATCGAGCTTAAAACATTATTCTTAAAAATCTGATTTTAGTGGTGGGATAGGCCTACAATCCGGTTGCTCTTCAAATATGTTGAAGGGAAGCTACTCTCTGGTTTGCCACAATATACACTCAGAACATTTGTACAAGACGAAAGGGTAACACAATACGCCATGCGGCCGACCAACCATATTTTCTTTTGATGCGTCATGGCCAGGTTTGATGGTTGACTATAAACTGAAAACACCAATGGCAACATCACTCAACAAGAGTGTATTTCCAAAACTGTTGTCCAAGGTGATGGAGAAAGTCAACATGAAAAGTGCTTAAAATTTGACATCAGGATTTCACGCATGTTGGATTCATCCTTCAGATTGAAACGTTGTTCTGAAAAAGTTTCCAGATTTCACCTCTTCCCTTGAATCTGAAACTGACACACCCTGAAACATTTCTCCTGCTCTATTGCGGTACCACTTACAGTTACAGGTTCCACAAATTGTAAAAAGCGACTCAACGTGGAGCCTGGCAAGTCCATTTCTGTTTATGTTTTGTTTGCTTTTAAGGGTTTTTATGGCGCTTGCAATACATTTAGGATATATCAGCGCCAATAAAAAGGAAGAAAATGGGAGAGTCAAATTCTAGAATTAAAGCACCAAAGAAAAAGTAATCAAGGGGAACTGGGTACAAATAGGGATCAGATGTAGATTCCAAGAGCATACCATCAATGTAATTAGTTTGAGATCACCTGAAGTCTTGTTTTTTTTTGTGTTTTTTTTTTTATGGCGCTTGCAACACATTTAGGTCATATCAGCGCCAGTAAAAAGGATGAAAATTGGATAGTAAAAAGCTCTAGATGTACAATTTCAGATTGAACCTTGACTTTGACTGAGACCAAAAATGAAGGGTCACTTTCGCCTACCAAAAGGATCGCCAAAAAGAAAGCAACCCAAAAATTACGAAATGATGTTTATTGTTGAATGATGTTAAGTATTGATAATATTAACTTTTGTGTTGAACTATATTATCATCTTTCATTTTTCCCACGTTCGCATTTCAATAAAACTAAAACAGAATTGTTTTGTTTTTGTTTATAAGGGTTTTACGGTGCTTGCAACACATTTAGGTCATATCAGCGACAGTATAAAGGAAGAAAATTGGATAGTAAAAACATTATAGATGTACAATTAAAGGGCTCGAGGAAAAAGTAAGACAAGGGGAAATGGTACAAATAGGGAACAGATGCAGATGTGTACTTAGTTTGAGTTCACCTAAAAGTCTCAACCGGATACAAGCACAAGATCCCACAAAGAGGAATACACTCAAATATTTACAAATCATATGTTAAGATTTAAAAAAAAATAGTACATAACAGAGAGATGATTTACAAAGAACAAATTATCATCTCCCAAAAAAATTACTATGCATTTGACTGTTTCCCTCCTAGCCAAGGACACAGGCCAGGGCCAGGACAAAACCAAGTAATCGCATTCCAAGACAAAGACAGAAAGCAAATTGGAAAAAAAGCTATAAAGAGATAGAAGACACAGTTAGTGCCACCCTGCCCACTATGGGAGGCCAGAAACCCCACCCAAGAAAACAGAATATAATGTGCTTTATAGGGCAGGTTGAATTCTATGCAAGCAACCCCATTTCCCCCCCCCCCCCCCCCCCCCCCCCCCCCCCCCCCTCAATTTTGTTTTTAAGGCTTTTACGGCGCTTGCAACACACTAAGGTCATATCAGCGCCAGTAAAAAGGAAGAAAATGGGAAAGTAAAAAGTTCTAGAATTACAATTAAAGCGCCCAAGAAAAGGGAAGACAAAAGGGGAATTGGTTCAAATAGGAAACATGTAGATTCCAAGAGCACACAATCAAAGTACTTAGTTTGAGATCACCTAAAAGGCTCATCCAGACACAAGCACAGGTCCCCACTCAGAGGAACACACTAAACTGTTTGCAAATCATATGTAATAATGTATGCAAGACAGAATACGGTGTATAACAGAGGAAAAAAATATCTATCTCCCAAAACTAACTGTATACATTTGACTGTTTCCCTCTCAGCCAGGGCCAGGACAAAACCAAGTAATCTCATTCCAAGACAAAGACAGAAAGCAAGTTGGAAAACAAATATGGGGATAAAAGACCGTAAGTACCTCCCTACCCACTATGGGCAGTTTCTAGGATACACCATAGCAGCTATTTTTAGATTGAGATAGTGAGCGAGTGTGTCAATTTTGATGAAATTTGGCAGAGATATTCTTCAATTAATTGAATATCCATGTATCAAGTATAATTAAGATGTATCCATAATTTAAAAAGTTCAAATAATTAAAAAAATTAATACATTTTTACTTCATTAGCTTTCTGAGAAGTACAATCAGGAATTAAGAATGAAATACACTGTTAGAAAGCTTGTTTTGTGCCCTTCGGTTCGGAAGGAAATGAGTCGGTTACAAATGACAGAGGCAAAAAATGTTCTGTTGCTATCGACACTGGCTTTAAAAAACTGTAAGATAAGAACAGATCGCCGAAAGTATAAATTTGGTTCTCATCATCTCGTGAGTTGCGAGTGACCAGAAACTCAAAGTGGAAGGGCTTGGCTTCAAAGAACAAAAAGAAAAACTATTAGAAAGTATAATGGAGACAAAAGTTATTTTGCTGGCATTGTAACTAACTGAAACAATGTAATTCGTCAGAACACACTTTCTGTTTTGTTTAATTGTTGTTTTTATTTGGTTCGATTTGAGTTTCAATGAAACTTCCATTGGCCTTAATATAGAATTGACAGTGGACCATGGACATCATTGTAGTCTGATCATTCGACGGTCAATATCGCGTGATTTGATTCATCATGGCAAAACAAAGTTCAAATATGAAATGGAACGAAATATTATCTATACCGGATGTGTTGTTAATTTCCTCTTAGGAAATCTTTCGCGTTGAAGACTGGTATCTTACCTGCCATTGTCTACTAGAGAGCTTGATGTTGCAGGCACATAATAGCTGAATTAGTCACGGTCCTTACAACGCCCACTTCTAGGCAAGAACCTAGCTAGTCAGAGACTAGAAAACGTTCATGAAATCCGATTTTATTTTTAGTTACTTGATCTGCGTAGGCCTGAGACCAGCAAGTCATGTACTAGACTTGTAAATAACTAAATATAGTCAACTTAAATGAAATTGGGCCCTGGACTCTTCTTTTACATAAAGAGTTTGCACTCTAGTTTTGTTTTTGTTTTTTTGTGAGTAAAAACTTTTTTAAAAAGCAGTATCTAATCGTCTCGTGAGTTGCGAGTGAATGGAGACCCAAAGTGGAAGGGCTGGACTTCAAAGAACAACAACAAAATCGATTAGAAAGTACATATAGTGGAGACAAAAGTTATTCTGATGGCACTGAAACTGACTGAAATAATTTGATTCATAAGAAAACACTTTCTGTTTTGTTTGATTTTATTTTTTTTTTTTGGTTCAATTTGAGTTTCAATGAAACTTTCATTGGCCTAAATATAGAATTGACAGTCTTTTTTAAAATCTGGAACGGTGAACAGTTGTGATATGTTTATTTGTTTTTTGGGTGTTTTTTTTTTTTCGCTGCTTGCGATTCTTCAGTCAGTAAAATTCTTTTAAAAGTTAAAAGTAAAAGATTTAGATGAAGTATTCACCTGTCCAACGCTGGCCTATTTTCAAGTGATGGATTGCGATAAAGTTAAACTGATATTCAAGATATTTTGAAGTAATATGACTAACGAAGAATGTTAAAGTAACTAAGCTGAATAATTTTGCACTGACAAATGGGCGTTAGAAAGATGGTCATCAGCAATGAGGAACAAATGCTAAGGTACATCATCAGTATTGACCAATACCCCTAGCCATGAAAATATTTAGTGCAAAGCTTCTCTTTATCAAATGGTATCACCCTTAATTCATAGAAAAGGATACTTGATACATTCCAAAGCCTCTAATCAATCAGTGCTTCATCTTTTAACCCATTGCTGCCCGGGCATAATCTGAAAAAATGTCTCTCACTGACCATGCGAGGGGAGATAACTCTTCCAAGTGTCATAGTACACTTCATTAAAAAATTAATTGCAAGAATGTGAGGCATGCTAGAAACAAAATAAAAGCTGTTTTGGAAAGAAGAATGAATGGCCTTTAATTTGATGTATTGTTTTTGACTATTGATTCATATTTTGATTTGAAAAAAAATGTTAAAGTGCAAAATATGTAATAATATTAAAACACATGAAACCCATTGTCAATGTCATCAAAATGCGCATCCAACTCAACCTCAATGTCTGATTCAGTGTCTGAATGAGTACTATCATCATCACTATCCATTGAAAAACGTTGATCACGCCCGAGAATTGAGTAATTCAAACGCCATTCCAGCAAAAAAAGAAAAAAAAAAGGACGTTACCACAACCGATTTGGTCCACAAACTTCAAAAAATCGCAGCAGACAAACGAATTGAACAATCAGGAAACGACTAGTTTCGCTTTTACTCTTTCTCTACTTTCATTTTTCAATTAAAAAGAAGTGGTTCTACACACATTTTAAATATACGGGTTCAATGACACTGGGTACCTGGCGGGCGATATCGGGCGATCCGGACTTATGCAGATGTTTTCTGAGCGGGCGATTACGGGCGATTTGGGCGGCAATGGGTTAAAAAAACAACTCACCAGTCAGAAAATTTCAAAATGCCGGTTTTCACCATGTCTCCTTCATGTTAAGTGTTGCTGTTGCTTGGCATGGTTATTGCACTGAAAACTAAAACGTTTTTCTCCCAACAGTTACCAATATATCGAGTTAAGTGCCTTGTGTTTTGTTTTCTTTTTCTTCAGTTTTTGCTATCAAATGGTAGAGAGATGGGGGCAGGGCCAAGAGAAAACGGATACGTGAAAATGGAGATCAACGTTTGTGTTCTCGAGTTATCCGTTTGGACACTTAATTGGCACAAATGTGATGTTTGTTTTTAACTCTTTGTATGTATGAGAGTCCAGAATTCATTCTAGGCATGGTAGATTGTTTTTGAGTTTTGCTTTGTACAGACTGTTTTTGCCATGGTGGTTATCATTTAATAAAAAAAAAAAAAAAGCAAAATACACATTATCTGATTGCAACATCATAAATTTATTCTTCATAAATACACTTCATTCACAATGCACATAAATACATTATATAATAAATGTCATCAACTTAACATCTTTTCATCTCACATTGCGAGTCATCTTAAAATTAAAACAATTGATATCATTGATATCTAAAGATGAAAATAAAAAAAGGACCATTAAAAAAAATAAAAACCCTACTGAAAGCAACACCTTCTTAAAGCTACTACTTATCTAGAATCGCCCTTCATTTGTTCAAGATATTCCTCATGTGTAATACAGGGTCCATGATCTTCTTCCTTGTAGTATTTCTTTTGAATGAATTTGCGACCCGAGTATCCACAAATACCAACTTTTTGGCGGTCCTAGAATGGATTTTAAAAATGTACAAATTAAAATACGTTTATGATGAATTTCGGCATTTAGTATAAAATATCACTCCCTTTTAAAATAATTTTTAAAACATGTTATGTTAGAATCCCTTGTAGAAAGCAAACTTCACTATGTCTGCAAAGCCCTTTAAGACTAAGTGCCTAAGTGCATGCATTTAAATCATTGTTCTCATTACCTGTTTGAAGAATTAGTATCTCTCTCTAAGATCCCATTTTTTCCTCTATTTTTATACACTCCAACATGGTTTTCTCGAACACGGTTTCCTCGAAACTCCTTCGAATGTCCCGATTTTTTTCCTTATCATTCTTTGTTATCATTCCATTCCTTCCTCAAACTAATTTTTACCCCGAATACAGTTTCCTTGAACTAATTTCACCCAGCCAGCGTAAAAAAATTAAATTAACTGAAAGATTTTTTTCAAAATGCAACCTGTAATTTCAACAACTGATTATTTATTGTGACATTAACGGTACGTATGTATCTATCTACACTGCATATGTATGTATGTATACAATATGATACACACTCAGCAGGCCTGAAAATGGTTGGTGAAAAAATTTTCGGAACTTTTTGAACACGCGAAAATAGACAAAACAGGACAAAAATATGGACACAACACAGATATGACACGTCAATTGACTAGTCAAATCATGTCACTTTCCCCTACTTATTTATAACGAAGTCCTTATCTTATGGTATCAACAAAAAAAATCCCAATTATTTGAGGTCCCAGGTCTGAGTTGTAAAATGAAAGGAAGAGAACAATTCCTACCCTTTTGAAGGATGTGTATCTAGACGTCTAGTGCTCGACACGGGAAGCTGCGCATCTTCGCTCCTGTTTGTTTTAAATGTTTATGCTGATTCTTTCGTTTATTTGGATTAATTCTTATAGAAGAAGAAGAAGAAGAAGAAGAAGAAGAAGAAGAAGAAGAAGAAGAAGAAGAAGGAGAAGAAGAAGAAGAAGAAGAAGAAGAAGAAGAAGAAGAAGAAGAAGAAGAAGAAGAAGAAGAAGAAGAAGAAGAAGAAGAAGAAGAAGAAGAAGAAGAAGAAGAGGAGGTGGTGCGGTGGTGTGAGAGCTTTCGAAGAAGAATATATATTTCGAAGAAAAATAATTATTTCGCATTATTTTATTTCTCGTTCACATCAGGACGGAACCAAAGAAATACATATTGAGACTGAGAGATAAGAACCGGAGATATGCATGTGTGTCGGTAGCAAAATAGAGAAACCTTCCGGTCCGGTTCGACACACTTCTGTGTGTGCGTTATTTACTGACTATGTGTGTGTGTGTGAAGAGGACTCGCGCGAACTTTGCGACCTCTCTCTCGCCGGCTGTGGCACAGTAGCCAAGCAGTGAATACAAAACGTCTAGCGGAGCGTGTAGGTGGCATGATAATATTATAGCTAACTGATAGACGGCATTTTTTGTCTTTGATGCCTTTGATGCGACAAATAAAAATTTTTGTTTTGTTTTTTTAAGTCGGCACGTGAAACGGAATAAAATCTAATTTTTTCGAGGAACGAAATAAAAGTCTTTTATTTTATTTTTTATTGGTTCTGTTCTTTGGCATTACGAATTTTATTTTTACTATTATCTTTTATTTTTTATTTTTTTAGCACTTATAGATTAAAATCGTACTGTCGGAAATCCGACAATAGACGGAAGATTTACAGGCCTGACTCAGACAGACAGACAGACATACACACCCACACATACATGCAGTCCATCGACATTTCGCATATCTGGCACCTCTCTGCTCATTTTTATCACTTTCCCATTCGTTCTAATTTCAATACCATGTGCTATGATTTGCTAATGTTTGGCTAATGTAAATGTTGCTGTGGTGCTCAAAGCTCGAAGAAATAAATAACAATGTGAAATTGAATGTAAGCTTCAATTTAATTACAAAAACAGATAGAATGGACGTTTCGGGTTTCCCATTTATCAACAAACAGGACGAATGTAGCTCTAGAATGCAGATCACTGGTGGGTTGAGATGAATAAGAAAGAATTGTGGGAACCACGTACTGTGTACACACACACACACACACACAGAGAGAGAAAGAGAGAGAGAGAGAGTACATGACCTAACGATGGTAGTATGATCAGAAACTAACTATAATAATATATGCTTCGGTATTGTCACCCACTGTTTTTTCCCGATATTTTATTCAGTTTTGCCTATAATTCTTTTTTTTCTTCATATTGTCTAATATTGTGTCCATGAGGTAGAGAATAATGGATTGCCTAATTTCAGGCCTGAATTGTAGGAGTGGAGTGTATTTACCAAATTTATATACACTTTAGGATGACCGAGGGAACCACAGCTGTGGGACCAAACATGATTCCCATCCACAACAACAACAGGGTCAGCAGCTATTAGATCAATAGCCCATTCATGGTTAATCTGGAGATATATGTAAAGGTAAAATGTTCATATCAAACACACAAAATAATAATAATAATAATGATAATAATAATGATAATAATAATAATAATAATAATAATAATAATAATAATAATAATAATAATAATAATAATAATAATAATTTAATAACAACGACGAGGATGATTGTCACAACTGAAATATCGAAAGGGCATTTACCACCATTACTATGATAACAAACGTGTGTTAACTGGGTTGACACGCAATTACCCCCACCCTAATCCACCCGTGTCACTCACACTCCACCAATACCGGACAATGGAAAAATTAGGAATGGCTCAACAACGGCGTGACGGAATGTGGCAGATGGGCACAAGACAGAGACTTCTTCCGAAGGACTGTGTGGTAGGCTACGTCCATCTGGAAGACATGCCCCTCACCACTCCTCTCATCATCGTTGGAAAACAAAAACACGTGTGAATGGAACACAGGTTGTGCGAGCATTATAAAACACGCACGTTACCACACAACATTCTCTTCCACAAAAATATCTAACAAGAACGGATGTGTTTATATCCTGCTCAGTGGTGTGATATTCAAAATAAGGGGTGAGTGGAATACACTGATATAATTTCCTTAAATTTCTTCCTGTTCTACAGACTAGGTATTAACAACATTCTCTGTACTCTTACCTCTATATACCTATGATGCTGATATGCATGGTATCATTATGACTTGGTTTACATGTAATTTGATCATATGTTACAATATCATCATTGTTTATCTAGTGTAGTCTGGTAATTCATGATGCTGGAGTACTTATCACTTGTTTAATTCATGCTATCTGGGCGTTAGCATTATTATTATGTTACTTAAAATATTTATGAATCTATACTTATAACATTCACGTATTAGACTATTTTATTAAATATCACTAGCCATTTGTACCATTTTGAACATGTTATTGGATCTGACTTTAGACCCTATCTATAACACTGTCTGAGGCACACAAGTCCCGCAGACAGGCCAAGGAAGTTTAACATGGAGAAATCTGATGGCCCGTTTATATGTATCATATCAAACCAGATTTCAATCCCTTCCCAGTATTGACATAGGATGCACAGTCAAACTTCACACAATTGCATCAAACGACAACCCTACAATTAAGACCTGAGAGACGGCCAGCTCGGCTAAGCACCTCAGCTGCCTCCAAGATAATAGTTACAAAAATAAGCAAACATTTTGGTTTTTGTTAAGTGCCCCATGATGTAAATAAACAATTTTTTAAATTTGCAAATACGTATATCAATCTTTCAAACAGAATATATCCGACTTACTTTTATTGTCAATTACAAGTGGGACTGGAACTTTTTTAACTCATTGATTGTATTGAGAAGGTTATATCCTTAGACAGCTATATGAGCCAGTAATCATAGCTGTTTAATATATATTTTCATGGAATATGTATCGAGGAAATCATAGGATTTGCAGACATATATATAATTTAATTTAAATTAATAGGGCGATTCTGTGAGTGCGGGAGCTGACAACATATGTAAAACGCTCGGCTGGTTTGGAGAATTATTACATAAACTTTCTCTGAAGTAAAAATTTAACCTCCGCCTTTATACCGCATTACAATATTGATGATGGTAATAATAATAATAATAATAATAATGATCATCATCATTATCTCTACCATCACCTAGTCACCTGCAGCTTTCCACAAAATCAGACTTTCCATATTTCATTTATTGTAGGAATTTCTGTATTTATATCCAATCATTTTTTGCAGCTTAAATCACAGTGTGAAAAATCACTTTCCATATTTCATTTATTGTAGGAATTTCTGTATTTATATCCAATCATTTTTTGCAGCTTAAATCACCGTGTGAAGCCTTGGCCGCTCTCTGTTACACACTTCTCTCTTTTTGTCCAGCATTTTGACTTTTTGAATTGAATTGACAAAATTAATTATTGACGGTAAAAATACATATGCATACATCATTACAAAAACACAAACTAGAAAAACAAAAATGATATAAAAATAATAATTTTAAAAAAATATTATATTTTCTTAATAAAATATGATTTAAAATCAGTAAGTCCTTTTAGACTTTTCACCGACATAAGAATTTACAGTAAAATTTTGACATGTCTTGCAGTTTTATGAAATACATATTAGGGCCGACTTAAGAGAACAGAATACAGAGCTGAATGAGTCTAAGAAGCTGCAAACTTTGTTATAAGAGTCTCTCAACCCTAATCAAATTTGTCTCAGTTCTCATGTGCTCTGGCAGATTATTCCACGAAACAGCAGCAGCATAACAAAAGGACTGTTTACCTTAATGGGTTGTTTTGATATTTTGGACATTAACAGTATTGGTGTGCCTAAAATCATATTTTCTCTCTTTGAAAGTTACCAATCATTTAGCAAGAAAAAGATCTGAACAAGTGTGTATAAAAGGTGCCAGACAAAGCAAGAAAGAAAATTACAAGAAAAAAACCATCCCAAAAAATCAGTCGACCTCGACTGGGGATTGAACCTCGGACCTTCTGAATACCGGTCAGACGTGCTACCATTACACCACAGAGGCTCCCAATAGTCCAGACAATTTTGATACCTATATTCTTCACAAGGGAACGCGTTTTATGCACGTCTGAATGGAAATCAAAAGGTCTGAGGTTCGATCCCAAGTCGAGGTCGACTGATTTTTTGGGGTGGTTCATTCTTGTAATTTTCTTTCTTGCTTTGTCTGGCACCTTTCAATAGACACTTGTTCAGATCTGTATCTTGCACAGGTGCCTGCTCCTTAATTTCTTAATTTGATATTTTCAAAACAAATAAAATGGAGCAACTGAAATGTCTTCCTCCCCGTCCTTTCATGTTCAATGTATGTGTTGTTTGATGCAAGTGAGGGTTCACAGAGTAAAACACGTACCCCTGTGAAGCATATAGGTATTAAAAGTCTCAATTGGGAGCCTCTGTGGTGTAATGGTAGCACATCTGTCGGTAATCAGAAAGTCTGAGGTTCGATCCCCAGTCGAGGTGGACTGACTTTTTGGAATGGTTTTTTTCTTGTAATTTTCTTTCTTGCTTTGTCTGGCACCTTTCATAAACACTTGTTCAGATCTCTATCTTGCACCGGTGCCTGCTCCTTAATTTCTTAATTTGGTGAAATCATAAGCCGATGACAGGCAGATCTATTATGAATTATAGTATATAGTATATAAAGCGGGGAGTGAGGCAGGAGTGAATCCTTTCTCCTTCACTATTCAGCCTATACACAGAAACAATAATGCGTGATGTAATGACAGAAGAAAAAGATGAAGAGTACAGTGCCGTGAAGATAAATGGCAGGAAGATCTCTGACCTACGATATGCAGACGACACGGCGCTATTGTCAACAACATCAACAGGTCTCAGCAAACTAGTAAAATCGGTAAAAAAACATAGTGAAGACAAAGACCTATTATTAAACGCAAAGAAAACGAAAATAATGAGCACAGATAAAAGCAGCACTGCTCAGGTCGAAATAGAAGGAGAACAACTGGAAAATGTTACAAATTTCATTTACCTTGGAGCACAAATAGAAGCCAATGCAAAATCGGCACCAGATATCAGGAGAAGACTTCCAATTGCAAGCAACAAACTAAACAAAATGATGGCAATCTGGAAGAGCGAGGAAGTCAGACTGAAAATGAAGATCCTAACATCCTGTATTTTTCCTACTGCAATATATGGATGCGAGACATGGTCTATAACCAAAGAATCAGAAAAGAGAATAACCGTCTTCGAAATGAAATGCTATAGAAAAATCTTACGCATCCCGTGGACAAAGAAAGCAATGCAAACATCTTGAAAACACTAGGACTAAAAAAGTCCCTGCTAATGAGTAAGATAAAAAAGCTGAAACTCAATTACTTTGGGCACCTGAAAAGACACGACACACTAGAGAGAGATGTACTGGAGGGCATGGCGGAGGGCAAAAGAGGCTGAGGAAGACCACAAAGAAGATGGCAACAGGATATACAGGAATGGCTCAACAACGGCGTGACGGAATGTGGCAGATGGGCACAAGACAGAGACTTCTTCCGAAGGACTGTGTGGTAGGCTACGTCCAAGTGATATGCCACAGAGAGAGAGAGTATTTTTATGACATCATTGAGCACTTAAAGCATAGCCACTCGATTTGTTTATTTATGCATTGGGCCTTATCTTGAGTAGAGTCTGAGGAAGACAAGAGTGAGAATGATTTCGAAGAAAGGAATCATATAAAAAGTTTATTAAATAAACTGAAATATCTGTCTGTGTTGTCGATTGAGTGATGAATGGCTGTAATTTTTAGTTGTAATTTTGCCATCTTCCGAATAACTCTTCTAGACTGTATTTATCCATCAAAGCAGTCGAAATGTGACGATTCTTAATGCATGCAGAGTAGTTGATATGATTTGTTTTGGCTCTAAAAAAATTAGTTTAGGGTCCCAATCAACACAATTCAGGTTAAAAGAAAGGAAAGAAGATATCGATATGATTTAAGTCTATAATATAAACGCATAACAGGAAAGAGGAAGGATGTTTGAAAATTCTGTCAAGTTGTCCTAGAGGTGTGGCTAGTGTCACCAAGCTTTACTTTTGTCTTACAAGTGGTTGGTTTTAAAATGAGTTTGCTGTCATTGAATTGGGATTCCGAATCCAGGCATAGCAAGGCATACTTGTAAGGGGAAAGTTCTTTATGAAACAGTACAGTACCTTATGTACAGACTATAGCAAGTGAAATATTATCTATCTCGAACTATATTCCCATCAGGTTACTTTTCTTCGTTGAGAAGAAATCTAAAAAATGAAAGATCTGGTCAGTTGTATCGAGCATTCTCACAATCTATTGTTGAACACCACTGACTTGTTTTTGATTTCCTCATTTTGGGTTGGTTTTCCTCACCAGTAACAGTAGAATTTGATTCCATACTGTTAAAAATAACAAACAGCAAAATAATAAATTCAATAAATGTACGGTAATGTGTTAGAAAATACTGAGATCACGTAGAAACCAAACCAGAACAAGAAGCGAACTGTGTATCTGTCACTGGTGTTATGCGTAAAGTTATTCTTAGACATGACATAATATGAATGGCAATAACTCTTATGAACCATCTCTGTGTATCTATCTCCGGTTATATCGAGTTACTGCCCTGCCTGTGAAAGTGAAATTAAACTTTGTGAGTGATGTCAAAAAACAATCAAATTAATTTTAAAAAATGGTCTGGACATAAACGCTGATATTTGAACATGGTTTGGCCCCAATAGTCATTGATACCCACTGCCACTGCTTAGAAGATAGTTTAGGATTATGTACCACAAAACCACAGTTTTACTCATTTTTTATATAATATTCGTTAACTTTAATGAGTTAAAGTTTGGACTTTAAATATTCAATAATGTAAATAAAAGTAATTTATGATATTCACTAGTTTTATCAATTCCATAAAACAATACTTACCAATTTATCCTTGTCAACAAAGCGGATATTTCTATAGTCATCCTTTTCATACAACTGTGAAAGAAAAAAAAAAATTCCTTTTCATATGTAACCAAAAGGGAATGAGAATAATCAAATAATAAATTGCATTATAAACATTCTAGTCTTGCTGTTTTATCGTTATTTTGGAACCACTTGCAAATAAATATGATCACCAGATCAACCTCCATGAAAAGTGACAAAGGGGTTTAATTTGGCTATCACATCACTGTAATTTCCAATGAAAGGTGTCAAAAGCAAATCCAACAAATTTCATATTTTAGAAAGATAAAGAATACCAATACCAGATATAAACTGTTCTAGAAATAGCTTCATGGCTCAATTTTGAAGCATGGGCATTTTTAAAAGACCTTATTTCTAGAGAATAAGCTCCTGCTGACATCACAACTGTGCAGTTTGGACTTTTTATTAAAATGTATATTATCTGACTTAGTATATAATGTATTTCTTTTTCACTGACTCCTTTTTCATGCTGCTACTGTTTTGATAATGATGCCAAAGAAAGGAAAATACATCTACAATTTCATGAGTCATATGGAACTAAAATTTGGCTATCACTTATTTTCAAATGCATTTATTATTTTAAATTTCCAGCATAGATTTTAAAATAATAAATGCTTGTAGAATAACACCCAAACTTTATTCATGCCAATTTTAGAGCTCTGTATCTATGAGCTGCAGTGCCATGTTTTTATTTATTTTCCCATCATGATTTCCCGATGATATCGATATCTGTTAATTTAATATATATATTGTTTTGTTTTATTTTGCTTTAATTTAGCCCATACTGTTATCAGTATCATTATACGTAGTGTTTTTATACACTTCCATTATGCATGCGCATTCCACCCAATTTCATCAGCAATGCTGTGTGTCTGTATTTGGACATGGCAAAAGTTATATTGTGACAACTGACTGTAGGCCGTCTTTGTTAATTAAAAAAACAAACTTCTAAAAAATCGAAATTATAAGTTGCATTGAAGATAAACCAATGTTTCAGAAAGACCTTAATAAATGTTATGAACAGTCAGGTGGCTCCGCCCAATGGTTAAGATGTCAAACTGTAACCTTGAACGTACTGGGTTCAATTCCCATTGTGGACAATGTTTTTTTTTAAATTTTGTTTTATTGACAAATCATTTTTGTTGTTCCATTATAGTTATTGGCCATACTTTTAATATTTAAATTAATATGTTATTATTATTATTATTCGTCTTATATATTGAAGATTTTCTCCTTCGAGCTTCAAGCAGCAGGATTTTCGTTAATTAACCAGCACCGCCAACGGAGGTGCATAAAAACGGTGCGTTTTTGTACACCTTCTATGGAGGTGCATAAAAACGCCACCATCATTATATGCTGTATTTTGAAAAAAAATTAATAAAAAGCTAACTTTCAGAGACGGGAGAGCGCTTCTACTACTGCGAATAGTGATTATGCCAAAGAAAGCGGAAGTCATCTGGCGCTAAGGTGATATATGGTAACAGGAGACACAAAATGGCGATGGAGAAGGGACGTTCTAGGGATACTGATAGTGTGCTCTTGGAATCTACACCTGTTCCCTATTTGAACTATTTCCCCTTTTGTCATACTTATTCTTGGGTGCTTTAACTTTAACTGTAATTCTAGAACTTTCTATTATTCCATTTTTTTTTCTATCTACTTGCGCCGACATGACCTAAATGTGTTGCAAGCACCATAAAACCCTTGAATACAAATACAAAAACAGTACAGTTATGTTGGTCTTTACTGACGTCCGGAAGATTTTCATTTTTGTGGGCAATATTGATTTATTATTATTATTATTATTTTATTATTATTATTAGTAGGAGTAGTAGTAGTTAAAAAAGAGATAATAGAAGGGATTAAAATGAATATCTTCATTAATCAACATCTAGTTGCAGATTAAAACCAAAACAAAACAACCTGATCTTTTATATTAGAGCAAATATCCACTAAGCGTGTTCAAAGCGCCCCTGACCAACATCATCACGTGCGTAACATGTAGGACGTGACATGACACATGTTAGGCGATATTACAGTCTTTCTAACAGAGACAACATTGTTTACGGCCAGGTATTCATTCTACACCTGAGTACGGTGAGAGAATGTGAGTGAAGCGCCTTTTTTTCTAAGGACTAACTATGCCCTGAGCAGGGCTTGAACCCAGGACCTCCGATCCGAAAATGAATGTCATACCACATAAATATTAGATAAGATTATAATTAAATAACAGCAATCTTAAAAATACCTAATCTGAATCTCTAAAAAAAAATTGTTTGGTCGAATTATAAAATGGAGTGGCGCACGGGCAATTAATTTTTATATATCATCGCAGCATACACCTGAATATATTAACAATGAGTATGAGATAAATTATTGCACCGTCTGGTAGAATAATGAGAAAAATCATTGTCTCAGCGTACGGTCGAATAATGAGAAAAATTATCCGACCATAAGCCGTAGGCTATGGCTGTCATTATTCCCAGACGCCTGTCTGGGGATAATTAAAATTCGTTATCCCCAGACAGGTGTCTGGGGATAACCAATTTTTGTTATCCCCAGACACCTGTCTGAGGATACTATCCCCAGACGCATGTAGCAAGTGGGCAGAAAGATTTTATGCAAAATGCCAAACTAGGCGTGAAAAATACCAAATATTCTGGAAAAAATACTAGTGGTTGTGTCCCAAAACAGTTAATATATCAAGTGATATTTAACACAAGATGAAAGTAAATAGTGATCAAATGTCAAATCCAGCTCTTTTAAAAAAAATATTTTAAAGCAAATGGATCAATTAAATTTCTTTTGTTACTTTGATCTGAAAACGTCAAACTGGCAATTCGACTTTTTATTTTCAACCAGGAAGAAAGTTGTTAATCATCAAATCTGTTCATAGTCCACCAACCATTTAAATTTTCATTACCAACCTACCTGTTAACTTTATTGATCATCTCTTGTTTCTATAATTTGCTCATTCTGGCCACAATTTTGGGGACGACCGGGAATAATTTTTATGTCGCGGACGAATTCCTAGGCCATGTGTTGTTCGCCCCAAAGCCCAAAACCCACACCTGTTATTTTCCTGTCTGCTTCGCACAAGACAATACAATTTAGTATCACACGTCCACAAAACTAGATCCAACAACATATTTTTATTCGAATCAGAGATGAAAATAACCTACCAAAACAAGGAAGCAAAAATGGTGGAAATATGTTTAGCTCATACTCATATATGAATTAAAAATATTCCGATAGCGGTGTGGATAGGCAGCTCAGTGGGTAAGGCCACCTTTCATTTTACTCCTTTTAGCTGCACAGATTCGACCCAGTCGCGACCGCCCCCCCCCCCCCACTCATTTTTTTTTTTTTTTTACTTTTCTTTCTTTCTTCCCAATTGATTTTCATTGTTTTCACTTTTGTTCCGAGTTCCGAGCAAGAGTTTTTTTTAATCAGTTGAATTTTTTATTTCTCCGATAATATTATTTCATTATTTAATTTGCTCTAGATCTATTATTGTTTTTTTGTTTTGTTTTGGTCAATGATAATAATAATAAATAATAATAATAATAATAATAATAATAATAATAATAATAATAATAATAATTGTAATATTTGTTATTATTATTACCATCATAATCATTATTATATTATTATCAATAATAGTATTATTTTTATTATTAATACTCTTATTATCATACTATTACTATTATTATTATTATTTTTATTATTATTATTATTATTATTATTATTATGATTGTTAACACTATTCCCTGCTCCGAGGGAAATCTCTCTTTTTTTTTTTTTTTAAAATATTTTGACCTAAACCTTAGAGTTTTTTGTTTGCTAAACCTTTATGTAAATGTTCCGTTTCTGAGCATGAATTTCTTAAATTGTTTTTATTTTTAAAACAATTATTGTTTTTATTTTTAAAACAATTATTGTTTTGTTTTTTCTCCTCTATCTGACCATTTGGTCGCTCTCTGAATATTTCTGTTTGTTTGCTTTTTAATTATTCATTCTTTTAAGACTATTTGAGATCGGAGTGGGGACGAATATATTTGCTAGAAACTAGAAAAAAACAAGAGAGAGAGAGAGAGAGAGAGAGAGAGAGAGAGAGAGAGAGAGAGAGAGAGAGAGAGAGAGAGTTTAATAATAAAAAAAAGAGGTGGGGGGAGGATGGATGGGACATTTATCCCTTTCAACGTTCTGTAAAAAGAAGACGGAATTTAAAAAAAAAAAATAAAAAAAAAAGAAGTGACGTTACCAGGATTTGAACCCACAACGTCGATTATGGTCAAACTTCCAGGGCAGACAACTAAACCATTCGGCCATGACACCCACTTCGAAGTCGACGCATATTATGTATATGTAGTAACAACTGATTTTAATGTTGGTTAATTTTATGTTTTTAGATATTTTATTAACTTTCCTTATTTCTATGTGCATCTGGAAACATTCCATATTCTGGAATGTGGATGATTGTTTAAAAGAGCGGAGTTTCAAAATGCGTCTGGGGATAATGAAAATTCGTTATCCCCAGACAGGTGTCTGGGGATAACAAATTTTTATTATCCCCAGACAGGTGTCTGGGGATAATCACAGCGATAGGCTATAGAGGGCCGAATAATATGGCAGCCATATTTTTTCCATTTTCATTTAACCTTAATTTTTTCCATACTTTCCACACATGAAAACGATTTATATGAAAAGAAAGCTTATTTTCTGACCTTTAAAATGATGCCCAACACTTGCCATTTATTTTTTAATTGAAACAAAATGACTGAAAACAGTGGGCGGGCCATGATGATGATGTTGACCAAAACTCAAACTTTCCCGATCGCCGCGAGATGCTGGTTTTGAGGAGATCACAGATTCTCTCTGTGAAATTGACTTAAAATTTCAACAGAAAAATATAAATAACTCTGGAACTGTTAGTCGTAGAGAACAAATAAGGTATCAAATTTTATGTTTTTTCAAGTCCCATATCCGTATCCTAACTGACTCAAATTCATTAAGATTTTTGAGCTTGAAATTTTTTATCAAAATCTATCTCTCTTATCTGATGTTCTTACTTGTCCTGTATGAGTTGGTTTGTTGGCATTGGGGCCTAACTCTTCATAATTTCTATCCGAAACAGATCTGATAAAAAATGGTCGTGCAGAAAAAACCTTCGCTAAATATCTCAGGGGTCTCGAGTGGACTGTGAGTGAAGTAGCCATTTCTTGATTTTGACCTTCGTCAAAAAGTGTTGCCACTCTTCAGTGCTCAGAAACTATAAACTTTCAATTTCCGAAGAAACTGTGTTTTCCGGCCACCAGTGGACCGAATACACGGCCGTGTTTTCCGTTCACCAATTGACTGAATACATAACGATAATGATAGATTAGATAGATATATTAGATAGATAGATATATGGATAGAATAGAATAGATAGATAGATAGATAGATAGATAGATAGATAGATAGATAGATAGATAGACAGACAGACAGATAGATAGATAGATAGATAGATAGATAGATAGATAGATAGATAGATAGATAGATAGATGGGTGGATAAATGGATGAATAGATAAGACAGATATGCAGATAGACGTATAGATAGTTCACGTTTCTCGTCCAGCACATCATGTAGCACTCTTAGAATATTCGTCACTATGTTTTGCTAAGTACACATTTAGAAGTGAGTCGAATTTGGTTGATTAAAATTCTGAAAGTTCAGAAGAAAAAAACCCATTCGAATTGGGTAATGTGTGTAAAGTGCAAAGTATTCAGTAATTCCAAACGGACACTTATAAATGAAGGATTATAGTAATTTTAATTTATTAATTGGAACTTGTAAAGATTCCACATTGGGTTTTTTATATAGCGAATCCATCTGCTCTGGTAATTACACTGAAAATGACCCATAATAAGGGGAAATTAGGTCCAAAAAACCCTTGAATTGTGCAAATCAGGGTTGAAAGCATGAAAATTACATATGTTGTAGAATATGAAAAGTCCTATAATTTATGATATAGAACCACTCTGAGAGATCAGTATTAGTTGAGATACAAGGTTTCTAAGATTAGAAAATTTTGAAATAGACGACAAAAATTTCTTTCATTTTTATTGTGTAAACATTCGAGGTAAGCCGACCCAAGATTGTTTTACGTCATCCTTTGGATTCCCATTGGTGACTATTTTTAGCGTCGAAGCGGATGTTTTCCTTTCGATTCACGAACCATACAAATTATTTAATCTTAAATATTATTCAATTTCACTTGTTTTAAAGCGAGCAATATTCTATATTATGAGATTTGTCTGCATCTGACAAAGGATAGTGCTCAGGGCATACACACATGTGTGTTAGCCTTGATAGTGCTCCTTCTCCCCTCCTCCTGTTTTCTTTTCTTTCCAAACATACTGCTATAATCACGTGAGTTAAAACCTATTTCGGTCAAACTTGATGACAGTAAATAGTCGGCATTCCGCTTAAATAATAATAATAATAATAATGATAATAATAATAATAATAATAATAATAATAATAATAATAATAATAATAATAATAATAATAATAATAATAATAATAATAATAATAATAATAATCATCATCATCATCATTATCATCATCATCACCATCATCATCATCATCATCATCATCATCATCATCATCATCATCATCAACCACTATGATGCTGTATTGTGGCAAATTATTTACTTTACGTTATTTACCGCATGGGACAATGGGAGAATGTTCTATTTGTACTGTTGTGTCCTTATGTAAGCACTGCACACATTTTGCCTGCTGAGAGAGAGAGAGAGAGAGAGAGAGAGAGAGAGAGAGAGAGAGAGAGAGAGAGAGAGAGAGATATGAAAGAATATTGCATATGCCTAATAAAGGAATGCGTTTGCATGATTTCAGATACACATACAATGGCAAAAAGAACTGCTCCCAGAGACTGGGACAAGTGTTTGATATGCCAACAAGATAATACAGACCATTTAGAACGTCCTTCTAAGTCAAGGAAGTATGACAAAGGGCAAAGCTATGAAACTCTTTTTGAAGATTTAACACAATTCAATTCTTTGGTTTGTGATGAAAACAAGTTGGATGTATCTATTTTTTCAAATTCATCAGAAAGAAATGAGATTACTGAGAGCTTAAAACAAAATGATGCTAGGTGGCATAAGTATTGTCGTGTAAAATTTAATGCCAACAAAATTAGGCGATTAGAATTAAAGAAATCTAAACAGAAATGCCCTACAAGAATTCCAAATTTCGTCATTTGACTTGGAGGAGTCACCGAATGAGATTGAATTTATTTCGCCACCTACGAGAATAATGAGACAACGTTCAAAAATAGAGATTGGCTATAATATACAAACGTGCTTTTTTTGTGTGGTAAAAACATGGAATCGGGTGTAGGTACTCTATTCTGTAATGACAACCGACATGGAAGAAAATATTCGTGAAATAGCGATATCCATAAAAGATTCTGATATGTTGTCATTTATTGCCGGAGGAGATTTAGTCGCCCAGGAGGCACACTACCATAAAATTTGTCATGCACGGTCTGGCGCTGGCTTCCGGCGACAACAGACGTGTCATGTTGTGAATGTTTACGTATTTTCTACACATATTTTTATTCATTTATCATTCAATCGCCGGAATTTAAGCCTAATTTTTATTCAAAATGGATGTGAAGTATATATTGTTCTGATTTTTATATTTATTAGTATATTTATAAGCATAAATGGTGTTTATGCCTGTGATTTTGCTGCCAAAAGCCTATCGATAATATATACTCCAGAGACTCTCCGATCCCTCCAACCCGTGTCACCACCCACTATTGACACATCTTATATTAAAGTAAGAAAGAGGGGGAGAAAAGGAGGAGTAAAAACAAAATTCAACAGTAGGCCTTTTCGTCCATTTTTACCCTGTGTAGTGACAGGTAATGTAAGATCACTGAAGAATAAAATTGATGAACTGTTTTGACTGTCGTTACAATAGTGACTATCGTCAAGCCTCCATAATAGCGTTAACAGAGACTTGGATCTCTCCTCACATACCATCATCATGTTTTGATATTGAACAATATTCACTGTTTCGAGGAGATCGGACTAATGTAAATAAACGAACTGGGGGTGGGGTGTGCACATATATTAACAACAAATGGTGCCACCCCAATAACTGTCAGATAAAGAAAAGGTATTGTGACCATTATATTGAATTTATTACTGTTTCGTCACGACCATATTATCTACCCCGGGAATATACTCATGTCATCATCATCAACGTCTACATTCCACCATCATCAGACAACACCACAGCGAAAAATATTTTGAGGAAAGAAATACAGGACATTCAAATTAAGTCACCCGATGCCGTATTGATGGTCACTGGCGATTTTAACCAATGCAACGATTTCACTCTCTCGGGACTTCATCAATACGTGGACTGCGAGACAAGGGACAAAAAAAGATTAGATTTATTCCTGTGTAATATTAAAAATAGTTTTAAATGTTTACCCCGTGCCCCATTAGGTTTATCTGACCACTGCATGCTCTTGCTACTCCCCACCTACGGCCCCGTTTTTAAACGTGTAAAACCAGTAAAGAAAAGTGTACAGATCTGGAACGGAAGTGTGTGTGTGAAGATTTGCGTGGTTGTTTTGAATGCACTGACTGGAATGTTTTTTATCGAATCATGTGATAGTGTGGATGAGCTGAATGACTGTGTGAGTGAGTATTTAAAATTTTGTGAACAGCTAGTGTGTTGTAAAAAAGAAATAAAATCTTATCCTAACAACAAGCCTTGGATAACAAAAGATCTAAAACTTTTATTGAACCAAAAGAAAACTCTCTCTACTAGTGGAAACAAAAAAAAAAAAAAAAAAAAGATCTGAAAACAAAACAAAAAGAGATAAAGAGAGTAATATCTAGTTGTAGAGACAAGTACAAAAATAAAATTGAAAAATGCTTTTCTTCTGGGGATATACCTGACACGTGGCGGGGGCTTAAAACTGCTGTTAACTATAATCCAAAGCCCACGATTATATCAGAAGATATCGAAATTGAAACTCTAAATAAATCTTATTCACGTTTCGACACAGCAAACAAATTTGATATTGAAAATGAAAAACATAAATGAGACAGGGCTTTGGAAGATGAAATGACTGTTGAGGTCACTGAAGAAGAAACGAGATTCGTTTTTTCGAAACTAAACGAGAGGAAGGCAGCTGGGCCGGATGGATTGAAAGGAAAATTATTAAAAGAATGTGCCCATCAGCTTTCCCCCATTTATACACATATTTTTAACTGGTCCCTCCAATGCGTTTCGATCCCTGAAATTTGGAAAACTTCAAAAATTATTCCTGTTCCAAAAAAAAAGAAAAAAAAGAAAAACTTGAATCTATGAACGATCTCAGATCTGTTGCACTGAATTCAATAGTCATGGAATCTTTAGAAAAACTTGTTCTTGTTAAAATTAGGAACCAGTTTATGCCATTGAGTGATAGTCATCAATTTGCTTACAAACCAGGACGTGGCGTAGAGGATGCCATTTTGCTGTTTACAAACAACATCTACAGGCTTAGATCACGCTAAGAGCTATTGCAGATTGCTTTTTGCATATTTTTCTTCAGCGTTCAATACCATGCAACCTCAATTGGTTGTTCAAAAATTGACTAGTCTGAATCTAAACAAGTATATAATTGCTTGGGTGCTCGAATTTCTTACGGAGAGAGCACTATATGTTCATTTAGGACAAAACATATCCTCCTGTATAACTACAAATACTGGTGCTCCTCAAGGTTGTGTATTGTCCCCTGTATTATTCACAATATACACGAATGACTGTAGAAGTCAAAACCTGAGTGTACCTTTAATAAAGTTTGCAGATGACACCGCTCCTCAAGGCCTCATAACAAATGGCAACGAAGTGGCTTATAGGCAAGAAATTGATAGATTTGTGTCTTGGTGTGATGCCCACCACCTAGAGCTTATTAACATAAGCAAGACAAAGGAGCTTGTGATTGACTTATTAGGAGAGTGAAGGAACCGATAGAACCGTTAAAATTAAAGGACCAATTCGTCCAGCGAGTTCCTCACTACAAATACCTTGGTGTAACGATTGATGACAGGCTCAAGTGGGATGAACACTTGAAAATAATTAGGCATAAGATGTGCAGACGTACATATTTTTTAATAAAAACTCTCTCAGTTTAGAATAGATAAAACCCTCTGCACATTATTTTATAGAGCAGTAATCGAAAGTGTTTTGTCATTTTGTATAACAGCTTGGGGAAGCAATTGCTTAGCGGTGGAAAGGAACAAAATAAATTCAAATATTAAAAAATCCATTAAACGCTATATAAATGATGTCGACGATGTAGATCTTTTATACGAGAAATTTTGTATAAATAAAATATCTAAAATATTAAATGACCAGTATCATCCACTAAGACCATCAGTTATTATGTCAGAAAGAAGTGGTCGCCCTTTCTCTATTTCAACGAAAACAGAGAGACACCGAAAATCTTTTCTGCCGTTCAGTATTAGGCTTTATAACAACAAGCAATAATCATTTTATATAATTATTTCGCATTTTTACTTTCAAAAAATGTAAATATTAATTTATTTATTAATTTATTTGTTTTGCAATATTTTCAATTTTCAATTTATAGTGACAGTTTTAACTATTTTACAGTGTTGAAATTATTCATATTATAAAGCGCAGCTCTGGTTATGGAGCTGCTCCTTTTTTATATATACATCCTATTTCCATTGTATTTTTATCTTATTGTGTAAATTATAACACGTCTGTACAAAAAATTTCCTTTTTGGGATGCAATAAAGTATTATTATTATTATTATTATTATTATTATTATTATTATTATTATTATTATTATTATTATTATTATTATTATTATTATTATTAAAATACAATCGTTAAAAGATGTCACTGCTGATGATAATGATGATGTCACAGTTCTTGAAAGAAGTCGAATTTTTGCTAACATTATATCTTTTATAGAAGAGATTCTTGCAACAAATGTGACGATCGACATGAACCACCGTGGAGCTTATTTTCAGAATTGTTAAAATTGTTCCAAAAACTCATCAAGTGTTCATGTAAGAGAGAATGTATCGGCAACCCGATGCAAGTGTTTAAGGTCAGATTGCCTTGCACGGACTTGTGTAGATGCGGGAGGTATTAGGCCAGTACAGTAATGAGTAAAATTATCTCTCTCCTTCTCTCTCTCTCTCTCTCTCTCTCTCTCTCTCTCTCTCTCTCTCTCTCTCTTTCTCTCTCCGTCTCTCCCACTCACTCCCTCTCCCACCTCTCCCTCTTTTATCTACTATTTACAACACGAAATAACCATCAGTTAGCTATCGTAAATGGTTACCATTGTATTTAACGTGTAGAACACATATTGTATTATCATGGTTATTTTCTCGGATAAGTAATGCTATATAGGAAAAAATAAAAGTGCTAAAAACGCACTGTCATGATAAATTGCCAGAGTGGTTCTATAGCAGGTGTTATTTATACGGGTCTTAGCTACCTATATGCCAATTTTCAGGATTTCAACCCCAATGTGCACGGTTTTAGCCTAATTTTCCCTAATACAATGAATATGAAGAAAAAACTATTTTACACAGTTATTTCCCTTAGTTTAATATAGCTGTAATAGGTAAAATCTAAGGCCTTAAACCGATACGTGATGATTGATTGCCAGAGTGGTTCTATATCAGATGTTTTTTCTATGGGTCTTAGCAACCTGTATGCAAATCTTCATGCTTTCAAGGCACGCCCGCTACATTCTAACCTCTTCATCACGGTGGTGCCAGGTACCATGCGAGAGCCACTTTTTCGGAACTCTTTACTGTGGGAGTACAAGTTCTAGTCTTTCTTATTTCGATGGGTTTCCGTCCACCAGTGGACACATGCCCTTATAGAGAGAACGTCATCCTGGTTTTGCGCAAGCGTCTCTCGTCCTCGCTTCCGGTGAAACCGCGCTGTTAGTTAAATCGTTTCTCAGCGATCTTTAAGTCTTATCGAACCGTGTGTTTAATTCAAAACCAAGGACAACTATACTAAAAGGACAATCATATGGAATCTTCAGGCAACGCTAGTGGGGGCCAACAAAAAATATAGAAAATTTACACCAAAATAACAGCAGGGGCATTATTATATGGCAAGATCTACCTTTTTAGAGAGTGATTGTGAATTCTGGGTCCAAAAAAAATATTTAATGATTATTATTATCAGCAGTGAATAGGAGTAGCCAAGAAACGGAAAGGATGAGTAGTTAGATATTCTAAAAACTGACCTTATAGTGATTGATTCAGGATGATTTCTTTAGAAGCTTGATTAATGAATGTACATGTAAAATGATGATGAAGATGAAGGTGAACAATTAGATGAAGGGGAAAGGAGATGTAAAATATCAACAAAGGGAGGTAATCTGCGGAGAATGATTCCAAGAAAAATAATAATAATAATAATAATAATAATAATAATAATAATAATAATAATAATAATAATAATAATAATAATAGATCTTTATTGTCCATAAATATGGCAATTTGTCATTTAGTTACACTTGTTATAATGTTAAACGATAACTAAGATTGAACAGATATTTCACTCCTACTTATTTTCTCCCCTCCTCTCTCTCTCTCTCTCTCTCTCTCTCTCTCTCTCTCTCTCTTTCTTTCTTTCTTTCACACGTGCGATATACACAACATAAACATATTCATTTCGTTTTCAATTTGTTACGATTGTGGCAATTCGACACCAAAAATTATCATCATTATCAATTGGTCAGTTAATCTTACATTAAATAAATTAATCAGTTAATCAGTCAACGAATCAATCCTTGGTTTTTCTGTACCATATGAAATATTCAAAATTTTTATTGCTGATGGAACGAACGTTGATTTATACTTGTTAGTTCTACATTTAATCTGACAAAACCTTCTCCCAGATGGTAAAAGACTAAATTCATGGTATAAAATATGTTTTTTATTGTTGGTAATTGAGAATGCTTTCCTTTCTATTGCTTTTCCATGAATTCTTTCTACTCCATCAAGAGGATGGTTTATTATTTTTGATGCCTCTTTGATAGATTTTGAAATTTTTGATTTATCTTTAAGTCGGCATCCTCCAAACCATATGGTGCAGCCAAACGCAATTACACTTTTAATCAATGAGTCATAAACTCTTAACATTGTTTTCTTCCTTACTTGAAATGTTCTCAATTTCCTTAGGATGTATAATCTTTGGGCAACTTTCTTAGATATTATATTAATATGTTGAGAGAAATTGAGGGAACTATCAATGGTTATTCCTAAATATTTAAAATAGTCAACTATCTCAACATCATCTTTACCGATCGCCACACACTTTAAGTCGTTTTTATTTTTTACACCAAACACCTGTTCTTTCGTTTTTTCAACATTTAATTCAAGCTGATTTTGTTTACACCAATCGGTGAATATATTTATTTGTTTGAAATAATTCTTTTCGGTAACTTTATCTTTTAATAAGCCAAGAATAGCAGTATCATCTGCATATTTCACTATAAAACAATTTTCAAAGGATGGTCTGCAGTCGTTGGTGTATAAGATGTACAGGATTGGGGAACTCACACAGCCTTGGGGACATCCGTTCGACAACGTTCTTTTGTTGGAGATATGTTCACCCAATTTTACACATTGCGGTCTATGGGTCAGAAACTCTTTATACCATTTAATAAGGTAGTTTGGAATATCCATGCTGCACAACTTTTGAAGCAAAATATCTGTGTTCATGGCATTAAAAGCTGACGAAAAGTCGACAAACAGGATTCTGGCGTAATTCGAGGGCGTTTGGTCAAGGTGTTTCGAGATTAAATTTGTGGCGGTTAATAGTGCGTCTTCAACACTGAGATGTTGCTGGTATGCAAATTGGTACGGATCTAGCAATTTCAGGTCATAACATTTTTGTAGGAGCTCAGATTTTAAAATTTTTTCTAAACATTTCATTACAAGCGATGTAAGCGCCACTGGACGGAAGTCATTCAATACGGTCGGACAACGCTTTTTTGGAACTGGAACGACAATCGATGTTTTCCAAAGTACTGGCACTGATTGTTCATCGATTGACCTTTGAAAAAGTTTTGTATAAGGTATAGCCAGTTGTTGGTGACAGTTTTTCAAAATAGTTCCGGTAATGTTGTCTGGTCCTGGTGCTTTATGTTCTTTACATCTCCGGAAGAGGGAGCTTACGGTTTCTTCTTCAATATCTGGAGGTGGCTCATTGTCATTTGACAAACCATTGAATGAATACCAAAATATCTACTAAGGGATACAATAGTCGGATTTTTAATAAGGGGCGCACCTTTGTCTTCTTTTTCTCAGCTGTTCACAATGTACAGCTGCAAAAATTTGTATGAACCTCTGGATAATTTTGTCCTAGTAAAATACATTTTTTTCACGAATTTTAAAACAAATTTCGCTTATTACAGCTATATTAAAATCGATAACTAGTAAGTATTGGAATCTAAATATGATTATAGTGTCAAAAATATGATTTTCCGCTTATCCATTTTGAAAGAATTTGTTAAAATGGAATGTTCGGTTAATTGAAACTTATATGATGTTCGTACAGAATCCGAATATGAAGGAACGACAGACATGTTTACATTTTATAACAATCAATATACGTTATTGATGAATACAAATGAAAGTGAACATTACGCGCTTCCAACATTATTTTGATTTCAAATTTTTGAGAAATAGCTTGTTCTTTATGCCAAAGAGGATTAAATAAATTTAATGTAGACCAGTCAAAAGTAGAAATTAATCAATTTATGATACAATGTTTCCACAAATACGTGCTTGTGTTCAACAACAATAACATGCAAAACTGAGGGTTGATTGTGAAATTCCAATTCCATAGCTGTCCTCTTTAATTAATGACTTATCGATAGATAAAAGTGGACTTCTTTTCGCAGCCTTACTAGAGAGGAACCGATAGAGATTCCGTATCATATCGTATTGTTTAAGAGCTTATAGGTTTAAAAGAAAACTTAAAATGCTGTGTGAAAGGTTCATGCATAGATACAAATTTTCAAAGTTAAATATAAACATTCATTGTTAATTTGACAATTTTGAGTATTTAATCACTCTGTCATCTGCATTTTTTGCGGCCGCAAATTTCCCAAAATTGGCAAATCGTGGCAAATTTTGGGAAAATTGGCAAATCGTGGCAAATTTTGGGAAAATTGGCAAATCGCGTGCAAATTTTGGGGAAAAAAAAAGAAGCGGAAACAAAATAACGAAAAAAAAATGCGAAATTGAGAAATGTTGCAGCTTTGCCTGGGCCCAAACCAAGGGAAGCTACTCTCTACGGATAATGATCCTTTAAAATCTTTGTAACAACGCTAATCACAGGCATTTCATTTCTCAAGTCCTTAAATGTAATAAATTGTCTTTTATACAGTGGAACCTCCCGATAACGACATGCCACGGGACCAAGTTTTTATGTCGTTATCCGGAGGTGTCGTTATTTAGAGGTTTCCAAGATGGCGGACAAAGTGGGCGTGGTAAGGCCCGCGGGACCACTTTTTATTAACATTGACAAAACAAACAAAATATTATAGTGTATTCCTCTTAGAGGGTTCTTGTGCGTGTGTCTGGATGAGACTTTTAGGTGATCTGAACTGAGTACACTGATAGTGAGCTCCTGGAATCTACATCTGTTCCCTATTTAAACCATTCCCCTTTGTCTTACTTTTTCTTATGTCATTTCAATTGTAAATCTAGAATGTTTTTAACTATCCAATTTTCTTCCTTTTTACTGGCGTTGATATGACATAGATGTGTTACAAGCGCTGTAAAACCCTTTAAAACAAACAAAAACAGGTAATTCGGACGCTGCGAGTTAGATAAAATTCCTCCTCCTCCCACAAAAACACTACTACCACTACTACTACTACTACTACTACTACTACTACTACTACTACTACTACTACTACTACTACTACTACTACTACTACTACTATCACAGTTACCAAGATTTTGTGTTTACTTGCTTACACTAACATTTATAGCTTGGTTTTTATTAATGCATATCAGCCAAGATTCGTCAAAAAAAAAAGCTGCGTTCTCATTGGTTTCAAAAGCTGCGTTCTCATCAGTTCAAGCAGGAATCGTTTTTATAAACTTTGAGTACTCATACTCGGTATTTTTAGTATCAGATATCTACGAAAACTGCCGAAAATCGCCAAAATGATGTCGTTATTCGGAGGTTTTATCAAAAAGTGCGTCGTTATTTGGAGGTTTTTTTAAACTGATCTTAAATAGAAAAAAAATCGGGACCACGGGTCAATGTCGTTATCAGGAGGTTGTCGCTATTCGGAGGTGTCGTAATCGGGAGGTTCCACTGTATAATTTTTTTCTGTATCGCGTGTTAATTTTTACTGAAACGCTTAGTTTTCCTCCGCAAATTTTTTGGCAAATTTTGGTCTTTTTGGCAAATTTCTTGGCAAATTTTGGGGTTTTTTTTGGCAAACTTTGGCAAATTTTAGGTCCCAATTTGGCAAAAAATGCAGATGACAGACACTAGTTCAAATGAGTCAAAACCACATAATTTTTTCTCAAGTGCGTCTGAAATATCACAACGGATTGGCCTTGAACCTCTGGAAAAGAGAAGAAAGATAGATAAACTTAAATTGTTCCACAAGATCTACTACAAAAATTCGTGCCTTAAACTTCCAAACGAACTCAAAGATATCGGCACAAGAAATACGAGGGGACACACAGCAAGAGTAACCATCCCAACATCAAAAACAGACGCCCACATGTATTCGTTTTTCCCTTCCACTGCCCGACTATGGAATAGCCTCCCAGCTGAAGTGGCTGAAAACGGTTGCCAACATGCCTTCACGCGATTGCTAGAGTTCACAACGTGACTTTTTAATCTATGTGTTTTTTTTTGTTTTTTTTTTTAAATTAGTATTATGTGCAGAGTTTTAGCAAGTTTAAAATGTAAAACACTACAAACTGTGGAGTGATCCTCGACAATATTGGAGGTTTCCACAAGACGAAGAAGAAGAAGAAGAAGAAGAAGTTAAAGCTAGAGATTCATATCAGTCTTCGGTAATTGTGACGTGATGTAAATAAAAAGCAATAAATTACAAAGTCAAAATGTAATGCAAACTACATTAGTTGCTACTTTATAACAGTTAATGTGTGTTGCTTTTATTCGGAAAATAGTATGATATGAACTCATAACCACTAGCCGGAACTACCGTGTCACAAGATTATTTTGAAAAACGATGAATTCATCTTACTTTGTGATGCGAAAATGTTTACATTTTTAGCAGAGTAAAATCTCTAATTTTATGACAGGGGTTTTAAAGTAGATTTTCATAGGTCGTGAAGAAGAAATCTTTTTTGTGATATGGCATCACAATACGGGCCAAAATGTTTATTCAGTTAATAGAAATTGATTCGGAGGTTGACACAAAGTTTTACAACTTTTTATAGAAGGACATCTGAGAAAAACTAGAAAAACATGCGCCATTCATAAAAACTCTGACTACTATACTATAGTTCATTCCTTACAGTCAATGAGTAGCATCAGAATCAGATCCATAGTTCCCTTCCATGTAGTCAAGAGTTAATTAATAGAGTTACTTCTCAGATCATTGAGACAAAACTATATATTCAGACTACTCCTTTCAGTCAATGGATCCATAATTCCCTCCCATAGTCACAGAGATAATTAGAGTGATTGAGTTGGGTGAGTGTAACTGTTGTAACAGTAACATCAGAGTCCAAGTTCCATCATATATGGTAATATCAGACCCACTAACTATTCTAGTCTAGCTATCTAGCAATAGCAATGACTACTATCTATCTAGCAACTGTTGTTAGTAGTAGAAAGGACTGTTCAAGTTGTGAAGTTGACGTGACGAGCAAAGGGCCCTCTAGACTTATACACTAGATTAATACAATAAAGTCAATATTTATCAGTTAACCATATAGAAAAAAAAGATATAAATATAAAGCCACAAACCATAATAAAATAAGAAACAAATCCGAATCAGGATGTCGGAGTCTGATCACCATATCTGTGCGACTCGACAGAGCAAGCACGACAATGGGTCCAACTATCGTCTTCAGGAACTACAGCCAGATGCTAATTCTAAACATTTCTTAAATAATAATTATTACGCAATTATTATTGGTACTTACCACTTTTCAAAGATTCTGGTTCGATAAATTAGCCATAGATCTATCTAGTTATTAAAAGGAATTGAAAGTAGATTCGTACTTTCGATTTTAAAAAATGAAAACAAACCCAATCACTCAATTTGTAAGAGGGCGTCATAAAAAATAGTTCATACTTTGCAGTAAAATTGTTGATAGTTCACTACTTTTTATATATTTTCATATCATTCAAGATATAAGAAATATTATTTAAAACTTATGGTCGCCAATTAACCCATTTCTTATAAAGTACCGAAATTATAAGAACAGAATCAATTGTTGCGCATTCAA
>NC_088364.1:23191779-23201779 GCF_034508935.2 Berghia stephanieae | reverse complement strand
ACTTATATGTATAATTTGTATAATGATAATTGTCACGAATTTTTTTTGTGTCGGAATAACATAAAGTATTTATGTTATAAAACAAGCTATTTACTGTCAACAGTTCCGAAGTGGCTTCCGCCAGTATATTCCCCCTCGTGGATCTTTACCTTGCAGTTGGTGAGGGGGCTTGAGGCACACGGGAGGGCAAAGGTGTAAATCCCGGTCGACCGTCACGAGACCATCCCGGGTATCGAGCCAACGAGCCACATGAGCTGCTCGCCCCGGTGTGTGACTAAATTTGATCCAAACCCGGTGCCCGAATAGCAGCCCTATCCCGGGCGCCACACTATTGCCCTTATGTTGAGTCCCAATCAGTCCCGTCAATGGCGAAGCGGTCTGCCGCCTAGCCAAATAATACCGCGTTCGTGTCGCCAGGGTCGTCGGCACGTCCGAGAAAAAAGCAAACGTCCCATGCATCAATCGATTCGCGGCCTGCCGATCGGAAAATGCGACGGCGGGGATGGCGAGCTGACGCGTATATTGTCCCTGAACGTCGAGAGCCAGAGTATGGCAAAAAATGAGCTTTTATCAAAGCTATTGGCCGTTCATTGCGTAGATATCCTCCTTTTACAGGAGACCCACCTTTATTCAGGCGCGCAATCTTCCCGATTCCAGATCCCGGGCTATACGGTGGTCCAACGCGAGGACACCTCGAGGCTCAAAGGAGGGGTTAGCGTTTACGCTAAAGAGCCATCGAAGGTAAGGGTCATTGAGAGCGTAACGGACAGCAATGGGGTGAACCGAATTTCCGTGGAAGTAGGTGGACTGTGTTTGCATAATATTTACAAACCACCTAGAGCGACTTGGACTACACCACCGGTACCGGTGGTCAGCCATCCTTCCATCTGTCTGGGAGACTTTAATAGCCACCATCACGAATGGGGCTACCGAGACTGCAACGAGGCAGGAAGACAACTCCGCTCATGGATGGACTGTAATGATCTACACCTAGTGTACGATCCTACAGCCAAGGGTACCTTCCGGGGTACCCGCCATAAGAAGGAGTATACTCCAGACCTCACCCTTGTAACGAAAGGCGCGAACGGTGAACCGCTGCAGGTGAAGCGGACAGTCCTCGGGGACTTTCCGCATAGCCAGCACAGGCCGGTTCTTGTCACAGCTGGGGTGACAATACCGAGGGTGCAGTCTCTCCCACTTTGCAGATGGAATTTCAGGAAGGCTGACTGGGAGGAATTCAGTTCCTATATCGAGCAGGTCTGCCCTGCCATTCCTCCCAAGTCCAAGAATATAACCAGATTTAGTAGGCTACTGGTTAAGAGCGCTCAACGCTCTATTCCACGGGGCAAGCGGAAATTCTACACCCCTTGCTGGACAGCAGAGTCGGAAGAGCTGTACCGAGAGTACCAGCAGACCCAGTCCCAGGACACAGCCGATAGACTACTTCAGTCTCTGGCAGAGGGAAGGAAGCAACGGTGGCAGGAGACCGTGGAAAGTCTCGACTTTACACACTCCAGCCGCCACGCTTGGCGTTTGATAAAGAAATTGGACCCAGATCGGAATTTCGCGAAGGCTGCACCGGAATGCGAGGCAGACACAATTGCCAAGAATATTAAGAACCGTAGTAAGCGGGTCCCTAATCAGGCTTTTGAGCGCGGTGTCCGCAAGGCGTACCGTACGATTTTGGACTCGCTACCTGCGGAGGAGTCGGACTGGACGGCCCCGTTCAGTCCCCGAGAAGTGGGTGCAGCCATTAGCGAAGTAAAGAACGGCAAAGCAGCAGGGATAGATGGTGTATATCCCGATATGGTGACGCATCTGGGCCCCAGGGCACGGGCCTGGCTAGCAGAGGCAATGTCTGACGTCCTTGCAAAAGGAAAGCTTCCACAAGTGTGGAAGCACGCGAAGATAGTTGCCATCCTGAAGCCAGGAAGCCGGCGAAGGAGGCAGACAGTTACAGACCCATATCGCTGCTGAGCTGTCTTTACAAATTGTTGGAGCGTGTTCTATTAAACCGATGGGGCCGGTCCTAGACGCTGCCCTGCCACCTGAGCAGGCAGGCTTCAGGGAAGGGAGGTGCACCACGGAGCAGGTCATTGCCCTTACAGAGCATATTGAGCACGGGTTCGAGAGAAAACAGCAAACAGGTGCTGTGTTTATAGACCTATCAGCGGCGTACGATACGGTCTGGTGCGATGGGTTAATGCTCAAACTTGCAAAAATCATAAGGTGCAAAAAGACCTTGAAGTTGTTCTCTTCGATCTTAGGGGAAAGGCAATTCCACGTCGCGCTGGGAGACGTCACGAGCAAAGTTAGGAAATTGAAGAATGGGGTCCCTCAGGGGTCGGTACTTGCGCCAATGTTGTTTAACGTTTACATTAGCGATATGCCGAACACTTCCTCCCTGAGGCTGGGATACGCAGACGACTGGGCACTCGTTACTCAGAGTAAAGTGTGGACCCGTCTCGAGAGCGTACTCAGCGAGGACGTCACCAGACTCAAATCCTACTTTGACAAGTGGTACCTGAAGATGAACACTTCAAAAACCGTGGCCACTGCATTTCACTTATGCAGTGGTTGGCACACCCGTAAACTGAATGTCCTAGTCGGGGACCAGCCACTCCCATATGAGCCGCGTCCAAAATATTTAGGGGTGACGTTGGATCGCAGTCTTACCTATCGGGTTCATCTCGAAGGGGTTGCCCGGAAGATAGAGAAGCGGAATAGTCTTCTGAGGAAGCTGGCGGGATCGACTTGGGGCGCTAGCCAAGCGCTCCTGAGAACATCCGCCCTGGCACTATGCTATTCCACCGCGGAGTATTGCGCTCCAGTGTGGGGTAGAAGCAGAAACGTTGAGAAGGTGGATGTAAAACTTCGCAAGTCGATGCACATAGTGTCGGGAACGCTAGCAACAACCCCTAGAGAATGGGGCCCGGTAATGGCAGCGATCCAGCCCCCCGATGTCCGGAGGGAGACCATTACGGGAAACTGGCTGAGTAAGATCAAAGAGAGAGGGAATGGGGATACCCCTCTCATGCGCATAATGAACGGTGCCCCCGTTTCGAGCCGAAATAAGTCCCGGCAACCCTTGTACGCAGAATCCCTGACTACGGACAGAGCTGCACATACGAGATGGAAGTCGGTTTGGACGAATTCAATCCCTCGTGGGGGCGGGGACCTACACTCCTCTAAGCTTGGTGAGAAGTTGCCAGGCTTTGATACCAGTAAGAGGAGACACTGGGTAGCTGCGAATCGGCTTCGGTCGAGGAGCTGCCTAACGGCCGGTGCGTTACATCAGTGGGGTCTAACTTCCTGTCCAATATGTCCACGCTGTGGGCAAGAACCCGAAACGGCAGAGCATCTAGTCGAAAGGTGTGTTGTGACGATGCTACCAGGCGGGTTCGCGACGGTGCACGAATGCGGACCGGACTTTGCTGATCGGGTCGATCGTCATAACATAATAGTGTGAACCATAAGAAGCTGCTGCCAGTATATTGAGCGAGATGAGAAATCTTCGATATCAATACGATACGATATAGCAGCGAAACTGATATTTTAAGAAGAAATAATGATGATCACCTCCCTCGTTTGATGTTATCTATGGAAACGGCGACTTCTATCATTCGCAGCCCGATTGTTGCATTTATAAACGCAATATGTATGAAGCATGATGGTTTTATAAATAAGTCATTAACTCCGTGGGAAATATCTGTTGAAAAAGTCGATTAATTTTGAATCGAGGAGAGAGAAAATGGGAAAAAATTAGTGCCTAGCATAACTAATAATCTGTCAATAAGAGTGTATGAAAGCCCAATCTTCCTATTCATCAAACGAAAAGAACTACTTCCGGCATGACACAGTAATAACAGCTGATAGACCCTGGGGAATTCCTCTTCGTTGGCCATTTAGTCATTTCTATGGGTCTATGCCAACACTCTTACACTACTTTTATGTAACTGCTGTTCTCTCAACACTCACTATCAGTAATTGATGCAAATTTTATCGTTTTGTAACCAAGGAGAAAGAAATAGATAACAAGTTGTTGTCATTTTATTGCATGTGTTTGTGATATCGATCTAAAGTTGAAGAGACTGAATTTGCATGTTGCATTTTAATCATGTATTAGAATGAATTGTCTTCAGTTGTATGCTTTCTTTTAAAGCCCAGGTTTCAAATATCTATAATGTGTAAATTTGAAAAAAAACTGGTAAACCAAAATCTGTCGATATAGCACTGGTACAACAGCAGAAATAGTTTGTCCACACCATGTCGACACATTTAAAAGCTACTACTACTACTATGCTATTTTACATTGGGTATTTAGCCGAGAAGAACTGGAAAAACAAATACCTCCTTTAATTTTTCCAAATAAATTTATATTGGGGTATTTTGTGGTGAATCTTACAAAACTAATCCGTTGGCATAGCACCCCCCCCCCCCCGCCCTCTCTCTCTCTCTCTCTCTCTCTCTCTCTCTCTCTCACATGATATCATATGATCAACTCAAGGAATTTAACAATGGAAACCGTACGGTGC
The DNA here is from genome assembly GCF_034508935.2 of Berghia stephanieae. NCBI lineage: Eukaryota > Metazoa > Mollusca > Gastropoda > Nudibranchia > Aeolidiidae > Berghia > Berghia stephanieae. The sequence goes on along the minus strand of NC_088364.1, from coordinate 23,197,244 downwards.
TCTTATTGGCTAACCAACCAGCGGCCTCGATGAGAAAAATATCCGCCATTGAGACATGGGCTGGGAATCGCGTTACTATAGTAAACAAGGGCTGATCGGCTGTTCATGAAAATAACTTCCTGCTCGCTCGTTTAACTCAAAATTATTCAAAACGATGTCTCTAAAATGATATAAATGTGACTTTTTAAGGTTTTCTTCACGGTCAAAACCACACAACATTCTATTAATGATTACGTCCTAGGCAAAAAGGAATGTTGACAGGTCGACCGAGAGTTGAAATCAGACGACAAACATCAATGCGAAAGGTAGAGAGAGAGAGAGAGAGAGTCAAGCTATTGTTTGTCTTGTCCTGTTCAATAGAGAGAAAATGATAAAAAGGACAGCCTCATGTGTGAGTGGTTGTGTGTCATAGTCATGTTTTTAAATTGTTTCTGTTGTCTATGTGTGTAGTGATGACTATCACATTCACTCCATCAGCGCGACGAAACTGCCCCTCCCCCCCCCCCCCTTTTTTTTTTGTCACACACACGTAATTCACACGAGTAGAGTTGGACTCGATAGTTCAGTGGTTTAGCATTACAGTTAGAATTATCGTTTCCCGACATTAAAAGCTATTTTAGAGGGGGAAATTCCACATTTTACTGCTGCTGCTACTACTACTACTACTACTACTACTACTACTACTACTACTACTACTACTACTACTACTACTACTAGTACTACTACTACTACTAAAGTTATTGAGAGAAAAATCTTTATTTAGAATCATTGAGCACAGGCGAGCCGCTATGTGTGTGTGTGTGTGTGTGTGTGTGTGTGTGTGTGTGACGTGGCTGTAGTCTTATTTTATCAGAATTAGGAGGTCAAGGAGTAATCTCTTTGGATATTAAGTAGGATTATTTTTTTTTTCGTATTAATATTAGTAGTGGAAGTTACAATGAAATCGTATTAAAAACAAAAGACTAAGAATAACATCAGATCGAGATGATTCTGATAGCAAAAAAGTAGGCTATATATGTGACATATTTAAATTCAGTCACCAAGCATGATAAAAACAAACAAAAAATCAACACAAATAATTTTAACCCTCTCCAGGCAAAAATTTGACGGTAGCATTTAAATATTTTTTAGTCGACTAAAACAAAGTTTACTTTACTAAGAACATGCAAATTTTTATGTGGATAGGGGTTGACTGGTTGAAGATATTGTAATCCTGGATTAGGTCAAAAGAACAAAAGCAGAAGAAAAATAATCAATTAAAAACAAAAAAAAAAAAAAAAACAAAAAAAAAAACAAACTGTCAACTTGGAAAAAAAGAGCACCAATGTCTAACTCTGGGACCAACCTTTAGATAACAAGTTGTTGGTGATGTCGTTTTCTGGTCAAGTCTTTACAGGTGTTTAAAGAGTATTGTCTTAGTATGCTTTTGACGAACTGAGAATGTGTTGTTGAATATGTGTCTGTCTGTAAATTGTTTGCCGTGGTGATACAACATTGTTCTACAAAATATGGAACAAGCTTCTTTAATAATCTGTGTTACATGATTGTCCTCACCTTCAAAATGACTTTCCATGGCATGCTTATCTAAATCTGTAAAAATTGATGGCCCTAATCTTCCTGTTACTTTTATTATCACTTTACTTATTGTTGTGCTATTGACTGCTCTCAAAGGTCCCTCCTTGTGTGTAGTTAGAATTTCTCTCAAACAAAGGTCAGCTTCTATAATAACTTTATAAAAATCTTCAGATGGATATAATAATCCCCCCCTGTCTTTTCTTTCGGTAAAACTAGATAATGAGGCTAAAAGATCTGAACAAACAGAACATTTGATTTTGTCTCGTAATTTCCTTGCGATAAATCCGGACATATAATACAAAACATCTGAATGGTAATCTGAGGGCTGGCAAAGGGTTTTCGTAAAGATCATAGTTTTTCTGTCCACTTCAGGTCGAAAAGAGGTTGTCGAATTGTCAACAGTAAAAGATTAATTTTCTTGGAAAAGCCTGTTTTCGGGGGCAGGTAAGCAATTAGCATTTTTCGAACTCAGCACACCATTCTTCATCAAAAGAGACCTGAGGGCATATTTAAATTGAAGGACATTTTGGTTATTATTCCAGCCACCTCTTCTTCGTACCCTTGAGAACAATGTCTCCAAATGATCTTGAGAGAGTCTGTAAGTAAGTATGTATTTGTAGTTATTGGCCAAAAGTCTTCGAGATATCAATTCTATGGATGTCAGTGTTGCCAAAAATCCAATAAATCCAGTTTTCCTCTTTGATTGTAGTATTGGCTTGTTAGTGTTGCCACATAAAGATGGTATATCATTTCTGGCAAAATGAATAAACTCTAATTTTTCCTCAAGATTTTCCTTTGTAATAGGGCTTTTAAATCCTTTAGTACAGAAACTACTGCTGTTGCATAAATCAAGCAATTTATCAAATATACGAATAAATTTACAAGTCGCTTCACTTCCAGCAAATTCAGGCAACTTCAAGTCATCCCGAAGAAACGTAATGGCAGAAGCAACAGAAGAGCTCAAAGTTTTGGCAGCAAGAGAAACTTTCATTTTATTTTTCACATAATTAATATGTCTTCCTTTTAGCTTGTTGGCAAGGTTTAAATTACTTTCAAGCTGCAGCTTGAGAAGTGCAACAATATAAGACCAATCAATTCTCTCCTCTCCACGGCGCAAACATTTCAGGTCACCCAATGCATTTATAACATTTTTAAAATAAATGACAGGCATCAAAAATAAAGGGAATAGTTTTAGATGAATCCAAGGGGTGAGGAAACTCAGGATCAATGACATCTGAACTTATAGTGCATCCAATTGCAGTTGCAGTCACTTGGTTAACATAAGCTCCATCACACACAACCCCTTGAACAGAGAAGCCTGCCTCAGACAGCCAAACTATCCCATCTTTAATAATCCGTCCTTGCTGGGCTGCACTAATCTTATCAACAAGAAAATAGCCAATAGGGTGCTTAAAATATCGCTTTTGTCCAACGACGAGAAGAGTAAGACTTTCTGAAGCTATTGTGTCTAGTGATGCAACTTGAAGATGACCATGGTTCATATAGCCAGCATAGGTCTGGGATGCAGGGTCAAACACAACTTGCTTCCGAATGGACATCGAATCAAACATAAGGTAAACATCCTTCATTAAATCATCCTTTTGAAGTTGAGCTTGCAAGGTATTAAAAACATCTGTAATAAAGCCTGGGGAGACATTGTGGGATGCAGACCACCTACGAATGGTATTCGCATGAGGCAAATGCAAATACTTTCTCACATAATTATAAGCCTGATCACTATAGACGTACAAGGAAACAGCAAAAGATTTTAATTCATCGGAAAAACGCATATTATTTTTGGACATATGGGCAGCTTTTAATTCATTTTCAATTAAAGTGAGGGTTTCCGCAGCAAAATTTTCTTTTAGGATGTCAACATTTTCTTCTTTCAACAACTTTTTCTTCTTCAAATCTTCCAAAAGGGATGAAATTTTTACATCTCGACGGGCCAACTTCTTCCTCATGCTACTGAGTTGTTGTTTTTTATGAAGCATCTTTTCTTGGCATACAAGCAGCTTATTTTGGGTCTCTTCTAAGTGGCTTTCAACTGAAGAATAGGCATAATTATGTTCATCAATTTTAGGGGTCTTACTGGGTGTAGCATCTTCAAATGGAGAATCGGGAGCAGCTCGGTTTCGAGGGGATGATCTTGTCTTTTTAATGGCAGGAGACTGTTTATGTTGGGGATAATTTGGAAATACAGATGGGATAGCATTCTCTTTAAAATATTTTTTGTTTAAGCCGAGATAATAATCTTCTAACAAAAAATGGACACTACAGACCTTATCATTTTTTGTAGGTCTCCACTCTGACCCATCTACATTCTTCCTGCTGATTTTAGTAATCCACTTGGACAACAACTCAGGCTTCTTCCATGGAAAGCTGAAAATAAGTGAGGCATTCTAACTAGGAATATCTTGACAATTGGTGTACTATAGTGAAAAACAATCTACTTGAAATTATTTCCTACTGGCAGATTCCATGGAAAGGAAAGCAATTAGACGTCTCGTACTATACTTTCGTTCTATCTAGTTCATTAGTTCTAAAGCCATTGATAAATAATATATTTGTCTTTATCTAGGTCTTCCTGTCAATATACTTATATACTTGTTGATATTCATCTCGGTTCATTTATCTCAAGTTTTGAAAAATAACCAGTACACTACTCTTACTCGCCTAGAGTGGAGTGCTTATACTTTGGCAGTTAATTGCAATCGCAAGCTCTCCTCCTCAATTCGAAAACGCATTATAGGTTATTATAATACATGATTACACACATTCTCAGTCAGATCAGTCTGTAGATTTATTTATAAAATACTTGGGAGACCTTCCATAAGCTACTACATCCCAAGTATTCTTGTTCTAGTAGGGGGTTTGGGAGGGGGGAAACTTTTTTTAAAAAAAAGTTTCCCCCCTCCCAAACCCCTTACTAGAACAAGAATACTTGGGATGTAGTAGCTTATGGAAGGTCTCCCAAATACTTACTTATGAGATATAGACTATATCTAAATCTATCTATCTCGAATATCAGTCTCCGTCTCAGTCAGTAGTCAGTAGCCTAAAATACAATAACTTCTTTTTTTATTTCATTGATTTATTTCTCTTACCTGTGAAACGACAATGATGTGCCTTTGACAACTTTATTGTGGCATAAATATACGCAGCAGTTCTGAACAAGTTTATTGTGAATTTTAATATTGTTGTGGTTTTTGTTGTGTCGTTATGATGACATAGATACCGAATGAATGGTAATGTTTACATGATTCCCAGCCCATGATATAATGGCGCTGAATGCTTTCATTGGTGGACACTTTTTAGACTCCGTACGTATTCTCATTCGTTTAATTCTATGGATCAACTTCTACAATATTGTTTCGCATTCGCTCTCATCAGGAAATGAAAGTAGATTTTTGTGTTTATCGTACTTTTTCGGCTTCGCGGTTATGGTGGTTCGTAATTACATAAAAGGTGTTTGTTCCAATGTCTGCATAAAGATGATAGTACGTTTCTTCTGTTGAGTGTTGCCATGTTCAGTTTTGTCATGATGTAGACTTTTTCTTCCAAGCAGAGGTTCAAAATCTTAGAAGAGGGGGAGTACGACTGTGCTCTGGAGATTATTTTTCATGTCGTATATTTTTTTCTTTGAGGTTCCAGACATGTTCTCTTTGTGTAGTAGAATATCGTTTGTGCATGTTTTAAAGGAAGATTTATGCAGGTTGTATCTCCAAGGGGGGGGGGGGGGGGGCCTTCCAAATATCACAGAAAAATATATAAACCATTTACAGAAGTAAAAAGTAGAAAAAAATAGTAACAGTATAGAGTCTATCTAAAGGTGAGCAACATTTAAACATAAAAAAAAGAAATTGAGTAACAATGTGCTAGCATCAGTC